>NC_063218.1:50272878-50575909 GCF_020740725.1 Corvus hawaiiensis | reverse complement strand
ATTCCAAGGGAAACAACTACAATGTAAAGGGAGCAGAATTTTAAAGTAGAAAAACAGATCCCTGTGTAGTAGTAGTAAGGCAGCCATATGATTAAGATTGGTTAAAAAAGAGGACAGCTTTCTTAAATAAAAAAATTAATGTGTTCCCACACTACCATCCATTTCAGATTAAAAACTCAAAGTCCGGTTGTTATTTCAAAATTTTCTCCTACTACTAATTTTTGAGGTTTTTTATCTATAAAACAAAGAAATTAACTTAAAAAATAGTGGAATCAGATGCTATCATTCAATTGCATATTTTGAATGTTGAGAAAGAAAGCAGGTTTTCCAATTCAGTATGAAAACTATTCTTAAATGAGTCCTGCTAAACTGTACAAATGTTACGCTTCCCTGAGGTGCAAAGAGCATCAAAATCAGCATTATTATGAGAGTGCCCTGGTAAAGAGCATAGGAACAGTTACATTTGTTGAAATATAATTAATTACAGACCAAAATCATATGGAGAAAAACATATTCAGACCAGATCAAGGTGTTCCAATAGTTGGGACACTCAACTGCATCCGTGGACTCAATCATTAGCTTCAGTGAATAAATATTCCAAACCTTTGTCAACTTTTTTTGATAAGAAATACTAAGAATGACTACTTCAAAATAGCCAAGTGCCTGGGCTAAAGCTGAAAGGCAGGCTCAGTAGAGGAACTTTGAGCCCCCCTTTTGCATATCCCAAGGAAACACACTAATCCCCATGTCTGTCATGGCATCTGCCTCTTGTTTATGAAGAGCTACAAATGGTTTTGGTTTCTTTAAGGCACAGAGTGAAAAGGATCTTTAAAAAAAGAACACACCTCAAAATTTCAAAAGAGTGGAAAATTTCACCCTGTTCAGAATTAATGAACAGACCTTTAAGGGTCCACTGCACTGCATCAGTGAGAGTTCCCCTGCTGGGTGTAATAGATTTTGGATAAGGCTCTGTTAGCCTTTGTTTTAAACAGCTACCATTCTTTGCAGCTGTGAGCATTTACCCTGCAGCTGAGGCAGATGATGCCCTGCAGTTTGCTGGAAATTCACTGATGCTCAGAAGCAGCAAGATGTCACATCAGCTCTTCTACTTTACTCTGTGTGTGTACATGTGCAATATTAGATCTCTTCCACAAAAGCCCTGTTTCCCATACACCCAGCAAAAAGTTCATCACCAACTTCAGCTTTGCCTCGTGGTTCTCATTTACCTCATAAAATGAGGCTCCAAAGCTGCTTCATGGCCACACTGCACTCTAGTGGGTTGATGTCAGCGTCTCTGTCGACAAACAGGATGGGGAACCTGGACAGCTGATTTAGCTGAATCCTAAATCCTTTTGCTTTGTTTTCTGAAGCCTGCTTTTATTTCTCACACCTAAAATCCTTTCCACCTTTTGTGTTTCCCCACAGGTTGATAGCTGAGTAAAGGCATAACTTAACTATCCATACTGGGCTCATTTGCATAAAGTGCTCATTGCCTCATCCCAGATGTCAATACAGAGTAGTTGCAATTAAGATTGAAAGATGACAATCCTCACAGTTTGTGCAGTTAAGAGCAAAGGATAGAGAGTTCCAGAAACATCTGTCTTAAGACAAATAAAAGAAAAACAAAAGAAAAAGTAAAATAAAAATCAAAGACCATCAGCTTGTGAAGACTTTGGATTAAAATTCAAATCAGACAAACTAAGTGGGAAAGACTGTGATGATATAATTTTCTTTTTTGCCTAAGAGCTCTTAAGATCAGATTTTCTGAGGGAGTCTGTCCCCTGGAAATTTTTGCAAAATTAAAATTCATCCATAATACTTAAGTAAGTGTTGGTATTCACTGGTACAACTATTTAGTATTCAACGATTGTCCAGAGTTTATCCAGCATCAGCACTCTAAACACTGAAAAACATTATCATAAAAAAGAAATCTCCACTGAGCAGGAATTATGCAAAAATGGGTAATCAACTATCAGCTGTAACTTTGTGCTACCCTTCTCGAAGACTTAACAGCAGGAATGTGGTAGTGACACTAAACTATTTAACACTGCATTATACATCAGAAATAACAACAAAAAGCCCAAACGACAAAACAACCACAAAAACAAAACCACAAAAACCACTGCCTGCTTTACAGGCAATTGTAACAGTCTAGCAATGCTCCCTGAAGCGTAATGCCTTCCTGTGAGAAGGCATTAAAAGACTGTTGACTTACTTAAAAAGCAACTAAATGACCTTGCCTGTTCATAAAGGATAAAGAAGATCCTACTTAAAAGAAGGGTACAAGAAGAAAAGCAGTCCCAAATGAGAAGACATAAAGGTTGCTAAGCCTGGATAGAAGTCTAAGTCTTCGGAAAGGAATTTTTTTTACAAGAGGAACAGCCTTCTTCTGCAGAAGAGGATTCTCTCTCACCACAACACACAGTTCAAAATAATCTTCAGTATTTAAAACTTTCGCAAATCTAGTTATTACTGACTTTTCCCCACCTGACAAAAACGAGACCAAAGCTTTAAAACACTGAGCTACAATGGCACAAGACAAACTTTAGCAGGATCTATTGATACAGAAGTCCAGCTCAAACAAAATTTGATGAGCCAGAACCATCAAAGAAATAACAGGTAACAGGATGTGTCTAAGCATGTAGACATCCCCAGCCTGCAGTCTGCTTAAACAGAAGAGAACACATCACCAACTTCATGACTGTCAGCAGCAGTGGATCTTCTATAGCTACAGTTTATTCATTATCTTGCAAAATACAGAATAGACTAGGTAGTTCTCATACATAGCATTTTTCATTCAAAAGGTCTTAAAGCAGTTTTCAAAGGGAGTTTTAGGAACATGAAGCACAAGCAAGCAGGCAGAGTAATATATTCACAACTGAAAGTCAGGGATGTCATTCCTTAACTCCTTGCATATTTCAACAGACCATGCACACGAAGATTTCTTCACTCTTACATCATGCTTACACACAACATGCTGACAAGCAGGGGGTTTGGATTTAGAGTTAACAATTTCCCAGGCTACTTTTCCCACAGAAGCAGCTTTTCCTAGAGAAGCCTTTGGCTCACTGGATCCCCGAGAACACTACACAGAATATTATTAGAAGTTAAAAGCATTAAAAATAATGAACTGTTTGAGCATACATAGAGGGGTAGCTTTGGTTGTACAGGACTGCAGTGACCTGTCACCGAGGCAGCAGACACACAGCACCACAGTCAAACTTCCAGGTTCGTAGGTTTTGAGACATACCTATTAACAGCTTGGGGAAATTGGATGTTTCAATATTGTGGTAATAGACAACTGATGTGATGGCTGCCAGGAACGCCATCCCAGCCGGCATGTACAGGTGTAAATGGCGGGATTCGGAAACCCTTCGAAAGAAAAAACATCTGTTAGAGTCACCTCTCACCTATTTAAATGTTTCCCTTTTAATTCATTAATTGTACCCTGTACCCGGCTCTGATGTAAGATTTTCTAGAATGAGTTATGGATGCAAACCTCTCCAAGTTTTAATTGAATTTATGCTCCTAAATCACACAGGTGGATTTCAAATTCCTCCCCTGTGCTTAACATGAAAGGTGTGTACTCCTATTTCCTACTGAAACCAATTGGAATATTGTTTAAATTAGGACAAGCAGCTCATCTCCAAAATGAGAGAAGTTAATTTAAGCTAAACTAGTTTGGGAGCTGTCCATCAACATATGCAGATAAGACCAACTGACAGCACAGTTCAAGATTTTCTACAGAAGCATTTTGTGGAAGTGTTTCATTTTTTTCAGTTTGGGAGAAGGAACAGCACCATAGCACAGGAATTACTTACAGTGAGGTCTGTCTTCAGTGACTGCAAGCCACCAAAAAAACCCCTATAAGAGAATCATACACCCTGATGTTTTGTCCTGTAAAGCAAAACTGTGCTGATGCTTTGCTTCAGGTAGTAGCAGAAGGGGTCCTGCCAAATACAGCCCTTTGGGGCAATGTTGTTGGTTTGTGCAGCATTCAACAGTAACATGATTTCCCCTCTCTTTCCTCCTAGTTACTTTCTCTTCCTTCCCTCTCCCCTTTTCTTTCTTTCACAAAAAGAATTGGGTGCCCTATGCTATCAAGACATACAACTTCCTCTGTCTCCCAACCAGCTTCAGGAGAAGAGGCACCAAGATGACGACTTCAGGACACAAACATTTAGGGAAATTCACACCTTGTCCTCTGAATGGATTTCTTCTTTCTGCATCAAACACTAATTCTGTGGAGCTTGGAGAGATAAAAAGAACTGTGCTGGGAGGGAGATGGGAGATCATCACAGGACATCACATTTCTGAGAGCAGAACTTCCCAAATGTCTAGCAGAACCATAGAAGCTCAGGACAACCATTTCTTGCATCTCTGCTCTAGAAAGGAGAGCTCTCCCTCAATGAAGATTGTGGTGAACTCTGGCTGAAGCCATGCTGACAGTCTGTGACATGAACACTCAATTCCTCTTGCTGACAATAGCTCGATGTCAATACAGCAAAATGAGAAAGGATTCTCTGAAATTCCTAGTAAAGCCAGGAGGTTTTGTACATCAGGGCTGAATTCTCAGCAAGGACAAAAAAAAGCAACAGGAACAGATTTCTCCAGACAGCCTAAGCTTCAGTAGGTAACACGGCAGCAGTGGGAGGCTTTCTAAAATCTATTTATTTCACAGTTGCTGGAATTCCCCTATATAACTGTACCTCCAATAGGCTGCTTCCATTGCTGAGATGCCAAAGCCTTGAGCACCCAGTTGCTGTCAAAAGGACTCACCAGCACGATCCATTTTGGTTCTTAGAAAGCTGATGAGTCTCAAAACTCTCTTCTATTCACTGGAGGCCTCGCCAGCCTGCTGAATGCTTGGGAAGCATGACTGTGGGCTGGCACTCCCCCAGTAGAGCTCCGAGATTTGTCTCATCAGGTGACACCTATTACTTAACAGCAGTGTTCTGAGTCAAGTTAAATAGCAAATAAACATAATGAGAGGCATTGCTAAAGAGCAAAATAAGGGAGAAAACTCAAAGCAGGAGATTCTGCTCCGAGCATCCCACACCCTGATAACTCTGAATAGGCAAGAGAAAAAATCCTTTGAAAAAAAACTGGCACCGAGAAACATCCTATTTATATGTGTTTAAGAGAAGTTAAAATAATAGTGATGATATAATTTTCTACACCAGAAGACTGCAGTGCTTTTCACACTGGTTGGTGGATACTTGTTATATAGATGGCTAATCAAGGAGGTTTTGTTCTATTTAATGAGGAGCTTCGATTTCATAATCCTTGGGTTCAAATTCATAATCATTATGAAAAATCATGCCTCTCTTCAGAGGAAGAGATCATATTCATTATTATACATAATTAGCTTTTTTCATAACACATCACTCTCCTGTATCACTTGTTTCACTTGGAATAATTTTTTTCCACAGATTTCTGTTTAGAGACATCCTAAGCTGAATAACAGATGATGGATCATGCTCACATAATGCGAGCTGCTCTGCTCCAGGTAACAGAGGAGATACAGTGCACAATCATCAGAAGAAACTCTGTGGGGTGTGACATAAGGCCAGGAAGATTCATTCCTTTTATTTAGATGAAGAGAACTCAGTTTGGGGGGGAATGGTGTGACCTACTGTGCACATGGGAGTTCCTCCTCAGTAAGGACTGTGGGACTGGGTCCTTGGACATAAAACACATCACGAAAATGTCACCATCTGCTTGACTCATTAGGATTTATCTATGATTACTCTTTGGAAAGATAGTTCATTAAGCTGAAAATGATTAAGGTCAGTTGTGTGTGTGTACATCACTTGGCAAGGTCTGTGGAATTTCTGATACAAGGTTGGCAGGTTAATCACTAACAAAACAGATTATATGTTCATTACCACAAGGAATGTGATTTAGATGAGAATTTAGACAGGGAGAAAATATCTACCCTGAAATGTTTAAACTGCTCAGTGCTACCAGGAGAAGGCAGACATATACACTTACCCATCAGACACTATGCCCTCTGCAATTTCACACACCAGCACAAACAAGAGGATAAAAGTCAATATCCAGCGTAAATTGTGACCAGGAAAATGAAGCCATGTGCTATGATGTATATGTACTTTGGAACTCTGACTTCCCCATCCTAAAAGAGAAAAGAGAATTATAGAGAGCTTTCTTAACAAAAGTGACACACAAAGTTCCTGCATACAAAAAACCCCAAAACACGTATGTAACAACCTAGCATACCAACATTGACACAGCTGTGTTGTTAAACACACATGCATTTGAATATTATCAGGACTGTGTTCTCATTACCTCACTTCATATGGAATAAAATCAATAATGCAGACAGGACAAAGCCTTAAATTCCTATACTTCTAGCAACTTACTATCAAGCAATTACATGCACTAAGCATTTTCCAAATCTATTCACAGCTTAAATGAACAACAAATTAACATTTTGACAAACACACACAAACACTATAATAAATGCACTACTTCTTTTCCCTTCGATTCTTTTAAAGAGTTAGGAAAAAAAAAAAAAAGAGAAGGTGTGAAGCTTTATCTCGCTAAAAATTAACAATACTGAGAGATTCCAGACAAACGCAGAGGACCCGAAGCAGCTCTTCAGTTGACCCCGTTTCCACAGTCGTGCTAGCTGATTTTCCCTCACCGGACCCTTTACACAGGAGCGAGTGTTACCCCAGCCCGTGCCGTGGCTCTCCGCGGGCCGGCCCAGGCTGGAGAGAAAGGTACCCGGAGCAGTGACAGCCCCGTGCGCTGAACCACCGGGCCACCTACCGGCCCCGCCAGGCTTGTGACATCAAATCACACCCTCCGCAGGTACCGCAGGAGCCACTGCCGCCGGGCAGGACTCGTAATGAGGGGGGGCTGCCCGGCGGTGTGACCCCGCAGTAATTGCTGGGAGTAATGTTTCATAACGCAACACTTACTTGTCAGGTTTCCTGGGCTTTAAGAGCACATTTATTTCTGCTTCCCGCGCTGCCGGTCAAAACCGGCAAGGCAAATCCTGCGGTCTCCTCCAGCATCACCCATCCCTGCCCTGCCTGCGCAAGGGGTTTCACCTGCGGAGAGCCCCGCGGGCTGCCCCGACGGACGGAGACGGGCCCCGCTGCCCGGGCGGACAGCGGGCGGTGCGGGGGCAGCCCGGGGAGAGGCGGCCACCGGAGCATCCCGCAGCTCGCACCGCATCCCAACACCCTCCGCAGCCTCCCCGCGCGGCACAGGGGACAGGGCCAGGCCGGGGGACACGGCAAGGGGAGGCCAGGCGGACGGGGGGAAACGCGGCACACACGCGGCCGCGCGGGGGAGGGAAACCCACGGCGACACAAAGCCGGGCGGGGGGACACGGCAAGGCACCACCGGGGGTGGAGGAGCAGAAGGAAAAGGCGGGGGAAATAGGAGAGGCACAGGCGGAAAGGGCAAGGAAGAGCCGCAGGCACCCACCGATGAAGAGGATGGGGAAGGTGATGAAGAGCAGGAAGACGTGCGGCACCACGTTGAGCGCGTCCACGAAGCAGCCGTTGTTGAGCACGCCGTGGTCCACGTTGTAGGCGGTGGAGTTGCCCTCATCGCCGCAGAACGCCAGGGCCATGGCGGGACCCTGCGCGCAGCCGGGCGCCGCCTCCGCCTCCGCGCACATCAGGCGGGGCCGGCGCGGCCGCGGCTCTGCCCGCACCTGCCGGGAGCGGCGGCGGCCCCGGCCGCGGCCCCGGCCCCGCGCTCCGCCCGCCCCAGAGCTGCCCCGCCCCGGCACCGCCCCCGCCCGCCCCGCGCAGCGCAGCGCCTGCCGACAGCCCCGAGCGGGGCGCCGGGGGAGCGCTCGACGGGGACGGGGGCGGGACGTCCCTTCACTGACGCGGCTGGGACCGATGCGAACGCACCGTGACAGCCCTCGGTACCCCAGAGCACCAGACCCCAGTGTCCCAGCTCTCGGGACTCGGTACTGAGCGCTTTATGCATCGTTAATATGACAGAACACTGAAAACCCGACACTAAATTAGTGATGACAGAGGAATTATAGATTGCATAAAGTGTGTTCTTTCAACCTTTTCATCTTTGGCTTTTTTCTCCTCTATGATAAAGATATTATTAGATTGTCACGTATTCAGTCATACCCTCTTCCCAAAGGAGATTTCAACATCATGTCCTGAACAGCTGTTGTGTTTGTCCCTTACCTTTTTTTTACCCCTAAAATGAGTTAAACCCTAACTGTTTTTCCCCCTTCACCAAGACTGCAGCAGTCTCTGACAATCAGACCATTAATTTGAGTGGGCTTCAAATTACTCCCTAAGCATTTTTATGGACACCAAAGTAATCTACAAATCAAACTTTCCACCCGCCTTTTTTTTCTTGAGTAGAAGTTAGGCTCAGCTGACCCAAAGCCAAACAAAAACTCTGATCCTGCTAGGGGATAGTACTGGAAAGTAAAATGTGATGTGCATCAGAAATCTGCACCTGGCACACAATTCCCAGCACAGGCTCTGGTGTGTAGCCATGAAATACTCAACATAAAGATTCATAACCAAATCCTTTCCCTTGGAGCTCTTTTCATTCCTAGTCTTGCTTCTCCATTGCTTTGCTGAGTATTTAGCACAACTTGCCACATCTTACAAAGAGAAATGCAAACAGATAATGCCCATATATCCAGGCTTCACTCTTCAAAATGCAAAAGCTACAAGTTGGGTAAATGCCTCTAAGGGAAATGACCCCATAAATGAAAAATTTCCTTCTTCTTCCTTCAATGTAACAGAGTACATTCAATTTCTAGGACAGACAGCTCCACTAATAGACCTGAAAAAGACTTTTGTCATGCTGCTTTTATTGAACTTGCTGTCGGACAGGAGCAAAGAAAAAGCAATTCTCTGCATGGAACATTATTTCCTATATATGGTCTTTTGGAGCTACAGCAGTGTGGTTAAGAATAAAAATTAAAATACAAACCCCAAGCCAAATCCCGTGTATATGTATTCTCAAATGTGAAAGTTACACCCACACTGGAAAGACTATTATTATTTTAAGTTTTGGACACAATCCAGCATTCATTTGAGCTTCTGGTCAAGCTCAGCTCTGTTATCCTAATAGTTATTTAATAAACAGTATGAGCAGTTTACATGCAGATAATTTAAAAGTCATTTACATTCTAGCATTTCCTGAGTCCCCAAGTGACACAAGATCTCTGTGTTACACATGAACAAAGAGCAGCAATGAACTCTTGACAGTTTACACTCTGGAGGCTGAAATCATGGTTAAGATTTGAGGAAGAAATAACTGTGGCCAGAGAATTTAACACAGAAATTAAAGTTTGCCAACATCTCCAAAGAAATCCAAGAACTGAGCTCACATCCCCAACCTCTGCATGTCTTCTGAACCTTTAGACAATCTTTCTTTACTACAAAGTGTCAATCATTACATTTAAAAAAACATGTATCTCATACAACAAAACATCACGAAACTCCATGATTTTGAATTTGAAATTTGTATTTTCAATGATTTTCAGACACAGGCTGGATTACATAATGTGGTGGCTTAAAATTAATGGTTTTGGTTCAGGTCCTATGACAGATCTGCACCTGTGACAGTGCTAAAGCTGAGTCAGAAATGTGTTGGCACCCTGAACAGAAAGATGATGGATTAAATGGGGAAGAATCTTCAATTATAATTAATAACTTAATGAAATACAGAAAAAACCCAGACTGACAGAAATCAAAACAGTCTGTAAACTGAAATTGGTAAGCTGAACATTCATAGCAATAAACAGGGACATGCACACACACACAAACTCTTTAAATAACTTACACTTCCAATAACAGTGTTCCAATTTTGTTCCTGCTGTTACAATGAAATCAAGTGAATAATGTGGATATATACTGTTTTTTCCTCACTAAAGCATCAAATAACAGTTTCTTTTTCACTGACAAATGGCGAAACAGCCATTCTTTGACTTCACAAAATAGTGCTAAGACGTAGTTTGATCCTTTTCTTAGGAAAGGCTTAGATGTGATTGGGGTATCAAAGGACTTCTTACCCAGACTCTCTCTGCTAATCCGGTGGGCTTTGGAGCAGGTCACAGAGGAACAAAACTGTAATTTCACAAAGCTTTGTGAAAGCAAAATTACTTTTCAAAGTACAGAAAAGGCAAAGAGAATATGAGACTAACAGGTAGACAGCCATGTTTATCTGCATGGTGCAAATGCAACCTAATTTTCCACTGAAGTCCCTTTAGATCTTGTCTTACTCCTGACTGTTTCCATTTCACAAGAAGCGAGTTTCCTACTTCATTATTTCAGTGTATCTATTAGAAATGAGACATCAAGTTAGATGCTGGCAGCCACTAGCACATTCAGTAGGTGACTGGAAATATTTTGAAAGCATTTTGATTATGTAAAATTGACTTCCAGAGAGACAAGGGCAATATTCTTAACTCAAGGAAAAATCAGTTTTTATGCTTGCCTTGGAATTTGACTTTGTCTACAGGATGCAGACAGGTTTTGGTTTTGTAGTAAAGCACTGACACTTCAGAATTCAGTTGTTTTTAACAGATATTCATTTATGCGGGAGCTTTCATTTTTCTTTCCTACTTTTGTCATTTGTTTCTCGCTCCTCTTATTCAGCTGCTTCACACAGACCTCTCTTTCTCATCAGTGAAGTGCTCTCTTCCTAAAAATCATGGTTTGCTACTGTAGATCACTCTGCAGCTTTGTGCTTTTGTTTGCATCTAGAAACACAGATGCAAAAACCCCCAAAGTTTTGAAAGTTCTGAACAGCCACAGCCTATGTTCAAAGTTAGAATAGTTAGGCATATAAATTTAGGCATCAAGCAGGAAAATTTCACTTTCCTGTGTATTTGAAAGTTATTAATGAGACCAATTATAAACAGGAAATCTTAGGGAAAAAAATGCTAATAAAGCAAATTCTCATTGTGATTTAGAGTTAGCTAAACAAGATGCATTAAACTATGACTTCTGGTTCCTATCAAATTCTGCTCTTGGAAGAAGACAGGAAAAGCAGTATACATGTGGGAGGAAGCCACCAATCCCTTTCTGAAGCACGTTGGGAAAGGCTGAGGGGAAAAAATTGGAGAAAATCACCTCCAGAGAAAACTGTTATTTTATTCTTGTGGAATAAAGAACTCCATTCTATCATTTCATAGAAGACATCACTTAACAACAACAACAAAAATTCTTTGTAAAAATAGTCTAAGGTGGTGCTATTAAAATTCATGCAAAAAGCATAATCATAGAATCCTAGAACAGTTTAGGGATGGACGGGACCTTAAAAATCATCCAGTTACAATTCCCCTGCTATGAGCACCTTTCACCAGACCAGGTTGTCCAAAGATCCATCCAACCTGGCCTTGAGCACTGCCAGGGATGGGGCAGCCACAGTTTCCCTGGGCAACCTGTGCCAGTGCCTCACCATCCTCACAGTAAAGAATTTCTTCTTGATATCTAAACTAAACCTGCCCTCTTTCAGTTTAATAATAGTGCAGAGATTCACAGAAATAGCTGTTTTTCTCTAAATAAACCTTATTAATTTTTAATTGCAGTGCCTCATTAAAAATGAAGAAAGAACTTATGAGTAAGCAGATCTATCTTTGAGTGGAAACAAAATACAAACTCTTTGTTGGACAATTATCTTCAGGCAAACACTCAGACAAGTGTTTTAGATTGGAACAGCTTATCTTTAAGTGTGTTCAGAGATGTTGCGGCTTCAGCCACATCCATGACCTCTATCATTAAGTCATTTTATGAAGCACATTCTCCAACAGCCAATATAACATTCAGGCAATTATTCTTGCTTTGAACTAGCTCCTCATTTTAACAGTACCTTCCTGGTTCAATAGAGCCAGAGCAGTGCTTATTTGGCATCTGAAACCTGGTGAAAAACTCGCTTTTCTGTTCATTCACCCTCCGTTTTAGTGTTAAACAGACACTGACACATTTGGGGCTATCTGGCACAACTCAGGGTGAATTACCTGAAGGGCTGTAGGCTATTTCCCTTACCAGCCTGACCTAAGGATATGCCTGATGATCCCCTGCCCTCCTGCATTACCAGGATTCATCACAACAGCGACAACAATTCTAAACCAATTTCCTATTCACTCCTGACTATCCTTGTGTGCAGATGAACTTTTACAACCTCTGCATGATCTCACTGATCACCTCATACCTTAGTTTCTTCTCCAGTATCTAAACAGTTAATGTTTTGAGTACTCCCTGTGTAGTACTTGTAGTACAAGTGTTGTGTTTTCCTCAGGGGAATAAGTTGAGTGCTGTGAACTAACCAGTGCCAATAAACAACTCGCGTGCTGGCTCCAGTGTGGTATTCTTCAGCAAATGTTATTTTAGTTACTGATTCAGTTAAGTGCTGTTATCATGCTTGCCTTGTATATGGGCTCTTGTATATAAAAGATTATTTTGCCTGTTTGTACTAAAAGAATTACACACACTAACAAATAACCATAACAAATATCCAGCATTAATTTCCAAAAAGATAACAGGGCCAAAAGTCACTGGCCTTTCTAGGAACCCTTTCAAAAACCAGAAATTAAACTAAAAACTAAGATTTGAATTGTTTTTTGAAGATTACTAGCAACAAACCAAAGATACCATCTTTCCTTTTCAGAATATAAAACAGTTTTCTGCTCAAGCATACAGAGTTTTAACTGGTTAATTTGTTTATTGACCACCAGGAATTGTTCCAGGCTACCCTCAATTTCTCGTGGGTAAAATTGATACAACAATTAGAGAGAAACAAAGCTATCAGTTCAGACTTGGATTTGGAAAGTGTTTATCTTGTGCTGCTATTTGACAAAATTATACAGAAAATTAACAAAAAGGGTGTTGTAGTTTAATGAAGTTTTGCACTTCAGAATTTTCTTCTATTTATTTTTAATAGGTTGCAATGTGGCATTTATTCTAGCTCTTAAAATAATGACAAAAAATCATATTATGGATTCATTAAAAAAAAATCTTGAGTATGCACAAAAGGTTTGTTCCTGTATAGCAAATACTGTTAATTCCCTGTGTGATTTACATCATATACCTAATTAATTTTAAAAGGCCTATTTCAGGAGGCTTTCCTCTTGAGTTCAGCCCACATGCAGACTACACTTGGGATTTTCAGAGGCTCAGGGGAGTTAATCAATACCTATTGCAGAGGGGATGCTGCTCAGCACCGGTGTGCCGTAACCTTCCTAGACAGAGCGTCCTACAGAGAACAGCTCTTCCAGGAGAGATGGCAGACCTCCCTGGGCAGCAGGGGATTTCAGCAAGTGTAGCAACTTCTCTGCTGCAAGTGATTCCAGCCCTTGTGATTCAGTTCTGTGTGAAATTACCCAAGGGGACAGAGAGACAGGAGCCTCGTATGGCAATTCCACAGAGGCAGCTTTTATTGTCCAGCAGCCCCTGTGAAGGGAAGGCCAGGGACAAAAGCTCCCTAGTCAGGGGCAGAAACAGGGGCTTTTTATGGGAAAGGCAGGGGGTGGGGTAGAAACCAACCAGCCAACGGGGTACAGGCTACTACCATATAGAAACAAGGCATGCTGGGGGTGGTTCACTTTGCCACCATGACCTTGCAGGAAGGCTGCCTATCTCTAGGGAGAGTCTTTTTGGCATCAGGTATCTCTCCTCCAAGGGAGTGCAGAGGGCTCTTGTGCCAAGGGCTCACAGCCCTCCACAAACACCCATAAAAAATACAAAGAAAATTAATTTAATAGTTTAGTAATTGAACTTCCAGCCAGTAGTATTTTTTTTCTATCTTTTTCCTATTTTCATGATGACTTAAACCTGAAGCTCATTATCTCTTGGAGTAGTAGAGTGTTGTTTTTTTGTACAGCAGAGTGCTGTACCTCGATTTGCAGGTGGGGAAGCCCTGCAACAAATTGAATTGTCTATGACACTCTTATCTGGCAGCAGTAATTCCTGAATATCCTCACTTAGGGCAGATGTCCACAGCCTCAGCCCTCAAACCAGCCAGAGATCCTCTGCGCTGGGTAACTATTCTTAATACTGTCAGTATTTAGGAGGAATTAAGTAACTTTTGTAAAAGGGCAAAAAATAAGAGATAACTGTATAACTCCCTCCAGTATTGAAATCTGGCATTATTTTTCACTCTCTATAGCAAGAGAAAAAAAAAAAAAATTAACATTGTCTATAAATTTGTATAGGAAAGTTATTATAAAACAAAAAAGAAGACAAACTGAGTACCAAACCTTTTGCCTTAAGCTGGGCAAAATAATGCAGTATCAAGGGGGCTAAAACTATTTGCAAGTTTGGGTCCCATTTAATTAGTGTTTTTAGCCAAAAAAAAAAAGGAGGAAAATTCTAGACAGGAACAAAAGGAAATAACAGAAAATAACACCATGGCAGTCATGTTAGCACACAGGAAACAGGCTTTGCTGAGACAGGCCAGGCTTCCAGCCTTTGAACAACAAATAGTTTGTCCTTAGGATTCAGGGTCGTGGAGTCTCTCAGCTGTTCATGCAAATGCCACAGGTCTCTCACACTGTGAATAGCACAGAGGAGTCACCTCACAGACTGATCATGCCCTGGTATTTTGAACATACTCCACTCGTACAACTAGGAATTTCTTAAGTGGCTGAAATAATGGGTGAGTGGGAGTAGTGGATATTCAGATTAGTTTTAATGTGTTATACAATGCGTTTACAAGTTGCCTTTTTTAAGAGCAAATAATAGAAACGAGAGCTTTGTACAGCCACAGCATCCTCTAAACTTAGTGTAGTAGAGAATGGGTTGAAAATAATTGAGAGATTACTCTCCAGCAGTATTTAAAATAAAATACTACAGCTATCAGCAGTCCTAGCTCACCAGGGAGGTCCCAGTTGACTGGAAGTTAGCAAATGTGACACCCATCTACAAGAAGGTCAGGAAGGAGGATCCAGGGAACTCCAGGCCTGTCAGCCTGGTGTCAGTGCCTAGGAAGGTCATGGAGCAGATCATCTTGAGTGCCATCATGTGGCACAAATGGGACAACCAGGGGATCGACGGGGGTTAATGAAAGGCGGGTCCTGCTTGATGAACCTGATCTCCTTTTATGAAAAAATGACCTGCTTAGTGGATGAGGGAAAGGCTGTTGATGTTTCCTACCTGGACTTCAGCAAAGCCTTTGACACCATTTCCTACCACATTTTCCTGGAGAAGCTGGCTTCCCATGGAGTGGGCAGGTGCACTGTTCACTGGGTAAAGAAGTGGCTGGATGGCTGAGGCCAGAGACTGGGGGCGAGTGGATTCCATCCAGCTGGCAGCCGGTACCAGTGGTGTCCCGCAGGGCTCAGGGCTGGGCCCAGTCCTGTTCCAAATCTTTATCAATGATCTGGATGAGGGGATGGAGGGCACCCTCAGTCAGTTTGCAGGTGACACCAGCCTGGGTGGGAGTGTTGATCTGCTGGAGGGCAGGAAGGCTCTGCAGAGGGATCTGGACAGGCCGGATCCACGGGCTGAGGCCGATGGTGTGAGGTCCAACAAGGCCAAGTGACTGGTTCTGTCCTCGGGTCACAACCACCCCAGGCAGTGCTACGGGCTGGGGCAGAGGGGCTGGGAAGCTGCCCAGGGGAAAAGGAGCTGGGGGTGCTG
This sequence comes from Corvus hawaiiensis, assembly GCF_020740725.1. Lineage (NCBI taxonomy): Eukaryota > Metazoa > Chordata > Aves > Passeriformes > Corvidae > Corvus > Corvus hawaiiensis. The sequence goes on along the minus strand of NC_063218.1, from coordinate 50,560,298 downwards.
GTGACAGCAGCTGAACATGAGCCAGCAGTGCCCAGGTGGCCAAGAGGGCCAAGGGCATCCTGGCCAGGATCAGCAGTCGTGTGGGCAGCAGCACCAGGGCAGGGATTGTCCCCCTGTACTCGGCACTGCTGAGGCCACACCTCAAGTGCTGTGTCCAGTTCTGGACCCCTCACAACAAGAGAGACCTTGAGGGGCTGGAGCGAGTCCAGAGAAGGGAAATGAAGCTGGGGAAGGGCCTGGAGCACAAGTCCTGTGAGGAGCAGCTGAGGGAGCTGGGGGTGTTTGGCCTGGAGAAAAGGAGGCTCAGGGGAGACCTTAACACTCTCTACAGCTGCCTGAAAGGAGGCTGCAGCCAGGTGGGGGTTGGTCTTCTCCCAGTAACAAGCAATAGGATGAGAGAAAATGTCTGAGACTTGTGCCAGGGAAAATTTAGATGGGATATTAGGAAACATTTCTTCACTGAAAGGGTTTTCGGGCACTGGAACAGGCTGTCCAGGGAAGTGGTTGAATCTGCATCCCTGGGGTTATTTAAAAGCCATTTAGATGTGGCACTTTGGGACATGGTTTAGTGGTAGACTTGGCAGTGCTGGGTTAGAGGTTGGACTTGATGACCTGAGAGATCTTTTCCAAACTAAACAATTCTGTGATTCTGATTTTATTCCTATGTAGGATTATTCTCTCTCTGAAAACAAGAGTATTTAGAGGTGGGACAATGTTTAAAACATCAGGAATCTGATGCTGAGTGACACTTACATGCACTATCATGATACAAGTGGTAGCAACAATTCTAGGTACTCACATCATTGCAGGATGTAAAGCAGCTGCAGATGTCTCCGTAAGAACTGCTCTGAGGAAAGTATGAACTATTGGTAGGAATATGATGTGCCTATTAGGAAAACTGGCATAATTTAAAAAAAAAAAACAAAACCCTACACTGTTGTAGTAAAGAAAAAAGTTGAAAAAGTTCCTTGTGTTCCTGACAATGGTTATAAAGAGAGTAATTCCTGTTTCCTTCAAAAGTAGTTCTCCCCTCAATGCATGTATTAGTTTTTCCTGACTGGCAATACCACACAGCTGAGGATAATGTTTTATATGCTATATCTCTTCTTAAAAGAGAAGCCATATTCTTTTGTTGTAGATTTTCTGAAAAAAATAAATATTTTCTCAAAGTTGAATGTTTTCATAAGAGCATATGTTGCACTGTTTCAATCTGTAGCATTAGATATGAAAATAATGTTGACTGATGAGTGCAGCAGTCAATTTGTAGTGTGCAAAAACTGTGAACACAACTGTGATTGGTAGAGCTGAAATTCACCTGAGGATAAAATGAGGATTGACCAGCAACATGAATGAACACTGTGTGGGGTTCTATAGTTTCTAGAATAAATAGCCTATGAGACCAGTTTGCAAGACATAGTAGATATAAAATGCCTTTCTTTACAGGAATTAGCTTGTAGAGAGTTTGCAGTCTCTTTGGGTAGAGACTTGTCCTAAAACAGTCCCAGGTAATTCTCAGCCTAAGTCATGGCTCCCAGTAGGTACCTGGGCAGCCATGTGCAGGCACAAACACCCTTGGCTGCCCACCTGACACTACAAGGGGATGTGTCAGAAGCACCTATGCAGGACATAATTCCCACACTCTGATCTTCCCTCCCACATGGAATTACTCCAGATTCTCTCTTTCTCTCACGGCTGTAGGTAGCCTTTCTCAGCATGCTTTCCCCAGGCTATATTTGTCTCCTGTGATAAGGCAGCAATACGAGCCAGTGGAAACGTTCTGCACGTCTGCATTTTGGCAGCCCAAATGTGAAGGGGGATGTCATGAGGCTCAGCCATGGAGGTTTTTCACGTGCAACTCTCAGCTGTCTGTTTTTCACGTGCAGAGTAACAGCAACACAGTGGAGACAAGGACAACCACATCCAGCTGGAGAGCACTGACAAGGGATGATCTTCTCATGTGTGCCAGGGACACACCCTCAGGACATGATCACAGTAACCAGGCAGGAAAAGTAAGATCCTGGAACTGGCCATGGCTTCTTTAACAAACTGAACTTAAATTCTGAACTGACTGTTCTTTTCACCACATCATAAACAAGCACTTGCCATTTCCCCATTTGCTTGTAGTTTGGGCAATGAAAGCTCAAGATATTGTAAGTTAAGGGATGGATCATGCTACAACTAGGCGAAAACTCCTCTCTCTTCCACAATTTGGAGCACAGCTGACTATAATGATCATTGCCCTGTGATTAAGAGACCACATCAATATTAAAGAAAGAATAGTTGAGATTTTAACACTCAGGTGTTATCTACTTCCTAGGAAAATGGTGATGTCCCTTGTATAAAAGTCACTTGCATTGTTCTAGTGCAAAGAAGAGTAAGCATTTTGTCCCTTTGTGTCATTTATAAATCTAGCCACTTTCCACCATCTATTTACTGTGGTATTTTAAACATCTACTCATGTACACATGGGTTTAAAGAAACTAATAGAAAAAGCAATACCAGGTAATTTTATCCTTGAGAAGTTATACTCTTCCTGATGTACTTCAGTAGCATAATAGAAAAAAACCATCTCTGCATCTGTTTGTCTGGCTGGAGACAAAGAAATGTGAATATTGTCACAGTTGACAACAAACACAGCTTTCCCGCAGCAGTACAATCTGGGACAAATCATTACAACTTAATGGCAGCTTAATACACTCAATTAACTTTTCTGTGTGAATAATCCAACGACAAAATATGCCCGCCACCTCTGTTTCAATCAGCCCTGTGGGTGTTAACAGAAATTTGTTGCAATCAAATTCTCCAAGAAGAAAAGCAACATTATAAATTTTGTACCCACCTGTAAATTCTAAAATGACTGATGAGAAATTTATATGTTAGTTGGAGTAAAGACTTGTGTGTCCTTCTCTCAGTCTGGATTCCTGCTATGTATGTCACTCCTCTGCATTAAGATAGAGCTGCCTTATTTTCACTGAAGAAGAGTATGCAATTTCTTCTGTCCTAGCAGGTTCGTAACATTCAGAGATCTGCTTCACCGCAAGTTTTCATGAATAATCAAAACAGGAACATGCATTTCTCCTCTCTTTCCCTCTGTCCTTCCTTGCAGTTGGAATTGCTGCTAATCAAAATCTGTTACTGGGTGTCTGCTCTGACAAGTCCACATTTTATACTAGAGGGGGAGAAAGAATAACAAAAATACTGATATTTGCAAAATTATAATCTACTTAGCTTCAAAGGCTAACCCTGAAAATTATTTCACCTTATCAGGGAAATACTTATTACAAGATTTTAGTCAAAGCTTAATTTTCTCTCCAGCATTTCTAAAAACGTTTTATATCTAGTGTTCTTTGCACTCTGCTAAGTGGCATTAATCCTCAAGAGCGTCAAGCTGTTGCCAGCATGAACATGGGGTCTCAGTGCTAAAGCATCCAGAGCTGCTTAGGGGAAAGGCAGGGGGAAGAAAACAAAATGTCAGAAAAAGTAGTCTGAAACTCTCTTGGTTTTACATTTGTGTGTGTAGCTTTGCATACAGAATAACCATTAGCAATTTTCCTGCTCACTTCATAACTGTTTAGAAAAGTCCTTGTCCTCAAAAGAGCTGTCTGATTTCTATCTTAGTTTACGTTGGGAGAATCTCAGTCTCTTTCTCCCAAACTTTACTCTACACACCATATAAAAAACCTCTGTTATAGTTATTGAAGACTAATGAGTTTCACTGATGTTTGGAAGATAAATGGTGAGAAAAGATAACATGATGACAAGACAAGAAAATGGTGGGAGGAATAACCTTTAAAGATTATTTGAGAAAATGAGGAGGAGCTAAAATTCAGTATGAATACTTCTACTTCAGCATTAACAACTTTCTATACTAAGCATGTCCAGGACTAAGGCATCAATTGACTTCAGGCCTCCATCCAGCAAAATACTTAAGCCTGAGTAGGATTATTGAACTCAACCCTATGTGAATGGGATTGGCTCATATGCTTAAATTTAAGCATGTACTTAAGTGCTTTGCTTGTTCTAGTCTATGATTGCTTTCTAAGTGACAAACATCTATCAAGCACAATTCAGGTGTGCGAGGGACACCCGTTGCTAATCATGCAGCAAGTTTTGTGAATCATGAAGCAGCTCTCTGCAGGATGTCAGACTCCACATTTTTTCCATGTAGACAAACATTCTGAGTTCAACAACAGCCATTCAGACTTACATATCCAAGAGCTGCAAATTACTCAATGCCTTAGGACTTCCTTCTTGTGGCTTTAACACTATTATGGTATGCATCCATCATCACAGTTTGGAGAAGAATTTTTTTCTTAGCTGTAAGCCATGATCCTCTGAAACTTCACATTTCAAAAACTTCCCTTCTAGAGAACAGAAATTTTATTGATTGATTTTCCTATGTCTGTCTCCACTTCCTCTTTCATCCTAGATGATTTCAGTAGAGACCAAGCACAAGTTACCTTGTTGTAAATATAAATAGACCCTGATTCTCATCAAAGTGTTGTGCTATTATCTGTGTCCTTCAGTAACACATCAAATGCAGATCTGGTAATAGAGGAAGAAGTATTCCAGCAGAGGCCCCCAGTATTCCAGCAGAAGCAAACCTTTAGCTGCCTTCCCTAGGAAGAAGGAAAAAAAGCATCCTAGTCATCCTTGAAGGACCTGTGAACAGCCCACCTGGAGCCACCTCAGATCTCAAGTCTGCAGAAAAGCAATTTTGAAATCTGTTCCAGAAATTTCTGTCAGTCAGAAAAACAGAAACATCCTGAGAACAAGGACAATGGCTAAAGATAAAATCGGCAGATGTGCAGAAAAACACTAAAGGTCAAACTCAGTATGAGGATCAAGCACTTACTAGCTTATCATAAATCGATTACAAGGAACTCATCTGATTTATAACCCCAAGAGTCAGTTCCTTACATTTAAGACACTCGTTTTTCTACACTAGACCTGGTCCTTAGATGGTATAAAGGTGTCTGTTCATATGAACAGAGATCCCAAGGGGATATTTCTGTGGCTAAGAATTCCACAGCAGCTACCCAAAGTCTGACCACACTTTATCAGGGTCAACATAGAGCCGAAGCAAACAGGAGAACCTCTATCAACTATTGCATATCAGGCTCCTTACAACCAGATAGGCATCCTTTGACACAAAGCCATGATTTTTCGCTCTTTTTTTTTCATGGTGAGAGGGTTTGTAACAACTTATTTTTATTCAGAGGTTATATCTCATATTTGTGAAGTGCTGAGATTATTTGTACATGTGTGCTCCTCAAATTAAGTTGATTTTAAAAAACCTTATTGGTGTATGTACATGTATACACCCCTCCTTGTGTTGTACACTTGTTTGTGAATAGAGCATTTTTTAAAAACCATAGCTTCTCTGAAATGTATGCACAATTTCTAAAAGATGCCATGGCCACATGATAAATAGTAGCTAAATTAAGGATTAGCAGAACTACAGTAATAAATAGATCAAAGACTTCCCTATGCTAATATCCATATGAGTAATAAACCATGGTATTTCCTATCCTGTAATGCATACCATGGTTCTGATCCATAGGGTCTCACATTTTTTGCCTGCACGCAGGCACGCACAGGCTCACAGAGCAGATGTGAGAGTTGCGAGTCTCTAATGTAATTCATGCTCCAGTTCAGCAGCTGTGAGGGGTTTGCTAAATACAGTGTGGCCAAGAAATTCCTGAGAGAATAAGAATGGTTGTTAACAGTTCTGAGAAAGTCTTCCTCTGGGTTATTATCCCAGAGAGAGAGATAGTGGGGTTTGGCGGTCTTAACCAAACAAACAGCTCTGAGAAACTACACATATTCCCTCTGAGATTACAGCAAATGAAAAACAAAAAACCATCTTCTCTTAAAAGTGGTTTGAAGCATTCGTGATACTGTCAGTGAAGTACTTGGACTTCTTCCTGCTTCGTGCATCAGGTCACAGTTTCCATACTCCCAAAGGAAACTGAACATTGGCTGAAAAAGAGAAAGTCCCATTTACTAATACTGTTATCTTTTCAAAGCTGGCCTTGTTGAACAGGGGTGAGGCACAGGCACATGTGATGACTTACAGCCACCAAAGAACAATGCAGTAGAAACTCAAAATGGGCACCCTGTGTTTAAATTATTTACACCTGGGACACTCTGCTCACATACATCCAAGTAAGTGAAAATGAAGTTGCTTGAAAAACATATTTTCTTGCAGCATTTTCCAACCCCTTGAGATAGCTGGCAAATGAAAGATCAGATGCAGTCCTAGGGCACTGGAAGCCAGATATACAATAAAAAACTACCTGGATAATGGCTTAAGATTATTTTAAGATTTCAGAAGTTTCAGGCTCCTTTCTCCTGACACCACCTCCCTGCATTGCCTAAAGTGACTCTGCCATCCTACCACAGGTTAAACTTTCAAAGCAACACTTTTTTAATATACCTGGAGTCTACTGAGCAGGAATTATTTCCTCAACTGCCTCTCATGCATTTTAAACTGTATCCAAGCAAATCAAGTTAACAGGGTAGATGGGGAGAAGAAAGTAGTTCTGTGACTAAGAAGCAAGGCTACAACTCAACTGCTGGTACTCCCACAGATTTCCCAGCTCAGTCTTCTGTGCTCCTTCTGCCTCTGAAAAAAATCACACCAATAGAAATAGTTCTAATATCTAACCTCTAAGTTTTGTTGTGTTATGTTTCTTAGTGTGCTGAGACAGTGTTTAGCACAATCAAGCACTGGTTGCAGGCTGAAGTTCTTTACTGGTGCATTATTGTGCCTCTCTATCTGCTGGTACAAAACATCGGAGCAGCCCTCAAGGGAACATTTGATAGCACCACTTATCACTCTGATGCATTGTCATACAGTCCAGATGGTTGCAGTATGTAAGCAACTGGGAACCAAAGCAGCAGGAGAAGTACATCCTGCTGCAGTTTCCTTCTGGTGCTGATCTTGATGCATTCAGCATTTAGATTAGTTTGCTGGTTAGGAAGTCTACAGCCCAGGGTAGATGCACACTAAAACCTAGCAAAAAAATACACTGTAGCAACTGCATTCAGTAGCTTGCCAACTACCAAATAACCAGACTTGCCCCCAAAAACTGTGTAAGATTACTGCAGCTCAGCCAAGTGACAATAACCTTCTGTGCAGAGTGAATTCTGAGTTCCACAAGGGTGGCAATCTCTTGCAAATGGGTCTGTTATTGAAGAAAATCTCAGAAATCTGTGTACTTTAGCAGATTAACTATTACTATGATGTACAAACCCAGAGACAAATAGGAAGCTAGACTTCTTCCATTTGGCAAATGCAATTTTATTTCTGGATTAGTTGTAAGAGTTAAACATGTTAAATACTCTAACATATATACCCTGCCACACACATTAATTGGCATATGGGAAGAATGCTGCAAATAAAGAAAGTCAACATAAATGAGCATCTGCATATAAGTACAGAGTTCTTAGGAATGTGATTTGTTTTTCTTATTTTGTTATATTTGTTATTGTTATTTTTATGTGCTGGAGGAGGGCTTCCAAACCTGGAAAAGGCAAGACTTCAGAGGGAATTTGATATGCTGATGAATTATAAACTGTCTGTCCTTAGAACAGGTGCGAAAAATCGAAAAGCAACATGAAAAACAGAATACAAACTGGCAGGTACAAGGAACGAAGAAGACAATGCCATTTCTAGGGAGGTATCTCATTAATATCAGTCTACAACTGTAATAATACCTAAAGCCAAGCTGGTATCCATTTTATGGTCTTGAGGAGTTTCTTCAAACCTAAGATACACAGTCACCAAGAGCAGAATGTTACACTTGGTGGCTTCCTGCACAGTTTAGCCACATATATAGGCTCACTGAGAACAAAGTACAGAACAGCAGATTGTGAATCACACCCAAATTTTCCACCCATGACTATACAGGGGAGGAATTTTTGCCACCAATACAAATACTCAGTAGTATGACTGTGACTACGCATAATGATTTTATTTGGACTACTTGCTAGTTATTTACTCTGCTGGTACAGAAGATTCTCTATACTGTATGAGAAACACAATCAAAATTATTCCTTATAATGCTAGTATTCCTGGTATTCCCAGTTCTTCTACTAGCAGAAATACAAAAATACTTTTTTGTATTCAAAAAACCCTCACAACTAAGACACAAAAATGGACATTAAGCTACAAAGAATATGAGTAAGAACAGAAGTTGCCTGTGTACTTTCCCATTTTCTCAGAAAAATCACTATCTAAGAAGTAAAAATACAATCCTTTTCACACCCAAACTGGCCTGTGAATGTGTATTCACAAGTGTTGCATGTGGGAACAGACATCTGTGTTCTATCTTCATTTGTCATTTTAGAGTCTATTTTCTGCAAAACTGAAAGATAATTTTCAAAATTTGGCCCCTCAAAATAGCAAAAAGAGATCAAGCGCTCTCAGACTGAACCATACTGGTCAGCAGATCCCAATCATCTGGCAAAAAAAATGTTTTGCTTTGTGTCTACAGAGTGAAAATAAATTATTTAAATTATCTGAAGAATATGAAGTCTCTAGTTCAATTTACAGGTCAGTCAATAAAGGCGCATTTCATGTGGTTATTGATTTCCTATTAATTTACTGAGCAGCAGGTTTCTGCAGAGGAAAGACTCCATTTCAGCAGCTGTAGTCTTCCTTAAAAAAATGTCCTGTGGAAAAAAAAAGAAAAAAACAATGAGAAACATGCTGTTAGCTCTCATGCAACTTCTAATCATTCTAGTATGCACAGTTTTTAAACTGGATCTTAAGTAATTTTGATTTGTATTATAAATAATAATTGAGAAGACCCACATGCAACAAAAAACATTACCTTGGCAGTTCTATAGATCTATGACTGTACTTACAGTGATTACAGTCACAGAGAAAACATACAGAGTAAACTGAATTTCTGAGACAAGGATAATTTCAGAACAAACCCATTGTATAGGTACATGACAAACTAACAGAGACAAACTTCAGTGAAAACCAAACACTCATGAATACTTGTTTACAGGCACACTGTGAATAATACAAATGGAAACTTGTTCTTTGGACAAGCCTTCACAAGAAAATAATTTGTAGTTGCTTATATACTTATGAACTCACAAAGCCACAGCAGTGGTCCACAGATAAGGAAAAAACCTCAGGTTAATCCTACTTGTTTAGACAGGGCCTATTTATTGAATAGTGTGGAAGGGGATAAACCAATTCTGCAGAGGATCTCTAAGGGACTTTATGAAGTAGAAACGAAATACTTATATTTTAATAGCATAGGCATGGCAAAAGCCCAAAGAACACTCCAGCTCCAGCATGCCAGGAACAAAAGCAAGCATGGCAAGCAATGCACAGGCAGGCACATGCTGAAAAAATAACACAGCCTCACAATGGCCAGGCATGTTAAGCCAGGTGTGCTATTCACCATGAGGGACACTGCAGTGGCTACAGCTGCAGGAGATACCCTTGTCTGTACACAGGTGCACTGCCTTCAAAAACCTTTCTGTGTGTGTTGGGACTGACTGCTGATGAGGGAATGGTAGGGCTAAATAAACAGGACATGAAAACAGAAGTAACAGTGACAGTTATTTCCTTGCCCATTAGTTTATACAGATATTAAACAAAATTTCACATCAATCTGCAGTTGGTGTTAGCCAGTAAAACTGATTTACAGCAACTAATACACCAGTATTCTGCACAGAACAAGAGCCCAGGTTAACAGTGACTACAAAACCTTACTCTGCCATTTTACTTGGTAGTAAGGATATCTTCAAATCTTTTCCTTCAAGCAAACTACAAAACACACCTCTTGTTTTTGAAACTGTTTGTCCAAAGTAAAGCAAGTTGTATAGACTTGATACCTCTACCACACTTGTGGCTATGGATTCTTCTGTTTCACACCTATGCTGATTATCTTTAAGACAATGATTCTGTGAACATCACAAATTGCCAAGACACCCAAATCACTTAACCTCTTTTGAAAATTTTACACATAAATTTGACCTTGTTAGACAAGAACAGTAACTGCAATCTAATTAAAAAAAACCAAACCAAACCAAACAACAGAATTAAACGTCTGGTTGTGATGTAGAATGCTTATGGGGTTTTGTTTCCCTAAATTATGATCTATGGAAGTATAGTAAATGATTCAGACTGAGGTTAAGTTTAACTTCTAAAAAAACCCGAAATCCTCAAACTTTAAACTGAAAGTTTGAGTGTGTAGTCACATATAACCAATTCTGAGAATTACAATTTTGCAGTCTGGGAACCACTGCTGTAATGCATGACAGCTACTTATAAACGTCAAATTAGCAACCACGTAAAGCAGGAGGTTATACAGTCTGCAAGAAGGTGATACTTGAAAAATGTCTGACAAAAAAAGCAAACTGACTATTGTTACTCAGCTTTTAATTCCCAGAGAAAAAAGCTCACGCACTTACATTTCATCATCATATTCTTTTGGAGGTGATGCTGCAATGACTAAGTCAATCCAATCCTGAAAAAGAAAAGCACAGGTAAATATGTGCTGCTAAGTACAGCTTTTAGAGGTGGCCAGTGGACCACCATGGAATGTCAGATAGAGAAACAGGGGAGTGATCTATTTCTGGAAAACCACAGGGAGCAGCAGAAAGGTCTCTATTAAAAACTTCTGTAGGAAGACCATTTAAAGATTGAGCTGTGTGATTTGCATTGTGAAATTAAAGAAAAATCCACTTGCAACAAGATTAAAAAAAAAAAATTATTCTAAGAATCATCATCCTGTTTTGGTCATGTGAGCAATGAATACAGCTCTTGCTGAGGAAACACTCGCTGTACAAGTGTTGCTTGTACACTGAGAAATCAAAAATAAGCTATTATAAGGAAATTCCGATCAGCTTGAAGTAATTTTCACTATCAAAGAGTGATTCTACAGATAAAGGTACTATAATCACTCAGAATGTCATGTGTTTAAATACCAGTCTTGATATATGGCTAAATGCCATGAGATTTCCCAGTCAATTACACACATGGTTTTCAGAGATGCTACATACCAACATCTTCTGCAGATTTTAGCTCACTTTGGGAGTACCTGACACACCCACTATTTTGATGTTTGTAACCTTAGTTGTGTTGATGTGACAATGTCATGACAGAAAAGTATCTCTCATATGAGCTCTATAGGTAGAATGAAGTAGTATTCCAGGTTACTTACCCCACCCATGTTCCAAGCTTTTGCTAGAGTTGCCTGTGCTTCTGCTAGCTTGCTGTCAATTAATATCTTGCCATTTACAGCCAGTATTTCATCCCCTTTCACTATGCCTCCTGGGGAAAAGACCAATATGCTATACATACACATAAGCAAAACAAAATTCTAGGAGACTTTTCTGTGCCATATTTGTACAGTACTGACTATAATGAAAAGTGTTCTCACTGGATGTGAATGTCTGCACTAAAAATTGTAGGAAGTTTCCTACGGACAAACCCAAAGGGAATTTTTAAGCATGGCAAAGCCAAACTAATCTCTTATTGATCATGACCAGTAAGAAATTAGTTCAGCAAGATTTTCCACAGTTTGCCTGTTTGGGTAATCCAGCTACTCATTTTACAAACTGTGGCTGACTGTAGGCTGGTACTACTATGCCCCATCCCTGGAAGTGCTCAAGGCCAGGTAGGATGGGGCTTTTGAGCAACCTGGTCTAGGGAAGTGTCCTGGACCACAGCAGGGGCTTGGAATTAGATTATCTGTAAGGTCTCTTCCAACCCAAATAATTCCATGATTCTACAAATACGGCAAAATTAATTAAATTCCCAAAGGAATAAAATAGCATTTGTCAAGGGTTTGCATGACTGTCATTCCTCTGCAAGTGTATGTGTAATGTTTGCTCCTTAGAACTGATTTTGACTTGCCAATCTGGAATGAAGCACAACCAGTTAACTGGGACTGGATTTGAAGAGGATGGTAAGGAGACAGCCTTAGTGGTGAGAGATCCTAAAAAGAGTGATGGTTCAACAAGAGCACCAAGGAGACCAAATGGCTGAGATATTTTCACAGCAAGAGTGACTTGAGCTTAGGTGCAGGCTGGGACATGGACAGCAAAGACAGTGTAAGGGGATATTGCCCTGTCTGTTGACCTGGTCATCACAAGAGTTCTCAAGAAAAGGATGGCAGATACTTCCCACCAGGTGCAAAGCCCAGATATGTTGGTGAGCATGTTCTTCTGCTTTCAGAAACCTAAGCCTCAGAGGCTCTGGCCTTCAGCTGGGTTTTGGGAGTAAAGGCACCTCTTTAACTAAACAAACTGCTGTTTAAAGTAGCATAAAGAACAAAATTAAGCAGCATAGTATAGCTATAGTCAGGTAATTGCTTTGCATGTGGAAGTACTACAAATGTCATTGCTCAGAAATTGTGAAACAATGGAGAACGTATTCCTTGATTAAAGAATACACCAGAGAATCAGGTGTTGGTTTTTATAAATTTTACATAATTATTAATTTAAGAAGCACATGTGGCTGCCCTTTGACTTGAGACAGAACTTGGCTCTTTGGACAACCTAAGTGAGCTTTTCAGTACCAGGCTATGGAATCAGCCAACCATTCTCAGCCAGTGTAAGGAGACACTTTGCAGCAGCATTCAAATTCCCCTTTGTTGCTCACCATGTTTGTCTGCAGCACCATCCTCGTAGATGGCAGACACAACTATCTTTCCAATTGGAGAATCAATTCCTCCCTCAACTGCAAGGTCCAGTGATCCTTCCTATGAAAAAAACAGTCCTAGTTCAGAAAAGGCTGTTAATTTTTGCCACTAACAGGAGCTTAGTCTTCCCTTCTTCCCAGTAAACGATGCTGTATATCAAATGCTTACAGGAACCCTTTAAATATCAATCAAGCAACACAGCATTTACCTTTTTTATTCGTAATAGCCGTACGTCTTTTCCCATAATTTGGTCTGGGGTAAACTGTGAAAAGATACAATGATTAATCATTTCCACTTTGGAAACACAAAAAAATTGGGATGATCTATGTAGTTTCTGGGGGAAAAGGGACCTTTCCCTCCTCTAATATAGTGTTACAGGAAGATCAGAATCCCACATCACCTTTTCCTGCAAGAACACTCCTGCTCAACATGACTAGAAAAGTCAAATACACAAGACCCAACAAGCAAGAATCTTACCCACTCCCAGCCCTCAAAATCAAGGACTTGGCTTTTTTTCCAGTGTATTTCATATTAAACAGTTAGGCATGTTTAAATTCTCTCCTTACCATTGAATATGGATCAAAATCTTCCACATACTTCTGGAAGCCCTGAGAATAAAATGATATTTAATTGCAAAAACAGCAACTCACACACACACACTTAACACACAAACTCCATCTTATTTATTAGTGAGAGAACATGTAATTCTGTAAGCTATGAAAGAAGACAGTAACTGGAGAAAAGCACAGAGACACAGCAAAGAGTCCATCCTGACAGTCAGAAAACATTTCAAAACCTCATGGCAGATCAATAATTTGAGTTGGTCATATAATGGAGAAGTTCTGAGGAAGAGTTTACCACTCTGTCAGCTCCACAGTTCCACTCTACACCTGACAGAACAGAAACAAATCTTGAAAGCATCATAGGCAGGTATGTTCTGCCACACTCTTTGGAGCAACATTTCTTATCAACATGTTCGATGGTAACAGGTAGAAATGACAGGCTCCAATTCACCTCTCAGCAACACTACTCCTCACTGGGTTTTAGGATTCTTTTTCAGCCCCCTTCTCTCCTTCTTGATGTGGAGTTTCAGGGGGTTGGCTCCATACCACAAGCAAACTCAGAACAACAGTTTGTTGGACAATTTGCAGGACAACTTTGTTTTCATATGGTTCTGTGGAGGACTTAAAAGCTTTGTCAGGGAATGTTGGAAATGCAGAATATTGCACCTAGGCAGAGCAAGATTTAAGCTTTGAGATGGCCCACAAAATGTAGGGCTTAACACTTGTCAGACCAAGACTGCAGAGAAAAGCAGGAGTTACCTTTTCTCAAGGATGGGAGCTCCTGCATCAGCAGTCTGGAATGAATGGTGTTTGAGTGGCAGTTTCCTGAGGAGGATTAGTAGCTACTGGGTGAGACTGCATGGCCAATGCTGGGGATTTATAAAAGCTCTGCACTTATCCTGCATTCTAAAGTAAAGGACTTCAGAACTTAAGAAAATCTTTACTGAGGTACCTAGCTGCCATTCCTGTGGCCTCAAGCTGCAATAACCTGGTGATAGGGGAACACAGAACCACACAACCCTTTGCAGACATATATCTGACACAGACCAGTGGTTCAGTGCACAATCAAGCTTGATATATTCATTACTGGCCTCTTTTCTACTGGATCCATTTGACAACAAAATCTATTCCACTGGCAGACTCAGCTAAGCCTTTTTCCACTTGTAAACCAAACACACAGCTTTAGATTCCTCTGGTATATTTTAGGGCTGGCTGTAAATGGCAAAGTTGCAGCAGAAAATACTAATGCCTTCTCTGCTATACTCTTTATTACCTCTCTCAGTTGCCTAATTTTGATGTGACTATGAATGACCCTCTGGGTTCTGATCTCACCCTTAACAGCACTGCCTTACATTAGGTTTGTTACACTGCATTACATTTTTTAACCAGATAAATGAGAATTTCATCACAGACATCACCAAGGGTAGAATTTCATCCTGGGGAAAAAATGTCAATCAAGCATTCATTAATTTACAAAGTGTATTAATATGATGACCCATTTAACCAAAACTGTAAGAGAAACATTTTACAATGATAGCTACCTAAACAATTAATACTTTGAATAACTGAATTAGTACTGCCTTTTGGAATCATAGATAAAGTAGATATCTATGGTTTTGGAGCAAGCAATTTAGAGAAAAGAACTCCAATCTCAGCCAAGTCACTAAGTCATTATGTAATCTAAAGGAAGTCAGTGAACTCTTTGTCCCAGGTTGCCCTCATGAAAAACAGATGTTGCCCTTTGAAGGAAGTTTTCCTGGGAAAATAATCTTTAAACAGGAAAAAACCAAAAAACTCCATGAAAACAAACACACAAAATTAAAAAAAAAAAAAAAAAAAAAAGGACCACCAAAAAAACAACCTGCAAGCAAAAGTCATAGAAACATAGAATATCCTGAGTTGGAAGGAACCCACAAGGATCACCAAGTCCAACTCCTGGCCCTGCACAGACTCACACTATGTACCTGAGAGCCTTCTCCAAACATTTCTTGGGCTCTGCCAGGCTTGGTGCAGTGACCACTTCCCTGGAAGCCTCTTCCAGTGCCCAACCACCCTGTGGGTGAAAAACCTTTTCCTAGTATTCAATCTAAACTGTTGTCCACTTGGGTTCATACCACTATGTATCAGAGATATGACCTGGATCCAATAATGTACAAATATCTCTAAGACAGAAAAAAGACATGCACTGAACTGTAATAAATCTTTCCTGAAATGGGCACCACAAATTCAGAGATCAGAGAGTGCACTCCATATCCAAGCAGGCAGCAATGAACCAAGGAACACCGTGTGGAAAGCACAGTCCTAAGCCTACCCTCCCACCACTCAGGACATTTCAGGTGAAACAGTTAAGACCATTCAAATCCCTTCTTGACTTACAAAAACATTCACAGGACTGAGCATAAGCTGAAAATGGAACATTAAAATATTTGATTGCACTGAAATAACTTCCTGTCTGGACTTCCAGATGCAAGCTAAAGTTACTATTTAAAGAAAAAACAACCTCCAAAACACAAGCACTTATACCAATGTTCCTGCTTCACAGGTTTCTAACAACAATAGTCAAGAGCAATTGAGACCTGAAATAACAACAACAACAGAGGAACAAAACCCAAGCAACAACAACAACAAATAATTGAAAGAGAAAGTCATGACCATATATAACAAAATTTTCAAAAAACCACCTCTTTTGAGAACACAACTCATATATTCAGAACATACTGGCATTCACTGGCAAATAAATAATCTCAAAGCTGGATCTTTTTCAGTCAAATGCAGTTTTCCCTTCAAGATCTAGACTGAAACTGATTAAAAGAAGAAAAAATTATTACTGCTCTTAATGGTTTACCGCTCAAAAGCTCACACTGGGAGCTCACTACTGTGTCCTAACTTTTCAGATAACATGTCAATGCATCTAATTTAGCTTGGACTAACAAAGGGGTTTTGTACAGAAAGGGGCACATTTTACAGCAGCAGAGAAGTTTAGCATGAAGTTCACTTCTTCAAAGGGTCATCTATTGAACCACCAGTCAACCAAATGGGAAGAGGTGAAAACGTTATCACTGTGACAGAGGAAAGCAATAGAAGTACAGCAGGAAAACCCTACACAATACAGGAAGGCTGAATGAACAAGTGCTTTCCACCACCAGTTCCTCTGATTTCCTAAGAGTAGCTATGGTATGATGATAGCTCTATTTGTTAAACTAATAAAGCATTTTATTACTGAAAGCATTGCAGCTGGACACTTAGAGAAACAAGGAAATCTTAGGAATATCAGTATCAGATCAGTTATCAGTGTTCAACTATCTTAAAGGTTGCACTTAACCATGTAAGTAGTTACAGATGGTTCAACCTGAAGGATTTATTCCCATTCTTCTTCTGCTTAGACTAGCAGGAGACACAGGCACACACTTAAAGCTTACAAAGACTAGCAGTTCTCATGCACTAGGGCTGCCTTGCATCTTCTGTTTTAGAAACTGAGCAACAGGATTGGAAAAGAAAGTTTTAAATCTATGATCAGTCAAACAAGAAGTACCACACAAAACACGGAAAACGTTATTTTACTTGTTTTTTGTTAGATCTAAATGATGAATTGTAAACCACCATCCTTTTAAACATCTCTTGTGGCTGCAAAAGAAAGAAAATTGCCAAACCAGGTATTAACTTTTTAATGTAAATAAGTATTACCTACTCATAAATTATCTTACTGCTTATTTTGCTCTCCTAGGGACTGAATCACACTTGCACTTGTTAGTGCTTGTTCCCTGTATCATTCCAAAATGAGAGAACACACACAATGAAATAGTATTGAATGCAAAGTGGAAAGAATTCTAGAGAAACAACATAAATAATGCACATTTCCATACCACAAGATTTTTAAAAAATATTTTCCATGACTGCTTTTACAAGTCATTTCTTGTGTCTTGAAGAGTGCTTGGGTCTCTTATCCATGATATATAAAAAAAATTGAAAAAAATCAACCCTAAACATGGACAAAATGGTAGACAATAATTTCCAAAATACTGAGAAGTCATGATACGTATATGTTTATGCATTTAAGATTTGCTTTCCTACCAGAGATTTCCTATACTGAAGAGGTGAATTCCGTTATTAAATGGATTTGATTTTGTTCTGTTTGGCTTCAAGGATTTAAATTCCATATTCATTCTGTTTCTCTGTCACTTCCACTATTCTAACAAAATGGTACACTAGCTTGGAATCACTTAAAATACAGAATATTTTATTAGTTTACAGAAGTTTTCAAAAATTAGATGGGCTAAATCCCCATATTATTATACAAAACACTACTGACACTTCCCCAGCCTCCACTCAAAACCTTACAGCAAATCAGGTAATGTATTTGAGTCTTCTGAAAGAAGAACAACTTCCAACTCTGGAATTTACCCTTTCAAACTCAATTTCCTTTAAAACAAATTACCATGTGTCAGCTTCACTAAGGTTTCTCTCAGTGTCCTATAGTCCTACCATTACGTGGAAAAATATATTCAAGAGTTAATGAAATGTGGTTTGTGTTTAATTAATACAAACGATGAGTTTTTGTCTTGGAGGACTTATGGGCAAGTTTGGAAAGATTTTCCACAAATCCCTTTAGATGCTCTCTTAAAAAAAAAAAAAAAAAAAAAAAAAAAGTACAGTTTCAACACAGATTGTTTTGGTACAGCTATAACCAATGCTACTTGAAATTTCCAATCCTCACACATCTTGCCACATGGTATCTAAGCACCTGTCTTGACTTCAGCCCTGCAGAATCAGGCTTCAAAGCTTGCAAATTAGAGGAAAGCTTAAACATTATTTTTTTCCCTTCAGAAATTCTTCATCCACCCACAAAGGAATGAGAGAGAAAAAATCTTTTGTAGCAGCCAGTGCACCAGAGCCTTGTAAGTCACACAACAGCATGTCTGTGATAGATAGGAGAGCAGAGACTAATGCTCCTGGTGGTTTTGCCTCTATGAAAATCTCACCACTAAATCATAACAATCCTCTCCTGTTCTCTGAGCCAAAATTTAATTGGCTTTGCCATAAATGTATTCCAGTTCACTTTAGTACAGCTCACACCGATTTTGACTCAGAGCAGCACTCAGTGTTCAAGGCCATGCTTAAGGTTTAAACATCTCCCATCATTTCCCTATTTATAAATGAAAACAACTTCATTTTCATCAACTGTTAAAAGACCTGGTAATTCTGACCTGAATTTAATTAAGAAGATTATTTAAGCCACAACACAGACTATCTGGCCCAACTACCTTGCAGGTAATAGGAGGATTTTATGCATTCTTGCATGTCTATTTTATTCTTAAGTGCATGCTTTTTCATCTTCTTTACTAGTGAATTGCTCAAGGATAGGCCAACTGGATTAGCTGCTTGAATCAAATAAATCCATCAACCTCAGTTTCTAGAGTTTGGTACTCAGGACAGTTAAAGTCAGGTAAAAACAAGGTTGAAACATTTAAATGCATAATATCAAATTAAGACATAAAAGCTGGAGTTCCATAAGGTGTGTGAAATCTAGGAAGATGAGAAACCAGACAGCAAATGATATGCTGTCTTTGGTGATACTCTCCTCCACTAAGAGAAGCTGAACTGGTCCTCTATCTGAACAATGAACTTAAACACAAACACCCACAAAAACACACAGAGCAACCAACCAAAATCCACTCCCCTTCTGCAAAAAATCATAATTTTAATTCTTAAACACTTCTGGAGATAGGCAGGTACTCTCTTGTTTGTTGTGTCGTACACTGGCCTTTTCTTTTTTTAACTAATAGATGTAATCTCCCTCTTCAGTATCCATGCAAGTTTTACTTCACACAGCACTCTGACTTCACTGAAGTGAGGATGAATAAATACCCTTTTACTGCAGTAAGTCATCAATGAAAGTAAGAGTTATAAGGTCTACCAAACCAATTTATAGACTGATCTTTCTCTCAAAGTCCTACCAGAATGTTGCTCCCACTGAAATTTTGATCTTCCAACTAATATAATGCAGTTTGGGAAGGAAGATGATTGAATCTGAAAGATTTTAGCAGACTTGTGATTTGGAAAATGTGCATGCATGCATAACAAATCATAAGACATTTCTCTATGGAGGTGGATCTTGTTGCCAGTTTCTTAAACTAATTGTATGTAGTCAGTAAAAAAAAAAAAAGAAGTGCCTTTTAAAATTTGTACCAAGATTATTTGATCACACATAAGGGTATTATAAATTTTGCAAACTAGTACACACACACACACTTGTTCAAGAGCTAGATGATATTAACTGCAGATTATGACTTTTTTCATCCTTTCCCTAAGGAATTTCATATTGCTTAGAGATGTTAAAAAACTGAACACAATCAAAATGAGAGCTCCAACTGAAGGAAACATCTCCACTGGAGGATCTGAATTTATTTTCAGCTCATGTGCCTGCCTTCTCTTAAGCAACTTATAAAAACTGCTTCTAATTACTATTCAGTTCATTTATAATGTAGAAGCTTCAAAATGACTCTGGCTGTGGGAAAAGTGGTTACTAAGTATCACTTAAATTTGTTCAAAGTGTAACTGGGGAAAATAAAGGAAGAAGATTATCTAAATTATTAAAATGAAAAATGACAAATCCATCGTATTTTAATGAAACACAGCTAGGAATATTGAGCACATAATTTATTGTCAGAAATAGCTTTTAATTAAATAAATGCAATACAAATTCATTGGTTTTTCTGTCACTTACTATCTTACAAACGCATACATACACGTGTCCACAAACATGCATTACAGAACACTGATAATAACAGCATAAGCCACAGTGAACCTCAAGAATAAAAGCTACCAAATTGGTCCACCAGCTATTCTAGGTGAATTTCAAGGGCTGTCAGCTGGGAGTTATCACCTGTCTGAGCAGTATTTCTCTTTTTTTGTTCAGTAAGACGTGGCTCACCTTTGCTCATATACTAAAATTCCCAAAGATGCTACATGGTTGGTCCTAAATATTTAGCCTCTGACTTTTCACTTACATTTGAAACAAGAAATGGAAAAGAAATGAGAAAAAGAAGCTGATTATGAGTGAACTTCGCAGTAACACTGCCTGACCAGTATATTGGAGTCTGATATAACAACACACATATTTCCCCCTGGAAATTAAAAGATACATATAAATATATATATATATATATGATAAATTATATAATGAGGCATATATCTTCAAGTATGTTTATGACCATTTACAAAGGAAAAATGCAGTTGGCTTAATTTTTATTATTTCGTTTCTGATGAATGAATTCAGAATTTATAAAAATAAAACCCAGCATGTGAATAGATGAAAAATAAGATGTACAAATTCTAGGGCTTTATGCTGCTCTGGAATTATGCACCCCTGTACAAAAATTGTCACTAAAAGCAGCTTTTCCACTATGGAAAAAAAAATGGAAAAAACCTGTTTTGTACTTACCATTCGTGACTGCTTGAAAATATACAGAAATTTTAGGTAGCAGGAAATGGGAAAAAAGATTGTTCTTTGAGGACATCTCAAAGAACAATGTCAAAACCAAACCCTCACAGTAACTGGAGCATTCAGAAAAAGAACATTAAAAGGCTTACCAGGGCCTCTGATTTGATTGTTGGCCTGACCACGAAGTTTGGGTCAGGATGCAGCATAACTGGTTTAGACACTATTGGTACCCCTGGATGACGTTGGGTAGGTGGACTTGGAGCAAGTTGCTATGGAGTTAATTTAAAAAAATTACAGTTCACAACATAATTTGTGCAAATCCATAATTTCAACGAGACTCCTCAATCCAAATGGTTTATCATAATGAATTTAACAACACTAATAGAAGAAAAACCTTGCAGAATTATTTTAACTAAGGCTTACAAACTCCAAACCAAAACACAATTTCTCTTGCATCCAAGTAGTAGCTTTTCCCCTAAATTCAGGCTTCACCAGCAAGACTATGGATAAATCTCAGCCCTGATTTTGGCATTTTTCCCATAAAGGCAACAAACTGAATGAGAAGTTACAGGAAAAGAAAAACCTGCTAAAGTTGAGTGTAAGAACAGAGTGAACCCAAAATAAGATTTTAACTAATCCATGGCTAAACAGATCTTTTAAGATGAAATTCAGCTGGGCTGCAGCAAACTGCTTTCCCTAGAGAACTTCAAGTTAAATTATCTTGATTTAACCACAAGGATTTGTTAGGTAAATACCCTGCCCTTGACTCCACAAAGTACAGATACCCAGAGGCATCTGAGACCTGATCATTCAGCATGCCCTAGGCCAATCCTACACTTCCCACTCAGCCAAAACTCCCACTGACATGAAGCACAGTTTTATTCAAGAAGAGAGTTCAAAACTGAGCCCTGTGGGTTCAGTTTCTGACTTGACCCCAGCAACTCTTGGGACACTTTTCTCAATGTTTCTCATAGGAAATGTGATGTATTCCAGAGATCATTCTTATGGTACAAGCTGTATCCTCCAATTTATTTGCTTCCAGCAAATGGGTTAAGCCACTTTTTGGGTTTGGTTTTCTGTTTGGTTTTTTTGTGCATGTGTGTGTGTTTTTTTTCCCCCTGTGGGTTTTTTTTTTTCCCTTTTCCTTTCTTAAATAGTTTTTTAAAAAGCTTGAATTAGATATTTGAAAGTCCCTGAGGATATCCCTCAGCTACTGTTGTTCCACACTGCAAAATACATTGTATCATTAAGCTTTCCAAACTTAGAAGATTCAGAATCAACAGATTCACAGATACTAACTTGTTAAAACTGCACTGGAACTGGATGATTTCTCCTGGAGCTGCACAATTTAGCAACAGATTTTTCTGGAGTGCACAATGGAGAAACCTGACATATGACCATTCTGACTCAAAATCAGTGCAAAGAGATACCAAACAAATGTTGGTGGTTCTGAGACAGAACTTGCTTCTTAGCACCCATTATATTTAAAAGACAGATTGAACCTAGCAACTTTTGCCTTGACAGAAGAACAAAGCGCATGCTCTGTCACATACAGACATTTGCAACATGCAGATATGGACTGTAGTTTGCTCAACTGTTGAAATACGAAATCCTTGGACCATTAGGAGCCACTTCCACTACTCGTGCTCCCAGCACAGCAATGTATCCCCCACATATCATTCCACGTGCTGAATTTTAAACAAATGAGCCATGCAGGGTGAAACTTTTGACACTTCCTTGCCATTAGCACTACATGGGAAGCTCATGAAACTACAGCCATGATTAACAGCACGTGACATACCAGCGGGTTGCTTGACACAGAGGACGCTTTGCCGACGTGGGAGGTGGTTCTTACAACCTAAACAGCAACACACTTAATACTGGGTTCATATAAAGTGTAAAGCTAATAATAATTTTTTTCAGAAACAGACAATTTATTCCAGATATTTTAATAGCTAGTTCTCAAGAATGCCTCTGACAGGATTTTATTCCTTTTGTCAGGTTTTGTTCAAGCTGAATTGGAAATTAAACGATCTGGGTTAATACCAAAAATGGAGCAATGCAGAGAAGATTTTGCAGCTTGAGTAATATTAGAAAAATGAACTTATGGGACAATTACAGTTGTCTTATCTTTTGGCTTTGGCAGGCATAAACACAAGGTCTTTAATCCATATAGTCACAAAAATGCACTGCTTTTGCTTATCTGCGGGGTTAAAAACTCACTTTGTAAAAGGCAGCAAGGATAAATTCTCAAGCTTTGGATTTTTCTTCCATTTCTGAAACCACACCAGAAATACTGAATTATCTACTTATAAACCAAGCAGCTTTGGCTCAGAATTAATTTTACTAAGAGCCTAGTTATTTCCTCATATATGCTAACTATATTCAGTGAAAACTGACATTTATTTTAAAAGCTAGGTTATTTGTTGTTACCTAACATATTTTTCTTAATTATTAATTTCTTTTCTCTAACATACCCAGCAGTGACAAACTGCCAGAAACACATACTGAAATATATTGATTTGGGGTCAGATCAGTAAGGCAGTTCCTGTATTACTCCATCTATCTGAGTATTTTCTGTTATCTTTAGAAGAGTGTATTTCTCCTCTCAACACTAGTATTTTGTACACTTCTGCGTCATTTCACATCATTTTTATTTTGCAAATAACTTGGGAAACCTGCTATCTGTAAGAACATATGATATTTCCATTTTGGTGGATCTAGCACATTCTTGGCATTTCAAATGTATAAATCACATAGATCAAGCACTGTCAGAGGTCCACATAAGTTTAGAAGAGATTCATGGGTCACATAATGGCAATTATTCAGAGAGAGAATCTATCAGTTTCCACCAAAAAGTGATAAATTTGCATATCCTTCCCCACCCCAACCAGAATCATGCAAACACAAAGACGATTTAGTAAACATGCAAAAGCCCCAAAACCCAACAATGCAGTCAGTCAACCCATGCAAAAAAACTGTGTAGGGAACAAGTGACCATATGGGATCCTCTTCTGCTGCTTGAAACAAGAATCTTTTGCCAAAACAACAACTCACTACAGCGCTCAGCAAAGGGAATTAGGATGAATCAGCTGCTGTTTCTTTCCTAAAGTGTGATCTGCCACAAGATTGCTTTTATTTGACTCTTTTGGACTCAGATTGCAGTGAGGAGAACGGCACTGTTTTCTCAAAGTGCAAAAAGTCAAAACAGGTTACCAGCTCGCACTTTTTTATTTTACACAGTTTTGACCTTTTAAAAGTTTGAGCTTCCAACTTTAGGCCAATTTTCTTTGTCCTAACAAAGGACATTCCTTCGTTCCTTCTCACCTAACAAAGCCATTTGATGACACATTTAAAGCACTTTTACAAGTCATCTTCACTACAGGGATGATACTTTTCTGAAATTTAACACTGAATTAAACTGCTGCCTGCTGTTATTTCTTTCTTTTTCATCAAGTCCAACTCATCTTTTTTTTAACTGATACATTCCGCTGAATGTATCTGCAGGTGTTAGGGTTACAACGTACGTAGGCAGGAGAGCAAACGCCTTCTGACTTCCATTTTAAAAATGTAAAAATGAAATCACCACTGGACTGCAATCCCTACAGAAAAAATGAAGAAACCGCCTCATTCCGTCTTTTAACATTGCAAGGGGCAGAAGGGTAGATCCAGTGGACAGAAGGTGATGGATCAGGGCAGGGAGGCACGCAGGGCAAGGGTAAAGGCGCACGCATCCAAGCAGATCCCGAGGTCACCTGGGAAGCTGGTGTCACCGACAGGGCTGGACCTCGTGGAACATTTGAGGCAGGAAGTGGGTGAGCTGGGGGTGCTGGGCTAACAGTGGGCAGCGGTGGTGGCGGAGGTGGTGGCGCGTGCTGTTTGGGTTTGTCAACTTCATCTAAGTTTATATCATCGAGGTCTGTGGTGTGCAGCTGCAGGCCCCCGGCAAAGCGCCGCATTGATGAGGCCGAGGGAGAGGCAGAAGGACGTCCACTCGCCAGCTGTGTGTGACAGAACAGAAATCTGCCTCAACACTTCTGCCTGAAACAGTCCTGAAGTGATTGATGGCCAGCCCTACAACACCGCTCAGCCTGACTGCTACTGCGCAGGAAGCTCTTGGCTTCTCCCACACAGAACATACACAAAATTTTCTCCGAAGGCCTTTCTAAAAGCACTCCTTGGGATTCTAGTTTAAAAAGAAGAAAAATGGGAGTAGTGTGACAGAAGCTGTTGGGGTAAGGGGGTCGACGAAAGAAACCCCACAAAACCGCAACAGCATGAAGCCTTCAGAAGGCAAAGTCACAGGGCAAATCAAGATAACACAACTCTTGCCTCTCTGGCTCTTATGAAGAGAAAGCAAGAATTACTCCTTGGAAAGGTGATTATTTTAAGAAAAATAATCAAAGACAAGCCCTGAGGTTCTATGTCATTAAAAAAGGGAAAGGGGTTAAAGTTGTGTAAACACAACCACACATTAGCACACAGAAGGAAACTAAGCTTAAGCAGCTATCAAAACAAAAATTTAGTGTGCTATGAAATTCAGATCCTCAAGGGGTTTGAGATCTTATAATTTATGTTAATCCACACCCAATCTATTGGGGGGCTAAACAACTCCAGAGTTTGAACATAATGAGCAGCTCATCCAAAAAAACCCCAATGTATGTGAAGGAGTCCACATATGCTGCTAGAGTTGCTAACATTCCTTTTACCAGCGATCAAAGAAAATTCAGCCATTTTGCTATTTTGTAGACTCAGCTGAGGAAACACTACATGGATAAGCTGTCTGACAGACACATCCATCTTACTCTAATATGGCAACACTTCCCTCAAGTGGGTAACAGTTTTCACGTTCTTCTTATCTAACATGCTCACCCCTTTGTACTGAAAAATAGCTATTTCTTTGGCAGAGGTTGAGAGATCTTGACTGCTCTTGCTCCCAAGAAACAGTTCATGCCTGTAGCACCTGAAAACTGCTCAGCTGTACTTACCCCTAAGAAGCCCTCAGGTTTTATGTTTTACATGTTTTAGCTGCTTGGGCAGGTTTGTAGAAAAATCGTAATAGAGCACTTATATATAATGTAATGGAAGAATTGATGGAGCAAATACAACACAGAGTGTTTGTCTTAAATTCAGGTAGAGCTCTGAAAATGCAAGTGTTTGTAATCTGTAATGTGCCTTCTTACTTTACAAAGTAAGGGGGACAAAGTTCTAGCAGAACACCATCTGCCAAGTTTAGATAGTGAGAGAAAAACTCTGCATAATCATTCCACTAAAGACCTGTACTGAAAAACCACATGGATCTGAGCCTAGGGCCACAAAGAACAAAAGATCAACTGCTTTTTCCAGAGCTGCTCCATGTTGACTTGAAGGAAAATCATGCGAGAGTGTTCCCCAAGGTCCCTTTTGTGGTTGCAGTTTCTCGGGGATCTCACGGGAGCTCAGCAGACTGAAATGCTCCTCTTGAAAGTGGCTTTCCTTGGAAGACAGCCAGAGCAGCAGGATGGTGGGAAAGCCTCACTCCACATCTAGAATCACCAGGCTCTAAGGAACAATCGCTATCTGCAGATCCCCTAATTAAAGGGGACTACTTAAAGCACAAGCCCAAAGCCTACTCCTTGTGAGTTTCGTATCTTTTTGTGATTTTCTTAACCTGCTCCTTTATTTCATGCAATACAAGGAAGCTTCCAAGAGCTCACTATCAATGATGGTCTCATTTTCATAGGATATTAATAAATATAGCTGGGTCCAGGTTTGTTATTTGTAGCATGCCCCACGTAGCCCAAACAGCTCACGGATCAATAAAACTGTTCACTCTGTGGTAATAATATACTTTAAAAGGTTAATACAAACAGTTCATTAAAACAATGTTTAAATCTTCATAAAATATAGGAACAGCAAATTCTATAGATATAGTCATCAATTACTGATGTTCTCCCCCCTCTTAGAAAAAAGGCTGAGGGGGAAAGACAAAGATTTTTTCACTAGTAAAACCTGGTGCTTTTAGGAGACAACCTTCAGTTATTTAGAGATCATGCAATATATGGAAAAGCCAGAATTTTACCTCAGGAGACTCATTCTCCACAGAGGAAATCTGTTCTAACCGTGTTTGACAAAGTCTTTCCACCCAGTGCTGCACCTTTTCTGATTCTTCCAAGTCTTCTCGTTCTGTCTCAGATACCTTGACCATAACATTGGTGCATGAGAAAAGGTTATAGGTGTGGTCACAATACAAATATGTTTCAGAAGTATGAAAACTCCACTAAACATAATTTTAAAATAATAATGCTTTTAAGAAGGTTTTCCTATTTTGCTTTCATTAAATTCATCACTACACATGGACACTCATTAACTGCAGAGCTATCCTCATTTGGGCAAAAGCTGACTAGAAACAAGCAAACATGGCAACAGAGTTTTGCAGTGCAACAGCTTTTAAAATTTCATTATCTTTGACATAATTAAACAAGTGTCTTGCTAAAATAATTCCACTAAAAATCCACCTAATTTTCTTTCAATATAGTTTTGCACCTGATAGACCACAACATACCTCTTGCACAAGACGATTTATTTTCAGCTGTTTTTCTTTCTCCAGCATTCCTTCTTTCTCTTTGGCAAGTTTTTGCTCAAACTCCATTTCCTTTTTGTTCTTCTTCTGTTCACAAAAACTATCACTTTTTGACTTCTTTCGTTCTTTCCCTTTCTGGGAAGGATTTTTAACAAAAATTTTTACATCAGCTAAAAACACCACAAACTTCAATTCTGGTACATGAGTGCCTGCCTTGAAAAATCTAATTACAGTCTATGCAAGTAAGGGGATAGTCTTTTAAAAGAAAATCCAAAGTCCATTTACCCAGCAATTTGCAGGAAGTTCACACTTTTTGTAGGGCTTGTGCCCACTAAGAGATGTTGGATGAGATCAGAGAATTCAACTTTTTTGTTCCTCTGCAAAGTTACAACTTTAGGACACAGAGGCCCACTATAAAACTTTGAATATTCACTTTTGGCTGGGTCTTGATTTGCCATCTCTCTGTTTTGGCACTTATATACATGTAAGACTGATTGCTTTGAGGTGACAGATGCTCATGTGTAAGTAGATGTGAACAGTCCATGCATACAACAGCTTCATGCATATGCCCTAAAATCAACATTGCATCCCCTAATGAAACTGAAATAAGGAATTATAAAAGAAAGGTTTAGATCAGTGCAGAAACTGAGTCGCTTCCAAGAAGGAACACTGCAAGACAAAGACCACGTAGCTCCTGGATAAAATCTACTCAGATGAGTTAACTAATACAGTACAAAGTGACTCTAAATTTTAGATGTAGGATACAAACAAAGGGAAAAGCTACACAGTCTTTCGGAAGCCTCTGTTCCTGTTGTCTTCAGAACACACACTGCTCCTTATTTGTACTTTAATGATGTCACATTTCTGCTACCCTTTCACATTTGTACAGGTACGACTTAGTTCATATTGGAAATGCCATGTTCTCCTTTTATTTATGAAAAAGTAAAACAGAGGAGCAGGTGGCCACTTACTGTCAATTACTGCCACTGCCAGAAAGGCTGTGCCTCAGGTTTGATTTTATTCTCATCATCATCAGCTACTGACTTTCATGCTTTGAATTCCCAAAACCACCACAAACTGCTTCACATTAAATAGCATTATTTGTCTTCCTTTCCCCTTTTGCACGTTAATATTGATAACAAAGCCTTGGAAAACAGACATTTTCCCTGGCAGTTACAAAAGCCAATTCTCCCAGTCAAGCAGTTAACTGGAAATCTGTACTGCTGATTTCAGTGGGATGTGGTCTATTGCTTCGTGGTTACGTGGTGGTGGTGTTGTAGGGAGGGGAGCAGGGGGAAAAGGAACCCCCAAAACACTGGAGATAAGGCTTAACTAAAAAAAAAAAAAAAAATAAATCTAGCTTTTCACACTAATGTTTTAACATAAACCTAATTCTGTGGCATATTTTATTCAGGGATAATTAGTTTTTACCTTAACAATTGCCAATATCATCCTCTAAAAAATGAGAAGATACATTTAGTACTGTCTACTAAATGCAACACCAGGCAGGTCAACATTTGAAGAATTACTGAATTCAAAGGCACACTAAGCAGTACACAAGCCAAAGTCTTCCAGAACAAGAACATATATCTGACAATCTTAGCTGCATTCACTGCATTCAGATACAACGGGATGATTCATCCTTTCCTACAATTTTCCCCATGGATTCAGTTTACTTCCTATTATAGACATTTTCAGTACACAGTGAAATTTTGTTTTTAGAACAAACAAAAAAATTCATTAGCAATAGGGAGCAGGATGAAAATTCATCACTGCCCGATTTAAAAATATTTCTAAAAGCAAATTATTAAAAAAACATCTTTTCAAGCTTCTAGTGCACACCATGTGCTAAAGTTCAACTGGAATTGTGTAAGATCTTCATTAATATATGGAGAGGTATTTGGACATTCTCTGAACTATAATTGTCAGCATCAATACAAAAGATTACCTCTTCGTGTGAAGAGTTTCCATAATATGCACTTACAATTTTCATTATAAAAATCCTAATTGCTCTGGCTTTCTCACAGGTTAGAGATCCATGGTGATTTACAGTCACCAGCAGTACAAAAAGGTATTGGAATGCACCATTTTCTCCTAATCTCTTTTAAGGAGAACAGACATATGCTGGGCACACAGAAGATTAAAGTAATAGTCCTGAAGAGTTACACGAATACTTCATCTGTCTGAAACAATCCTGACCTCCTCTGAAACCTTGAGTTATTGCCAGATACACACAAAACATCTTCATGGCGCTTTTACCACAGTTAGTTACCAAAAAACCCACCACCAAAGCACACCACACAACCCCCCCAGAATATGGCTAATATACATTAAAAGCAATAAAGAGAAGGAAGCAACTGCAAGTATAAAATATTATTTGAAACTCTCAAATTGAAATTGCAATACTTCAGCAGCATCTCTGCAGACACAGAAGTATTCTATCACCCTAAAGATTGTTAATTTTTTTTCCTCATATATACATGCCTAAAAGCCTTCTGCCTTCAGCACTCCTCCTACAGGGAGGTTTGCAAAAGTATAACTATATAATTTTTGTCTCTGTACTGGTTTTATATAAATATATATATATATATATAGTGAATACTTCTGGAGAACATGAAGACATGCACTGCTCACCTGTAATGAACACCTGCTGCAAAGTACTGTTACACAACTCCCACTGGCAGAACTCAACAGCCCAAAGGACTGAAAAGGACAAACTCCTAGACACATGCATCCCACAAGCATCTTAAATTGTGCACACGTTAAAAGAAGGAGCATTTGACTACAAAGAATGTTTACTAATAAGAGAGAAGAAAAATGAGGAATTTCAATTCAAACACACAGCAAAAAAAAGTACATTTCAAACTTTGTACCTTACGGATTGTGGGAAATTTTCCTTCATACCGATAAAACCATCCAAAAGCTACAAAAGGTAAAGGAAAAGGTGTTTTTTGAAGAAAAGCCAAGGACTGGTTCTTACTCAGATCAATCCATGCTGATATGTGTAACTGATTGAAATTTATTTGAAGGCTCAACACCAGAGGTTTGGTATTACACCTCAAGTTCTTAGTCAAATTCTTGATAAATGGTTCTAGAACATTTAGTCATAAGTTTCCCTTATTTTAATGATATACATTTTATGTCAAAGCAAATGCAACAATCAACAAGTAATCTTCACATAGAACCACACAGGCATGTGCATTGCTAAGATTTTTATGGTTATGCTCCTACTTTACAGTAGTTTTAGCAAGCCTTATGAAAATTAAGCAGGTATGCAAACTCATTCAAGCTTGTGGCAGAACACAGGCTTTTGAGGAGACATGAAAAGCTCCATTTCCCAGGACAAAATATTTCAAGCCAAGTGCACAAATGTTACAAAGTATATTGCTAAGTAAAAACATACAAAACTTTATATAAGAAACATACATAACTTTATGTAAGAAACACTGCTAACACAGAGCACTCAATATAGTCCACCTTTCTGCAGGATTGTTAGATTTCATATCAAGGTACCTTTAGAATGCAATGACAGCAGCAGTGTCAAAACCTTTCATCATTTACCAAAGGACCACAAATATCGCCCTAGGAAACCCAAATGGTCAGTTCAATGTCAAGACTGACTGTCAGGAGGAGGTGAGACACAGGAAGAATCTGAATCAGGATAGGAAGTTCGGGCTGAGTGGCAAACCTGTTTGTCCTGCTTCATGTTCACTTCATCCATGTCATCTGTTTCAAGTTGGTCATGTGCAACTCCCTTTAAGTCTTCTAGAGAAACAACGGAGGAAAGGAGTGAGGAGATAGAAGTGACAGTCTAAATGGAGGTTCCCATGAAATGAAAAGAGATCAGCAGTGTGTGACTAGAAGTCTCCGTGAAATAAAAAAAACGTAGTTAGTGACGGGATGCTTTTTCTACAAAATTGTTAGAAAGAAAAAATGGCCCTATTAAATCAGTCTCCAACCTCCTCCAGCCCTGAAGAGCAGTTAGAATCTACATGTGGACAATTAGTCTGCTCTGTGATGAAGAGAAGCCTGCAGAGCTTGGTAGCTTTTCCTGTAATGGAACCATCAGCAGACTTTCCCAAAGTCACACACAAAATAATGTAATAAAATAACATCAGGTTAGGAATCGGCCCAGATCTCCTATAAATTATGCAACAAGCACTTTCCACGTTTTTCTTTGTACAATACAATTTTAGTACATTCTCCACATACAATTTGTAGATTCCAATTTAGCTTCTTAACTGCCAACTAAGCTCCAACTCTCTTGATTCCCTCCAGACCTGTAAGTCAGAAAGCCAGCAGCATCCTAGGCTGCATCAAGAGCAGTGTGGGCAGCAGGGCAGGGAATTCTACCCCTCTACTCCACTTCAATGAGACCCCACCTGGAGTGCTGCATCCAGCTCTGGGGCTCCCAAAATAAGATGGATGTGGACCTGCTGGAATGGGTCCAGCAGACGGCCATGAAGATGATCAGAAGGCTGGAGCACTTCTCCTATGAGGAAAGGCTGAGGGAGGTGGGCTGTTCAGCCTGGAGAAGAGAAGGCTGTGGGGAGACCTTAGAGCAGCCTTCCGGTACCTAAAAGGGGCTACCAGAAAACTGAAAAGGAACTTTTTAAAAGGGCATATAGTGAGAGGACAAGGGGGAATGGCTTGAAACTAAAAGAGGATAGACTTAGGTTAGATACTAAGAAGAAATTCTTTACTGTGAGGCACTGGAACAGGTTGCCCAGGGTAGGTGGTGGATGTCCCATCCCTGGAAGTATTCAAGGCCTGTTCTGGATGGGGCTCTGAACAACCTGGTTTAGTGGAAGGTGTCCCCACCCATGGCAGGGAATTGGAACAAGGTGATCTTTAACATCCCTTCCAACCCAAACTTTGAAAAGATTGTCAAGCAAACACTGAACAAAAACAACATGGAAAACAATGCACCAAACCCCCAAGATAAAGAGGCTGATGCTTCAGAAAATTTCTTAGCAAGCTTCATTCTTTTTGCTTTTTCTGCTGCTACTGCTTGTTAAAAACCATGACTATTTGAGTGGATCTAGATTTTGCAAGATAGGTACCTGTTAAACAAGAGTTATTAAATTAATGGTATGCTTCCAGCCTTCTGAAAATAACCATTCATAGCTAGCTTGGCTTGGAGACAAACTGGTGATATATTCCATACAGCTCAGACGTGTCTGACACAAACACAAGGAGGCAGGCTGAAATCAATTACTTACTTCTGTGTTTGGAACGAGGGGCAGAGTGCACGTCTGCAGTTACAGTTTTTAGAGACTTGGGTGGTTCTTTAGGACCCCAGTCTTCTTCCCACTCCTTTTTAAATTTCTCTTCCTCTGCTGTTATCCTAGAAGAAGCAAATGCAGTTACACATTCAGAGTGCCAAAACAACAGCATCAGTATATATCAGATTACCATCATAATTTTTCAGCGTATTTGTTTTTTCTCTTTAATATAAGGCATAATAAACTGCTCTTTCCTCATAACCAAATTCCTTTCATCAATCTGTTTCATTTACGAAGCTACTAAGATAATTTGAAAAATACAGTGTAACTGAGTAAGATATTCTTGATTAATACTGAGACTTATAAGGCCAGTTATATAAACACGTGCACAGATGCTAAGCCATGAATGATACACTACAGTACTGTCACCTTAAATGAAGTAAAAAAAACCATCTCTCACCTAGTAATTTTTCATTTTTACAACTGGAATTACCTGTTAGAAAAAGTCAGTTTTAACTAAAACACTGAGGGACAGAACATCTACCATACACCCAAATCAAATGTCACAATGGAAAATTATACCTAAAAGGTGTGTGCCTTCCTTCTATAGCTTAAATCTATTTTGATGATTGCTTCCTAAACACATAGTCCTAGGTTGCCATAAAAAGTGACTCTTCCCAAAAAGAATTAAATACTGCTGAAACACGAACCAATAAGAAATAGAAATTTCTTATTCTAGGGAAAAAAGGGGAAAAAAAGAATAAAAGAGATGAGAGGGGAATAGATAAGTAGAGATAGAGGATGGGGGTGGTGCAGAGAGCGTCACACTTCAGGAAAAGAGCATGCAAAACAAGTAAAGTACCAAGGAAGTACCTAGAATGGCATGATGATCAGAAAAAAGGACATTTCAAACCAAAAAACAGCAAGCACCAAGTAGGTCACAGCAGAGATGCCGAATAACCTAATAACATGTAGCTTCATATATGTAGCCTTAAGTGATCCAAGATCTATTCTTGACTATAGCTGGCCTTGAAAGGATAATGTGGTGCCAAAATTTACCAGGTCTTAGATATATATGATGCTATTTATACTTGGATTATCTTTTGCATCTCTAAATTAGCTAAAACAAATTGAAAAAATATTCACATGGAGTCAAAACACTCTTAAATCTGCAGCTGAGCTCACTATTTAAATTTAGAGGCATTGTCAGGGAACAACGGACAGAATGTTGTTTCATTTCATTTTAATTAAAAAAAGATGGTGTTACAATGCAACTTGCAGTACACAGAGTTAGGGACCTCTGCCATTCAGGCACATTTGAAATGTTTTCAAATCTAAGATACCAAAATAGGGCACAGTGACTTTACACAATGAATTCCTGCAGAAAGGATTTTTAAAGGAAGGTAAGGCATGATCCTTACAAACTATTAATACAGAAAAACGATGTATTTTAGCCTGTCACAATTGCTCATGAAATCTCAGCTTTTAATTTCACCTTTTTTCCTCTAGTACCATTCTCCCTCCTCCTCACCCAGGAGATTGACACTGACTTAACTGTTCGGATTGTGATATGGAAAAGCTTAAAAGTGCTTGAGCGACACTTGAAAATTACAAGGAAGTATAAAGCTGTGTTAGACCTTACACTGAGCAGCCCTCAAGGCATGAAAGCCCTCCCTGAGTGAGTAAAGATGCTCTTAGTGCAGAAGAACACGGCAGACATCCAACATCCATTATAACAGACAGGCAATCTAGACTGGGAGAACAGAATCATCCTTCACATGTGATGGCCTGCTTTTATAGCAGCTTTTGGCTATTGCAGGAACTTCTGTAGAAGGCCACAATAAAGAACAAGATGCCACCAATTCCCTGGTATCAGAAAAGGGAAATGCACAAGAATTCATCCATGTACTGCAGTAGAGCCCACAGCAGGACTGTCAGAAGATTTTTCTCTTGTGACAGCTGAAGAATATATTTCTTTTTGCACCTTGGAAATTCAGAAATCCCTGCACTTTTTCTATCAGAAAATTTTAGCTAATACAGGTACATGAGAAGGAACTTAAGTGAATTAAATGAATTAAAACCCCTTCAATATGTCAAAGGGGCAAAGCTGAAGACTTGAGGGTCAATCTTAGTCCTAAAGGGCTGAATCAAAACAGGTATTATTGTGCTACTTTCATTTTCATGCAATTTCCCTCCATCATTTAGAAGGGAAGTTAATTATTGTGATAACAACTGATTAATTTAAAACTTCCAAATGTAAAAGAATGCTTAAGTTACAAATATAGTACTGATCAGTTTCTTAAAAGTACTATTTTTTTCTGTTACAATTAAATGTAGTGTTTCAATGACAACAGAGTAAGCAAGTTCTAAGACACAGAACGTACTTAATCTTAAGTTTCTCTATATATTAATAACATTTTTAAAATAAGTGCTCTACTTCAACTTTACATTGAATTTATTATTGTCATAAGCCTCATATTTTCAAGGTGCTGATTTTCAGAACAGTTTCCTATTCTCTAACAGTCATGTACTTACTGATCTGTATTGGATCCTACATTTAGCTAAATGGAAATACTACACAATTTTATTTGAAAGGAACATGGAGAAGGTTTCCAGCCAGACCTAATACACAAGCACCCTTTTCCAGGTGGCACACTGCCTGTGTAAGGTTTTTACTCACTGCTCTATTTCTCTGCGGTATCTCTCTTCCTCCTCTGCAGCCTTCTGGGAAATCTCCAGCTTTCTTCTATAATAAGAGGAATTAGGACACCATGATAAAAATAGTATTTTCTGAGTAAGAACCTGAACAAAGTGTGTCAGCATTTAGTAAAAGACATAAACAGTAAATATATATGTATTGGGGGAAAACACTCCTTTTTAAAAGTCATCACTAAGATACCAAGGTTTCAGTATGGTTTCATAGGAACCCTGAGGACATTCCTGACCACCTGCATAATAAGAGCATTATCACCTACTTAATTCTCTAAGTCAATACCTCCTTCTGAGACAGGTCTATAGTGTGGTTTTTTTTATGAGTATAAAATTTCTAACTGTCTTGCTAAAAATAAAACATGAGTGGATAGCATCAGGAAAATAATGAGTATCACACTGAATCATTGGGGTATGACAGTCAGGGAGCAGAATGACCCTTCTACTCAGCATGGCTTTGAACGATATCAGCTCTGAAAGCCCAGAACATCAAGAGCAACACAGGATAAACATTTTATGAACAGAGACTCTGCAACAGCAAAACAGAGTTCTCTAAGTTCAGAATCTTCTCACTTCTGTGAGAAGCATCACAGAAATAATCATGTGCTCCTGTCTTCTGTGCCCTCTCCAAATCCAAGCTAAATTTTTCAGACTGTCCTGTAGAGAGCTCTTACAATCTCTCTTTCTCTTGCTGCTCTTTGATGATTTTGTTGGTCTCCAGCGCAAGCCGCTTCTGATGCATTAACTCCTGGCGTTCCTGCTCACGGAGATATGCTTCTCTTTGCCTCTCTTCTTCAGTCATGAACAGCTCCTTTCCCTGCAATCAAAACCACCACCCAAATCAGTCATGAAAATATCTCATGGAAATAATTAAAACCCAGCTACACAGTAGCACATCTGCTATTTCCTTACATTGCTCTTCCTGAGGAACACACCCCAAAAAATCCTCAAAGATCTGACATCTGACTGCTTACTCCAAGGAGCTATTCTACTTTCAGCCTCTAAGTTATTATGTGCTGAACACCTCAGAAGAGGTTGCAACTACTGAAGTCAGCAACAGCACTGTAAGGGTCATGCCAAATACATGCTCACTGTGTCACCCAGAAAAAACTTCACATTATACTTTCTTGAAATCTCACTGAGCAATGAAATGCCAGAGAACAGAACAGTGAATGACTCCCAGTTTGAAGACAACTACACAGTTACTGTGTTTTAATCCCTGGTTGCTGCAGAAATGTGTCATCATTCAGGGAACCCAAATACAGGGAATGTACATCCCCCATACACTGTATAGTTTATGTATTTCAGTTGGTTTTGTCCCTGTTTCATTTGCTTTACAATTAAGACACCAGCACTATTTTCTGTTCAAGAAAGATATTTCCATTGTGCTATAGGCAGAACCCTTTGATAACATTAATCTAATTTTTATTTCTGAAATTAAAATCCCATGTTAATTAGGAAGGTAGGATTTTTCCTGTCTCTAAAGCACAAAGTAGACATCTTGAACAAAACCAGGCACCGAAGAATGCCTTTGCATCATGGTAGGGAAACTGTTTCCTTTTGCTATCTGTTCTCCAGACAAAGACGTGTACTGAGGAGAGACATGCAAGGTGAAGGAGTGAGGAACAGAAGAGTTCCATAGCAACAATTTGCCATTTTAAGGATACCACCCCAGTGATGCATGCTGAGGTAGATCTCATATTTTTAACAGTTGTTAACATAACTGGGAGTTGAAACTAAGTCCTCAGGATGTTGAATTCCTGGAGCTTAATCAACTAGCCCAGAGCTTTTGTTTAAACAATGTCTACAGTGCCTTTGGACAGCTTCATCTTTTGTTACTGTAAGAGTAGATCAAATAAACCATTAATTCCTTAATGTAGCTACACAGTACACATACGCCCTTAGGAAGCAGCTGAAGTGACTTATTAAATCTTTTTTTCCCCCTATTTAAGTCAGTTGCAAGGCAATTAGAAAACAGTCTTTTATTAGTCTATGGAACTTGATTATCCTCTTGTATATAACTGCACACTTTGCTATAAGAAGGATTAAAGCAGTAAAAACATTAAAAAATTTATTGAAAGTCACACTGAAGTCAGAGGGAAGATTTAATTAATTTCATCTGGTTTTAGATTAGGCCCTGAAGGCTTATAGTTCTGCTGAACAGAACAGCGGGAATGAAAAACTGAGCAATTTTCAATGTGTCAATACGCTAATGAGATCAGATAAACAGTTACAAAAGGAACTAATTTGGAATAAGACTTAGGCATCCACTAGTCAGGATTAAAAATTATTTGTCCCCAATCCAACTTTCATGTTTCAGGAGATATCTGTTAGAACAGAAGCTCTCAAACATGAGGAACCATTAGGATAAAGTTAATTTCCATTCCTTGTCAAGGGAACGGTTTTTGCATTGGCCCACAATTATGAAACTGTTTTGAGAATACTTTGTGTAGTATGAGATAAGCAAAAGCCACTCAAAACTGTCCTGGTTTGACAGAGGTATAGATCTTATAAAGAAACACAGCTTTTGTTTTTAACCATTTATTTTTATCATTTATTTGCCCACAGAGTAATTTTCACAAATGTTCTGCTTTAAAAAATACACTACTTACAGCGCCTGCTACCACAGAGATAGTCAAAGTACGACTACTCTTGAGCACTCTGACAGCCTGCAAATTAAAACAAAACAAAAATCAGTGTGAATGAAGTGATAAAAGGCCAGTATATATTGGATGAAAAATTCTGGTTGCCCAGGCTGGAATTTCCACAATTAAATAGGGTGGTAGGTATGCAAATCTTCAAATTCCCATGTTCGGTACACAACCCCTTGAGTCAGTAGCCCAGTATCAAAACATACGTTTTGTGCACAGGGAAGGAGGACAGATATTAAGTAAACTGTCAACTACAACTTCAGAGAATTAAGAGGACTTGACTTCACCTCTTTATGATCCACATTAGAGAAGTCCACACCATTCACCTCAACAATCTGGTCGCCAACCTAAAGAAATTAATGCAAATTTTAGTACAGATGCTAAGTTACTACATACATTAAGTGAAAACAGAAAGAGAGGTGCTCTCTAACATCCTTCATACAACGATCACAGGTACCAGCAGAGTGCAAGGGAAACAGACTGGAAACTGGCCAGGCTTGCACATCCTCCTACACTTGGATCTCCTATTGCCACTGCTTGGGATCAAATCCTGAGCTTGAAAGAATATTGGTCTGATCCAGGTCAATCATGTTCTTAAAATTTTAGGAAACTACCTTAATTTAAAATGTAACCATAAGGTATTTCTTTCCCATGGGAAAGAACCCCCCACCAAACAATAATACCAACACAGCTAGTGCTTTAGAGAGATTCAGAATCCTAGAAGTTGTGAATACAAACCAAGAATTCCTTGTGGTACCTACCTTGGAGGTGGCAAACTTACCTCTAAGCCCACCTCTGCTGAAAGAGAGCCCGGCTTAACATTGCTGATAAAAATGCCTGGTTTTTGTGTTGGACCACTGGAAATACTGGAAATGTAAAAAAACTCCAGACATTAATAGAATAATATTTATGGAATAAAATTCATGGAATAATACAGTGTAATACAGTTGTAACTTGTTTTTGATTAAAGAATATTTATGATATTAGCCAACTCTGAAACAAACACCAAAACTTGCCAGTACACAGGGTATATCATCCTATTTCTCTATACACCACAAAACTGGTTTTAAAGAAAAAGTGAAAATAAAAATATTCAAGCTTCTGTGTGGGGAAACACAAAAGGTGGAAAAGCTTTAGGTGTGAGAAAAAAGCAGGTTTCAGGAATAAAGCAGAAGAGTCTAGGGATCAGCTTTGGCTGCGAAAACTTGAAGATACAATTATATAACAAGCAAGGACATTAAAACAATGGTTAGGGTTTTTAGGTTTGGCTGAGATAGGTTTAGAAGTTGCAAAAAATATGCTTAGCAAGATAGATAAGTTTAAGCTTAATAATGGAATATTGTGTGTTCTTATATAAGGTATAACAACCGAGTATTGTGTACAACAGATGTATGTGTGCTGCTGTAGATTAGTTAAAACAGTTGTCTGTAACTTTTAGAAGCTTGCTAATTGGCTAAGAAGCTTTTAAGAATGCTCTGTAACCAGGAAGTCTTTGGATGTCTGGGACAGTGTGAGCTTTGTGCCATCTCTGTCTCAACTCTGTATGTGAGACTGATAATGGAATAAAATAATATGAGGCTCCTGGAATGCCTGTCCAGGCTCCCTGTCCCATTTGTCGATGAAAACGCCGGCACTTCTGTATCTCACCTTACATGCTGAAACTTATATGTATGCTGACCTACACTGTCTAAAGGACCAGGACTAATGAGATTCAAAAGCAAGAAAGTAACACAATGAAGAATTACCAATTGTTCACTGAACTTCAAGATACTGTATGTATAAAACAGTGTTATTTTCTTAGGATTATTTAATAGAAGCAAGAAGGATGTTTCATCCAGAGGCCAACATCTAGCTCAGGAACTTTAAGCTGCCATCTAAGCTGGGCCCAAACACAGAAACTACTTTTAGTCATGCTGAGCCACTCCTCCAGGTTTGTAAAATAATTAAAAAAAAAAAATCTTTACATCCTCCAAATTACAGGAGAGAAAAGTCCTAATAATTTCAACTCTATATTTCTATAGAAGAAATCCTACAATATCCCTTCTACTCCAAAACCTCTGTTAAGTATTGCAAGGACAGGAGTCCAAGAATCCCAGAATCATTATTCTAAAATCTCTTCCAAATTCAACATTAATTTTAGGAACTGGATGGTGTTTTAGTTCTGAAAAGGGTCAGAGAAAGCACTCTAAGGGCAGGGAGTGAACCTGAGAGTGGATAGTGCTGGAATTTGCCACATCACTGAGCAGAATTTTAAAGTATTTAAAAATGTAAAAGCATTTAAAAGATCCAATTCCACTGCAACTTGTACTAAGGCACTTTCAGCCTGCTCTTATTCTTAAATTTAAAAGATTTTTCCTTTATAACTGAACTTTTAACACAGGTACTTACACTTTGCCTAAAACTATGTAGTATGTGCCACAGATATCCTGCTGTTGCAGTTAGCCTTCCTGATCCAGCATGGATCTTTATTTTCCTGACATCTTATCAAAGAAGGATGGAAATAACTGCCTTGAGTGTCTCATTTGAAAAACAGTGACATTAAATAAAAAAATGTGACCCACCTGCATCCCATGCCTTTTGTACCAATCAAGCTAATGAAGACTTTCTTCTCTTTATTGTCTCTCCCTCCAGAAGAAGCAAGCCCAGCAACACTGCCCTTTCCTTCCTGCAGAGGGAAGAAACAATGCTGCAGATGTTAATTCTGTCTTGAATTTGTATCAAGACAACTATAAAATTTCATGTAGCCAGGATGAATACCAGCCAGCACCAAGATAAGATTGAAGGTCCTATTCAAGGTCCTATTCAAGGCTCCAAGGTCCTATCCTGCTGGAAATGAGTCTGAAGTAGGGTTATTTCAGTGGAGCTGCATGGCTGAAGTGAAAGACTGAACTTACCTATTTGGAGAAGATTATTTCAATAGTCAAACTTTGTCTTCAGAAAAGGTTGAAGGAAAATTAGAGGAAAGTGATATGGCAAAATAATCTTTTAGATGTTCCCTGACAAAAGGGCTGGAGTAATACATGATAAGGCTCACTATTTAACTAAGTCTTTCTTCCTGAAAGCAAAAGAACAGTAATTGTGGTATTTCTTTTCACTTCTGCAATCCTTAGAAGTGACTTGCATTCAAAGTTGTAATTCCTCCACTAATATGCCTAAAATAGGCCAAATAATCTGATAAAGGTTTATGCAGTAGAACTACAGCCTGGGAAGTTAATAAGCTCAAGCAAAATGAAGTACCAATTAATGAGCAAAAGTAATTTCATTTGTGTCCTGCCCTTTCCTTACCTAATAGCTCTACAATCATTTCATATCACAAAAGATGTTTCTCACAGAATACTTTCAACAAGATACTGCATTATAGTAATGCATACAATAGCTTCTCTAAAAAGGTCAGAGGAGAAAGTGTTTCAGAGCCATTACAGATTCCCCAGAAGACATTTAACAAAATATTGACCTCTTACCCCAGAGTCTGACACAAATTGATCCACATATTGCCATTTAAGGGGTTCATCTGCTGAGCTGAAAGGAGAAAGATAATTTAAAATAATAGGACAAAATAAATGTCAATGTATTCCAGCAGCTACTTTGGAATGCGGCCTTCTATTCTGCATCCACAACTTTCTCTGGATACCATTCACATCTGGTTTATTTTCCAGGAATTTAAGCAGAACATCAAACAAGTGTACACTTATTTGGGCTACTAAGGGTTGAATATAAAATTGATAAAGCCCTCTCAAGTGAAACCATTTCAGGAGACTCTAAGAGAGACTGTAAAACTAACCATAACCACTCAAACATCTTACGCAAATGTCTATGCAGAACAACACCTCCTGTCATTAACATTTCTCAAACATTCTGCTTAAAGATTCAGCTTTTCAACAAACATTGGAAGAGAAAAACAATTTAAAATTTTTCTAAACTCTTAGGCCATCATCAAATGCTACATACACAGAGAAATAGTGGAGCCCTCCATCAAACTAGGTGCATTGATAATTAAATTTTGAGGAGATGCTCATGACAAATGAGGAAACAGAAATTGGTTCATTTAAGTAGGCAACCGGTATAAAATCAGATTCGTCAAGCAAGACATCTGCCTGATCATTAAAAAGGATGAGACATTTTAATCAGCATTCACACATTTTCATAATTAAAAACTGACTCTTTTGATAGAAGAGGCTGTGTGAAAATGAATAATCTAACTTGTTTTCAAATGAAAAGCCATTACCTTTTCACAGGTATCATGCCAATATCTGGAAAAAAAAAAAAAAAAATTTGTTAAGTTTCTACAGACCACCAGCAATCTATCAATAGCAATCTTTGTGATAGAGGTGATTTTTTGTGTTACTTACACCTAACTTTTATGGACACGATTTTCTTTGTACGAATGAGGTTTATGACTTCTTCATGTGTGCATGACGAAATGGAATATCCATTGATGCGCACTATCTCATCTCCAACCTCACAAATGGAAGGGAGAAGAAAAAATAATTGTGAGTTAACATTTTAAAACGTTTTTAGAATCATACAATCTGGCAGTAATTTGATGCAAAGGTTAGATAATGTTGATTCGTGAATACTTTCTGAATTACAGGTAATGTCCAGATCAGACTTACCTGTATTTGTTTTAAATTAATACCAAACACCAAAAGAGCAAATTAATGGCCAAATAACAATTTTATAAATACTTTCTACTATAGATCATATTTGTACTCCACAGATTACCTTAAACAGAAGACCCTGTGTTTTAATTCAAATAATTTTGGAATTGTTTTCTTCTTTTATACTTCAGCATAAGTATTATGCTTTTAAAGTTTGCTTTTACCATATGTTTTCTGAAATACATTCTTAACTATTTTTGATGTATAAAAACTAAAGTTGGTCTTTTTATCTTGCCTGATTCTGGATTCAGAAAATGCATTATTTTAATGGACTTTACCCCTTTGTCTTTTTTTGGGGACTATGCAATCCAATGGCAGCACCCCAAGGACAATCCCTGGCAGTGTTCAATTTACTAGTGTAGAGCAGACAGGGTGATTTCAGCCGCCTCTATAAAATGTCAAATCTTATTTATCAGAATACAATCAAAAAGTTTCCCTTCCTCTAATATAAATCCAAATTTGATATGCTATGATGACTGGAGTAGAAATTTCCAAATTTCTATGAACTCTGCCTAATGATCCTCTTATCCAGGCAGGCTGAAAAGGAATCAATGATTTAATACACTGCCCACTTCATTTAGGGCAGTGCCTTATTATCTGCTCAAGATTATACTGAAAAATGCCAGGTCCTGGCTAAAGCACCACAAGCAAAGACTTTTACTTGACATGAACCACGTGACATGGCTGTATGAAAATTAGTTCTTGATTTCTTCCATTATCAAAGGAGATCCACCCATTGCACAGTAAGATATACAAATGATTACCAGGAAACTACCTTAAAAAAACCCATCAACAGTATCATCTTATACCTCTGATCTCCACAAGGACAAAGCCAAATACTTTGGCTTTACTTCTCTCCAGTAGCATTTCCTCTGAAGTACTGTGAATATTTGTTATGTAAAATGTATTTGATGACACTTTTCTCATCAACATCGGCAGCAAGGGATTTTTTTCTTACTTGATGAAACTTTGTGTGCGTCCTCACAAACGTGTCTGGTTTCACAGCAGCATTATCCCTAGTTATGATTGCTTAAAATGTTGCATTTAAAGACTCAAGTGTCAAGCTCCCAAATACCATTTTAGGCTTAAGTTTTCCATGCTGGTATCTGCGTGAAGCTGATTTCAAGTTTCAGCAAAGCTAAAGCAACTATTTTTATTCAACAGAATTTGAATTTGGGTGGAATGCGTTATCATGCTCATTAAAAAAAACAAACCTACAATTACTTTGTTGATAGGCTCTGTGCTTTCATTTTATATGAGAGGAGTGAGTGGAACTGGAAGTAGGAATTCCTCAATACAGCCTGTGTTCTAGAGGCTGTAACACACACAGAGACACAACACTGGGTGACAGGACATCGGGCATGCTGTCACCTTCTGCCTTTTTTCTTATGTACTAATGACCACTGAATCTTCCTACTGCGATCTGTCCAACTGAAAAAAAACAAAAACCAAACAAAAACAAAACCCCCAAAACCCCAGCAATGTATCTTGTTTATTTCTTTCACAAGCTTTTCTAGTTCTTCTGGGAAGTGTCTCATGCTCTGCAATACTACACAAAACATTAACAACATGTCCACTCTACCAGCTCCTGTGTCACCCTTTTCACTGAAGCTGA
The DNA here is from genome assembly GCF_020740725.1 of Corvus hawaiiensis. Lineage (NCBI taxonomy): Eukaryota > Metazoa > Chordata > Aves > Passeriformes > Corvidae > Corvus > Corvus hawaiiensis. The sequence continues at coordinate 50,516,197 of NC_063218.1, read as the reverse complement.
ACATTTCTGTCTGACACAGCACAGCATGAGAAGGCTACAAAAGCCAAGAAAACTGTCCTGCAGAACGGAACACACCCGCAGAGGAAAAACAGGACTGTGGTCCCTAGCCTCTGACCAGTGGGACATCCGCTCCCTCTGCTGGGCATCCAAAAAAATCTCATCCAGGGCAACGGCCTGCACTCCTAAGAGCCTGACAGTTTTTATTCATGCCAGTTGGATTTTTTAAAATAACCTTTAGTAAGAGCAGAAATAGGTCAGTAATGAAGGATTTTGAACATACAACCTGTGGTAAAACTACAGAATCAGACAAGAAAAGCACATGGGGTCTGCAGTTTAGAGTTACACCCCTGATAGCTCTTGCTGTCACTCATTTAACCAACTTGTTCCAAAGATTCAAAACCACATCCACCCACCCACCCACCTTTTCTGTTGATTTTACATATGTGATGGTGGTGGGGGGGTTTGTTTGATTTTTGTTTCGTTTAAGATACTCCCTTTACTCACATCTTCCACATCATGCAGGCTATAACAGACCATGGAGCCTGGGTTTGCACAAACCCAACCCTTTAAAAGGGTCACCTATCATTCTGTTACTGACTCCAATGCCTTAATGCACAGAAGCCCCCAGTTTTAGGGCTGCAAATGGCAGTGCCATCATGGGGCTTCTTTTCAGCAGAACTCATGTTGTTCTGAGGATGTCAGCATTCACTGAGTCAAATCTGTTCTCATCTCCCCAAGAGGCACTTACAAAATTATAAATGCACGCAAGAGCATTTTATTTTTCCCTCCAGTACGGAAATGAGCTTTTCCCATACAGATATTTTCAACAATCCTCTTTACTAGACTGTCATCTAATTTCTGAAACTCAATGCTCTTCACTCAACCTAACAACATTTATATTGCTGACAGACAATGACTGAGGGGGCTTTACAAATAACCCAATCTAGGTTGAACTACAGGAGATGTATAGGCATACAGCAAACTGCTTCTCTTTAGGATACTTGAACAGCTTTTCCTGAATAAAGGTGTCTCATACTGGGGTAATTAATAGCTGTTTTCATGTATTTTGTTACTTTTGTACTGGTATCACTGTATACCAACCTAATGAATCAGAGCTGTAGAGATAAAAGTCTGTGGGACTGAGTAGAGAACAGTAACAATTATTTTGGTATTATATCACAGTTTCCCCTTTCCCTATCGACAGGGAGATGACAGACTTTTTAGAAAAAAGATGCAAACCTAACTTTTCTCAAGTAAAATGCCTATTATTTGTAACTTTTAACATGAGAAATATAATATTTAGTGCTTCTAGGAAATTGAAGGGGTTCATATAATAACATCAACTGTTTCAAATTTCCCATTTTGTGTACTTCTTCCACTTTCATCATTCACACCAATCACTTTGTATTCAGCAGGATCCTCACACACAAGTATCAAAAAGCAGTGGAGGGGGAGGTGGGGAAGATGGAGTCCATTTCTTAATGGAAGGACAAAACACTTGTGCCTTTTAGAGAAACTGTAGTCAAAAAAGGGTCAAAACTACAAGTGCCACAGAGAACCTTCATTATTATTTGGTCATTTTAATGTGACTTGGAAATTACTTCAAGGAGAAATCATGCAATCTGGACTGGAAATTTTAAAAGCAGCAGGATGTAAAACTGATGTACAAGAGAAAATCATTATACCTTTCTCAGACAGCATTTTTGGGATAGAAAATGTGTAGAGATTTTGTTAAATAAAGCAGGTGGGTGAAATTTCAGAAGCAGTTGGCTTTACTGTGAGACAGCAATTTAGAACAATGGGCTGCCTGTCAGGTCTTGTTATTCAGTGAGGTTCAGAAAGTGCCTAGTGCCACCTATTATTCAGGCACTTTAGGTTGAGCTTTAACACCACCTATCAAAAAACAGAAGCCAGGCAGTCACAGGAGCTGCAAAGCACCATCTGCCCATATTAATTCATAAAATCTAACCCTAACAAAATCACAGTCAAACATACTTCCCCCTTACTGTACCTACTCTGCCTGCTAAACACTAACCATGTTCTGAGTTGCAATAAAGTTTGTCCACTCCAGCCCAAAGATCCTTCACAATCCCACTCACTGACACCAACATGTACCACGATGACCTCAGTCACAGAAAGCCATGGGGCCTTTTTGTCTACTGAGAAACTAGGAAAACTGGCATCCTTATTGGAGCACAACAGCTGAACATAACTCCTTATCCAATGATCATGTGAAAATGTTAGTCTGAAACAAGCAGAGCTGCAACGGTGCATTAAGATCTATGTACTAGCATGCCAGTTTAAGCTCTTTATTGATCAGCATCATTAGTGCTTTCCAGTATTTTCCAGATGTCACAAAAGCCATATAAGTGACTGGTCTCAGTCTTTTTCTCAAGTTTCTAGCAGTGGAGGAAGGAAGCAGATGGAATCTCTCCACAGAGCTAACCACAGCCCAGGAGCAACTCCCTTGTGTACACTTCCCATTCTTGCTGTGTAATGTAGATGAGGTACATGCAACTTTTGTAGTGCAAACTCTGAGAGGATTTTAATCTGAGAGAGTTGTGGGATAATACTGAAGCATACCTACAAAACATGCTAGCCTAATTAAACACTGCAATGAATCTTGCCAGTCTAACGTATTTTGAACTAGTATTAAACATAATCCTTAGCCATCAATACTTTCAGCAAATATTCAGGCTTGACAAATTAAAAGTAGAAAGGCATATTAGCCTTTCCACTCACAAACTCAGACCTTTAATACACCTTATCAGATTCAAAGTCTGAAAGATGCAGACATTTGCCACAGCAATTTCTCACTTCACTTCTCACTAAGCACATGCCGCAACGCCACATCCAAAAAGAAACCAAACACCCAAAACTTCATTAATGCAAATTGCACAAGTATTGCAGTGTTTCTACATAATTATTTTTGCCAACCTTATTGGCAAGTTCACGTATCTAAAATTCAATACAGGAAGTGCAATTCTATGCAGTACAGAGGACACTAGGAATAGTTAAAAATACGTTCTTTCTTCCATTGCATAAAGCAAACCCCCCACAATTTATACGTGAAGTTCAAGTAAGCATTTAATTGCACAAATTGTATCAGTGCAAGGTGGAATTAACACTTTCAGTATTTATATGCTCTGTTCTACATTTAATCAGAACTTGGCAACTTAAAATACTCTTCTACTAGAAGATCTAGAGATCTTTCTTTCCATCTGCTTACATATAACCGCTGCTACTCATGAAGTATAAACATTCCAGAAAAACCTTTAACCTTCAAAAATTATCATATCCCAAACAAGGAAAAAAAAAGGTTTACATATCACTAAAAACAACAAAATGAACAGTTTTAATTACTTGATTCACAACTGGTATAACAGTATTTACCATGGCATTGACGTATATATCTTAGGAATTCTACTAGAAGAGACAAAGAGCACCTTAGCAAAAGCAATTTCTAAATGTTAAAGAAGAACCCTCAGCACCTAACAGTACATGAATATAATTTTCTTACCTGAAGTCCAGCATTGTCTGCCTGTCCTCCTTTAACTAACTGGGAGATGAAGAGGCCACAGCTGAATTCCACTCCACCTCTTACACTTAATCCAAGCCCTTCAGGATTCAAACGATCCAATCTCACCTCTTTCAGCTTTCTGCAAAAATGGAAACAATTGAGTGTTCAGCTGCATAACACCTTCTCTCAACAACGTTTCAGATGAAAGTTAGACACTATTTTTCTCTGATATAATTTAGGCATTTAAAAAAAGCAAGTTGACTGAAGTTTGGATGGATGTGTGTTAACTAAAGCCATCAAGTTTATTCATATGAAAAGACATTTGCAATCACTGAAACTGCTCTTAGAGGGTTAGAGCTATGAGAGTTTTTTTTTAATTATTAAATGCAGGAAAAATGAGAAAAGATTGTTTTTGACTCCTTTACCCTGCTTTTACTAGATTAAACTACTTGGCAAACAATTTCAGGCAGCTGTACTTCTACGAAATATAGCAAAAGCAAAATAACTATGCCCAGCTCTACAAAATGAACACTATTTTACTCTGAATTTACCTGGATACTCAGTATTTCCTGCTTGTATTTAAGTTAGCTGCCTTTTTTTTTGTTGCTGTTCTGCATTCTCTTACCGTGAGCGTTTGGGTGTAAGCTGATCATATTCCACCTGGTGTTTTAATGGGATGAGTGGGCGGATAGCATCGAACAGAGGCAACCTGCTTGGTTCATTAATCACCAGTTTTAGGTCCCCCACAAGCACTGGGAGATTCATAGACCTGCAAAAACACAGCGACAAAACAAGCACAAGTAATCAACACATCAAGAAAAAGCTTCGTTTGATAAGTTGTTGTGTATGTGGCTTCAATGTTTGCGTGTTCTTTCAAGCTACCAAAAAAGATATTTATGCAGATACTGGTTTGACAAAAGCAAAATAGCCTCTGAGAAAGCAAACCTTCTGAAAATAAAGAATACTTGCTTCAAAACATGTGACATCTTCTATACATTCACTTGATCCTTTATGGACATGCACATCACGTTTATAGATGACATCTCCAATTTCATTTTTGGAGTACCCACAAGATTTTATGGAAATGTTTGAAAATAACTCTCCTGATTAGACATACTTGCCTAACTAGATTGTTTTTCTTCACTAGTTAGGAATCCTTGCACATAAATCTAGGCTACAAGCTCCTTCCTTTCCTGAACTTAGAGGACTGAAAAATTGCTTCAATCCAGGAAATAAAAAAATCATCACAATATTCAGCAGCTAGAGCAAAGACTTTGTTTAAGTTTCAATTTTTGTTCAAAATCAGATTTGAAGGGTGATCAACTACTTAACAAAACCTACAGAAGTTAAACTGCTGTGAACATCTCTTTCATGAGAGCTAAGCAAACTGGTCTCCTTGAAACTGTCAGCATGGAGATAGTTACAGGTTCCAAAATACACTTTGCTGTACAGCTGCAGGAGTGGAGGAACAGCTAAGGTTCATTGGATCTACTCCTATAAAATATCCAGTTAAACTTACTCTGTATTATTTGCTGTTCCCTTTCTTTTAATTTACATTTCCTGGCATGCAACTTCTCTGAAGCATGGGCAGCGAAAATACGGATCAGGAATACCTATATGGGATTAGAGGTCAAATACTTCTGGAAATGCTATTCACAGTGAAGCAGACATTAAGTGTTAGCTCCAACAGCAACTGCGCATATTTTTGCCCTGGGATATTTCATAATGTATTCCCAGGAAGTGATATGTGATCAGTACAGGTTCACAGAGATATTGAAAATCTTGCCCAAGACACTGCAGTTTTAGAAATTGTAGAAAAGTTGCCATATGCATTGTTAATTTTGTAACTGCAAGAACATTTTAAATAATTCAGATCTACTGAACCAAGTGGCTTTCCAAACAACAGTCTTTATGAATGGAAAAGCAATTAGACAGACCTGAGTGAAACTGAATCAGATAGGCAGCTGAATACCCCCATAACTCCAGCTCAGTGCAAACATCAGGTGGCAACGTCTACATTTCACTCAGCTGAGATGCTTTAATTACGATATTAATGGAGACAATGTCTATCAGAGCCACTTGTCTATGATTAGTGGAAAATACATTCTCATCTTCTTTGAAAAACAATGGTTTAGAGGCTGGTGTCATTCTCAGTGATACAAGTCTGAGGCAACTGTGGTAGAAATCAGTTCAGCAAAAGGACTGGTAATAGGCCTATCACCTTACCAATTTTTTACCATCACTTTGTAATAAGCCAGAGTCATTAAACATGCCAAACAGATTCCAAGACTAAATTTTGCCAGTTTTCTGAAAAACAGTTGCAAAATTGTTATCTGAAAAGTTATCAAAAAATCTTCGAAAAGTGATGTCAGTGAAAACCTTTGTGCATGTGGCATTAATAATACTAATCCAATAAGCATTATTTGGAAATGTTAAGGAATTTTATTAATGCTCTCTTCCTGTTTTCCAAGAACAGTTCTATCATGCAGGAGCTTCCCCACACACACCCCCAAATATGAATCCACCAAATGCTTTTACAAAGCTGCCAAGTCATAAAACCAAAGTAACTGTATAAGTGATTACAGACATGCTCCTTCTTTGCCTGCAGGTTATGCTGTGAAACCACAAGATTTCATTAAACGGGACAAAACCCTCTTATTTCAACTACATTCCTAGTAGCATATAGAAAGACTACTTAAAATTCTGAATATAAATTTTTCAAATTTAAAAATATTAGTAAAATTCTACATGAACATCTATAAAGCTAGACCTTACTGGTGGTACATCCGCAGCACATCATAAAGGTAATCCTTCTCCGCTTCATTGTCAATTAATAGATTGACCTGAAAACCCAAAGACATTATCATTAATCTCTGACTTAGTAGCCACGAATGCTGGACATAAGAGACTTTCACAGATTCTTAAGCCATAGAGCAAAGATTTCATCAAGGAAAAAGAATTTTTTTAAGATAAACATGTTTTTGCAACAAAGCTTTACCTCAAAATGTCACACTTACAACAAGACTTCCTAAAATTAGTATTACAAATCATTAGAAGAGGTGGTGAATACTGATATATTCCGTGTGCTAGATCTCCCCTCAGTATTAGTATTATTACAACAATATCACATTTGTCTTACCTGATAATCACTGTACTGTTGAACGAATGTCTTCAGAAACCTTTTTGGCCACTCATTAATGTAGCACATGCTGTCACAGATAAAGCCACCACACTGAGATATAATCTATGTCCTGTCGTCCAAACCACCGATTTCAGGAGCTCACTTATAGCGTTATGCAAACTGCTACACCTCTGCTCCTCTTTGCTCCAGCTCTTAACTGATAGAACTTGCTAGTTATTCTTTCCTCCCCCACTAATAGTACCTTTACCTAAACCAGTGTCATATTACTATGCCTGCTCTTGGATAATTACAGTAAATTAAAGCAAAAGAAAACCAAACCGGAATTCTTACATGAGGAGTTCAATTTATATTCAGTGATAGTGAGACCCCCCACTAATCTTACTTGTAGTGAGAGGTCACATCACATTAGTTTTACATCTGGACAAGCCTGATGTTTAGGAAAACAATTTACATCTGACCTAAAGGGTAATATTACTGTGATGTGAAGACTGAGAAGCAATTTGCATACTTAAAGAAAGGCCCTTTCTTTCTAGGTTTGCAATGGTTTGTATTATGTTCTAAACTAAATACATGCTTCATATTCCTTTTGTCCCACTTGGCTCTCAATAGCCAGCAAGACTTCACATACCAGTGGTTTTCTATTACTTGTACCTTTTGGCTCTCTAAAGCCAGCAAGACTTCGCATACAGGTGGTTTTCTGTTACTTGTCTCCTCTGGAAAAAGACACTTTGAAAACACCTAAAGGCCAGAAAGCTACACGCAGGTCAAGACTGCTTTACAGTAACACCAGTGAGTAAACCAATTTATTCACAGTGAATTTCAAAACACAGAGGATAAAGTCTGACTTAAAAGGAAATAAAATGTTTGCAGTCAAAACTTCACCAACACTGTGCAAGGCTAATTGTAAAGGTAAAGCTCAAGATAAAACTAATTCCAGCATCCATTGTTTCACTTCCCTGACAGGTAAAATAGAGAGCTCAATCCCCAGTGCTAGCTAAGATACTGTATGAGCAGTGTCCCACAAAGAACATTAAATGTTTAAGTGCATCAACCCTGCACAGCAAAGGGCAAAACCATCATCATCATCTCTTCTCCTGATGGGGAAAACAAAGAGTAAAAACATTTCATTTTTCTTCCAGTATGCTATCTGGTGGATACATCCCCATTTCCTCTCAGAAAATGGAGGGCCACATCTAAATTCTGCTATTTTCTTCTCACAAAACTGTCAGTCTTCCTGTTTGACTCCTGCACTTAGCCTGCACCAGCAACTTCCTTATCCTCTGACAAAACCCAACACCCACACAATTTCTAATATATTCTGAATGCTACAGCTGGGTTCATCATCCTGGGCCACCCCTACTAATGGGTCATTCTCCTCCTTCTGCCTTCTATTCCCCCAATTATCACTGCATCATAGCCACCTGCATCTCTTACCATTTTCCTAATTCTTTAACTCCTCAGGATAGAGTCTCACTGTAGACATTTGATTTACCTGGGCTTATCATGAGCTTCTAAAAGCTGACTCTAATTTCTTTAATCCTAAAATATCATGCTCCCCACCATCTTAAAAAAAAAAATTTAAAAACCAGTGGTGACATGGTATAACTTGGATCACAGAAGTATTTTAGTACCTATTTCTTGAGAAAATAACTGTAGAGTCATGGGATAGCTGATTTTCACACCTTTTAAACCAAGGATATTAAAGAAAAACCATCTGGATACAGCCCTGGACAATCTGCTCTTGGTGGCCCTGAGCATGGGGGGTTGGGACAGACAACCTCCAGGTGGCCCTTCCACACTCAACCCTCTGTGATTATTTAAAGAGTCTTCACAGTAGTTGCATCATTTATGATCCTAGAATACAAAGAGTTGCTTATGCTCTATTTCTCACTACATAGATTGCACTGTTTCTCATAGAAATTAGTAAGAACTCATCACAAAATCTGCACCTACATAGTAAAAAAAAAAAATAAAATAAGAAGTCTGTCAAGAAGTCTACCAAAGTTTATTCAGTGGAATAGAAGCTGTGGGGAGCAAAAAGCACTTTTTGGTGTGGAAAAAGTTCAAATGACAATAATGCACTACGTTAACACTAGCCCAATCTGTCCGGTTTCAAAGAAGAGTATGAAGTCCTATTTAAGCTACACAGATTTCGGAAAACTATTGAAGGAAAGGGAAGAACTGGTCAATATATTTGCATATATTACATACTTTACATTGCTGCTTGATTGATAGGGAAACTGATCAAAATTGCTAAGAAAAAATAAACTAAGAAAAAAGAAAATAAAGAAAGTGGCCATTAACTCAGGAAATTTAGATCCTGTAGCTGAGCATCTTCACCGGTGTGTCACAGAAAAAGTAAGCATCCAAGACTGTGGATGCCACAGAGGCCACTAGAAGCAGGAGGATAGAAAATGAAGAAAGACCTGTTTCAATGTCTTCTGACTCAGAAAAAGTTGTCACTGATATCTGCATCGCAGCTGTTTGCAGCAACACTGACAATACATCTTACGTTATCAGGGGTGGGGCTTGAATGATTTATGAATTGTAGCAGCAATGAAAGGGAGAAGGTTTAAAGTTCAAGACAGTAACCACCCACCTAGAAACCAGACTCTCTGAAGAAATGTTGCACAACCCACTGTCGAGTTATATAGTAACAGGGAGCAAGGCAGAATCAACGGGCTGGATGACTACAGTCATTACTATGGAATACCCAGGTCCTTAATGTTTTTGAACTCCAGTTTGACATACAGTGGGTTTTTTTGCAGTCCCTCTAATTCATCCTAACAATCCTTTAGTTAATGTGTTTATCACCAGGTGACAAATACTTCTATAAAACTTCACATTACTTTGCAGAAATTGTGTGTCCCAGCTGACAAAAAAAAAAAAAAAAGACCAAACAAAAAAACCCGAAACACTACAGAAAACTTTAATCTGAGAGAGTCCTGAACGGCTTGGCAAAAACATCTTTTACACATGCAAACTATTTTCCTCCTCCTTTCCTTAATTAGAGCTTTCTCAGCATTCTTCGCTCATACAATTTCGCGCTCTGCCGAGCACTTATTTAACCGGGTAAACGACAAAAGGACGGTGCCAGGCAGCCGGAGCCGCTCCATGTATCAAGTGCATTTGCCCATGAGTGCACACGCACAATTGCGCCGGGGAATGATGTTAAGGTGGAGCCGCAGCGGGCCGGGCCCCGGCTGGGCGCTCCAGGGCCGAGCGGGCACCGCCAGCGCCCGCACTCCAGCACCTGCCCTGCGCCTCCCCGAACGGCACCGGCTGCAACGGGGCATTAAACAAAAATAAATTGTACCAAGCCCTGGAAAAGCTCGTGCATTGGGGACCGTTCCTCTTCCCTGCCTCTCTTTCTAAGGGTTTTACACCCATCATCCCCTCCCCGGAGGCTGCCACCCGCGCCATTGGCAGGGCAGTGCAAAGTCCCCGAGCTTCTCCCTTCCTCCGCCGTGGCAGAGCCGTGGCCGGCCAGGGGGGCTGCGCTGCCCCAGCCTCTGCTGCCGGGGAGGCGGCCCCGGCTGTGCCCGCTGCCTCACCTTGTGCCGGAACTCGCGGGCGACGCGGCGCTCCATGGTGCGGGCTGCGGGAGCGGCGCGGGCGCTGCGCGGGTGCGGGCGCTGCGCGGGGCGGCTGCGCGAGCGAGGCCGCGCCCCGGGGCGGTGGGAGGTGCGCCCGCCGCCCCCTCCAGTATTCCCGACAGCGCAGGGGATGAGCAGCTGAGCATCCTGCGACCCCCGGCCTGGGCTGCTTGCGGCCGAAACGGTGGAGAAAGAAAAAGTACATTAAACATCCGTCCGTACACGGCCCCCGCCCCGCGGTGTGCTACCTGGGCTGATTTTTACTTCTGGTGCTCCTCTAACGGCACAGAGCTCCCATACGAGTTTCTCTCCTGTATTTGTAGGTATGCATGCGTGTCACTAACCCCAATAGTTAAGGAAAGCACGAGGATGTGGAATTTAAAGCATACTAACACACGGATTAAAAACAAAACAAATCTAAGCCCAAACGAGGAGAAAAATTTGCTTCAATAAATTGTTGTATGGCAAATAATCTCAACTTCTTTATTTTTAGGTAAGCAGAGTGAAGCTGATACATCACTGTCTAAATCTGACTTCCCCCAGCCATTCCCACTAACAAGAGTGTTGTTGCTTATAAATAGAACCTCTGACGTGGCTGCTGTGAGTAACTGCAGAAGAATCAAGCTCGGAGCACCTGAAAAGGAACCTATTTCAGACTAATCTCTTTCATACTACTTTGTCTTGAGCTGGTTCTTCTCCCACTTTCCCTACTGTAATACAAAATCATAGACTTCTGCAGTCAGGAGAGTGGCAAGTGGAGGACGTGCTAACCCAAGTCTCTTGGTCTCCAAGCAGAATCACCTTTAACCACGTAACTCCAGAGAGAGCAGGGTTTCCTGGATAATCAGGAAATTTATGAGATGGTTCTGAAGTCTTCATTGCTTCAAATGCACCACATTAAAAGATGGTGCAATTATGACTGATTAGTAGTTTTAGATAATGAAATCTTTCCTAGGAAGAAATCAAATTGCATCTAAATTAGCCTCAACTCTTCTTTGCTACTTGTGGCATTAACGGAAAATGAATAAAGTGAGCAGCTCATTTAGTAGGCAAAGAAATACATTAAAGTGTGTGTGGTGTAACTTGATTCCTGTTGCTTTTATCTACTTTCTCTACTTCCACTAATGTAACCTGGATCAGAGAAAGTGCACCAAAGCCAAGCACATGCTGCACTCAGAGCAGATTGGCTCTGCTATAGGCTGAGGCTAGCACATAATTCTAAAAATCTGTTTGGGGTTGTTTGGAAAAAGCTGTGTCAAAGTTAAAGGATATCATTTATTCCTCACGTTCTTTTCTCTCATGCACATTCTCCGTCCAACACTTACAGGAGGGAACAGAATTCTCAGTGAAAACATCACTAGTTTTCCATCATTTCATTAGAAATGAAACACAAGAAACACAATCCACAGGGACAAATTACAAAGGCAGAAAAGAGATCTTTTTAATGACTTACTGTTAACAGACTTCCCAAAGCAGTCAGAAAAGGCCCCTTTTTATCTGAGACAGTTTCTCACCTGGTATGGGCAGCTTCTAAAGCTTCTGTCATAAGATATGCAAACCTGAAGAATGATGGGGAGAGAGACAGCAGCAGATGGGAAAGGGAAAATAACAGAGGAAAGGTAACAGTGATAGGAGGAGAGAAAAGGGAAGGAACATAATGGAAGGAAGCAAATTTAATCATAAGGGGTGAAAAAAAGAAAGAAAAAAGAGGAGGAATAAACATGGAAAAGGCTCCACAGAGAGCTCCAGAGTGTGAATTTATAGTACAACAAAAAAAAGTTATCAGAAGATATGGAAACCATCCGTACACGTTAGCTGCATGCTGCATTCAGTGTATGTCTTACTTAAGTCTGTCGTTATTCAAGTCCTGACACCTGTTTCAGTGGGGCCAATGCTCCGTGCTGAGCACGGACAAGATTTGCAGCAGGAGCGGGCGGCTCCGGGCCGCGCTCGGTCCGTGCTCATCCCCAGGAGCTGTGGGAGCAGCCCCGGCTCCGCTCGCCTCGGAGTGGGCGCTTAGAGCGGCTGTCCCGGCTGCTGCTGCTGCTGCTGCCGAGACACCGGCACACGAACAGTCTCCCAAAGCCCCGGAGGGCAGAAAAGTGGAAGTGAACGTGTGGAGGCGGCGAGGTCACAGCGCCGGGCACGGCCAGGGAGGGACAGGCGATCGCGGGGGAGCGGCCGGCCGGGCCGGACCCCGCTGCCTGGCGAGGGGCGGTGTCCGGGGTGGGCGCTGGGGAAGGGCCGGGCTCGGGGCGGGGGGCGGGTGCGGATAAACCCCCCGGCCGCCCCGCCCGGGAGGGTGGGCTGAGCTCGGGGCATAGGTAGAGGCTGGAGCTCCGCGGGCAGTCGCTGCCGCCCGCATGGAGACCCGGCTCCTCCTCGGGGCGCTGCTGTGCGCCTGGCTGCCCTCGGGTGAGTGTCCCGCCGGGCAGGGAGCGGCGTGGGATGGCGAGGGAGGGCGGGCAGGGCAGTCCTGGCCATGGCTAACCTGCCGCCGTTGCCTTGCAGCCCTGTCTCCGTGGGGTGCCTGGGCGCAGCTCCCCGCCGAAGGGGACCCCCCGCTCCCCAGGTGAGAGCCGGCCGGGCACAGCGGGACCCTTTCCGGGCTGGGCGGGTGGGTGCGCTGCCCGGGCCGAGCCAACCCTGCTCTTTTCTCCCCCCTCAGCCGAGGCGGCACCGCGGGACCCCGGAGCAGGGGCGGCCTCGCCGCGGCGGTGCAGGTGAGGGTGCGAGCTGGGCAGAGCGGATGGCGGGCGGGTACCGCGGGGCCGGGCGCTGCCACTCCTCCCTTGGGGGATCGGGCCACCGGGATGTGCGGCTTCCCTCTGGGGAGGCCCCGGGAAGAGAGCATCCACCACATTGCATCCAGGGCTCGTGGGGCTGATGAGCTCAAGGTGGTGCCGGGCTTCCCAGCGCCGCCGCCGGGAGAGACCCCTGTGAGGGGGCTGGCTGTGCAGGACAGAGGGATGGGTGTTCTGGTTGTCATCAGGATAATGTGCTTCTTGTGTCTTGCTTCAGTATATCTGTACATTGCTGTGACACCCTCAGTAATTTTGGTGGCTGTTCTCCTCTTGGGGGTTCTTCAGGACTTGCCCTCGAATGTGTGTTTTATGCCAGCCACGAGGAGTGTCAGTCCTCAAAGTTTAGTGTTTAAGCAGCAAGAGAAGATTGCATGACTGTATCTAGAGTTTCAGCTTGTTCCAGAAGTTTTGTGTTGGACGAAGCATCCTTGCTCGAGGCAAAGCTGAGGTCTAGTCTGGCTCATCCAGTAATAATTGCTTTGTGGAAGCCTTTTTGCCTCTCAGTAGAGGTAAAGGAGCTGGCAGTATTGGGTATCTACATCACTGCACTCAGGTTTTTGGATGTGGTTTATCTTGGCAACTCGACTGTGTCACTCATGGCATGTTGCTGAAATGTAATTAGGGTGTGTGGTTCCCACTCCCTTGTTTGAGGGTGGGAAAAGGGAGGATTGCTTTGTAGTCCTTGTTTGTGGCTCCTCAGAGGGAGTCACCTTTCTTTCTGCTTTCTCCCTGCTCTTTCTGGGAAGCGCTCAGCAAAGAAAAGATTTCACATAACTGCAAACAAGTAACCAGCTCAACCACCAATAATAGCAAATACTTTTGGATTTAGGTTCTCCCACGAAGAATTCAAGATCTAGTAATACATTTTTTGTTTCTTTCTGGACTAGCCTACTGAACAGAAATCTTCAGTAGGAAATACGTTTAGGAGGAAGGAAAAAAAAACCATACTGGAGTCTTGAATAGAGTGTACTTTTTACTTTATGGTGGAGTTTTTTTGGAATTTTATAGTAAGCCAGTATGAAGCAATGGTCTTACTAAAAGTAGTAAATTTACTGACAGACTGAAGAGACTTTTAGGTGTCTTGTTTATAGCTGCTGATTTCTTTGTTCTTTCTGAAAGGAGTCTGGAATGGCAGTTTATAGCACTTCACCTACGACAATGTCCTTGTCTCAGAACAGGAGAATTCACAGTATGAAATGTGGACCATCCAGTAAGTTATTTATGTTTCTACATAAAGTGACTTCAGCTGTCCCTTGTTTTCTGTGTTGTTTAATCATTCTTAGGAAGAAAAAAAATCCTAAAATGGCTAATACAGGCCTTAATGATAAGGAGGCTCTACCCTGTTTGGTCTCAAAAGTCCCCAGGAGAGTGGAAATTTGTCATGGAGCTTCATCTAACTTTAAGTTTACACCTGGTTCTGTTTTGATTACTTGAAAGACTGTTCCTAACTGCAGGTTTTGTAATAAAGAACTTTCAGAAGGAAAATCAGCTCTTGTAGTGTGATACACATAACGATGTGGATCGCTGTCTAGATGATACTAAATTGTGTCCAGTACCTCTTCTGTGCTTGGGGATTTTTTGTTTGTTTGTTTTTGCTGAGGTGACCTACAGGTGTTTTCTGTGTGATGATCTGTGGGTTAGCAGGATAAGGTCCTTTTGGCCACCAGCTTGCAGCAGTGGGCATTTGCTTGAGGAATGGGCATCTTTGTTTTTTTGATTTTGTCTTATTTTCAGAAGTGAAGTGGATGGGCTTAAGTATCTTTGGTGAAGGGTAAAGATCCTCTGTGTTAGCTCTGCAGAAGGGTCTGGGTTACGCTTGTCTTGTAGAAAGGAGAAGAATGAAGCAAAATAATTCAGAGTAATTTTAGTTAGTGATGCAAACCCTCTTAGTTTCTCTTCAGTCAGCCTGACCACATTGAATGTGGGACCTACATAATAGTGAATAGTCTGGATGTGCATCCCATAGCTTTATGGCACAAAAGGCAAGACTAATGTGTGGAATGGACTCTTTATCAATTGTGATTAGGGTTGTGTCATCTCCAAAAGCTTTTAATGCCTTCAATACACACTGTTTTCAGAAGCTTTTGAGGAGCATGTAGCTGAATGTGGAGGAAGGATACCAGAGTTTAGAGAAGCATAATATTGCTCCAAGAAAAACTATTACCTATGAATCTCTCTCCAGAATATGAAAAAGTTGTAGATATATTGTGTATGATAAAATTGATTTAGAAGCCTAGCACTCTGTACTAGTAAAAATTCCTCTGTTTTTGAGGGTTGCACCATCTTATTGACTAAGAAGTTGTTATGCTCTTCTTTTTATACAAAATGAAGCGGCTTACAAAGAGAAGATATGCAGATCATGCTGAGAAATTTGTTGTCATAATAATAGTTTGTTTCACTGGGTTTAGTTTTTGCCTAGTGAAAATTTCTTTAATGGAACTACAAGATTTCATTTTTTGCTTCAGGTCTGGAAAAAAGATGTGTTATTGTTCAAGTGTGCAGTAAAAACCATGGACATAAACTCATTGCAAGACTTCTATTAAAAAGCTTTTGTCAAGGGTTTATGTGCAAGTTTATAGTTTCTTAAATATGCCTAATATTTAAGAAATGGCAGAACAAATTTAGAACGAGGGAGAACAAAATGATTGTAAATGTCTTATGCTAACTCATCACATGGCTAAGCTTCTAAAGGAGGGTGCAGTTATGATGGCAAGAATTAGGTTTTATTGCTCTCTGTAGATGTGATAGTACAAACTTTTTTGTTTTCTTTCTAATTTGTATTTCTATGAGGCAAAGATATTCCATATGGATTTTCCATTTCTGATGTACTTGTTTTGGAAAGACAATGTTGTTGAAGACATGCCTTAAAAATTATTAATGATTACCTGTCCTTGAAGGCAAATAAAATCAGTATTATTAAACTCTTTTAAACAGTGGAAGTTTCCTTTTTAAATCACAGTAAATTAGTGTGTGGCAAATGGAGTCTATTTTTGTCTGTGTGTGTGAAAGACACATTAAAAAAACAAAACAAAAGAATAATCTGATCTGTTTTGTACAATGCTCTAAATAATTAGAAAAATAGTTTTCATTTTGGTCTCTCCAATTTAAAGAGAGATGCAAGCTGCTATAACTCTGCCCATGGAGTGGGATTTGCAAATGTCTGGGGATGTATGAAATAATAAAACTTTTTTGTTTAAAAAACCTGAGCAAATAGAAACCCAAATCAAAACAGCAAGGTGAGCTGTCAGCTGCTTTCTCTACTTTAGCAATGTCTCTAAGAAAATTATTCTTTGAAGTACTTATAAGTTCACTATAATCACAGTTTTATATTTCATCCTACTACAGTCAATTCTTGCTGCAATACCATTTTTTCTTGTATTCTGTTACTCTATAAAGATAAATCAACTTGTTTTATGTGGAATGAATGCATGACTTGTGCAAGAGATCTCTTTACCTTTGTGTTGTGTTAGTCAATTGAAAGCATTTCAGAAAGTGAAATGTCTTAAGTCATGTCTTACCTGTCACTGGAACAAAAAAGTTGGTATAGCACAAGCAAATGCCAAGAGATAAGTTCTGTGTTAGTTTCTTGTAGCCAGGGAACTTGGGATTTGAAATGTTTATCAGAAAAATTGGCGAAGTTAACAGGTAGTTTACATAGCTGTTAAACTTTCTTCCACACAAATATTTTTCAGGCATAATTAAAAAACAACAAACAAATGTAAAAAACCCCAAACAGAAAACTCCTGAGCTAAAGCATTAAGAACCTGGGACGGGCAAACCAAATTATTTCTGGAGGTGTTCAGGCTGCGGCTGAGAATTTCTAACATTCTAAATGCTACAAATTCTCTGGTGTTGAAATGCTGTAGCAGGCACGAGACACTGTTACCACAGAAAATGCTTGTCCCTTGCAATGTGTGCTTGAGAACTGATTTCAGGAGGTGTACCAGAGCAGAAAATATGTGGCTAACTGGAAGGCTCTTGGAACTGAAGGGCTAAAATTACATCCTACTCACTCACCTCAGAATCCCAAAGAGGTAAATTTGACATGCTAGAGCAATGAGGTACTTGGCCTTGGGCTGTATTGCATCCTGCTGAAGCCTGTATGCTGGGGAAAACCTGCAGGCAGGTGCTTTCAAGGACTATGAAGCTGAAGGGTAAAAAATAACACAAGAAATACTGGTTGTATTAATTCTCCCCTAGCTGAAGGAATACTGAAAGCTTGCACCTAGAGAAATGTGCAGAGGAAATTATGCAGAGTTACAAAATACAGAATTTCAAGGTTGTTGACTGCAAAAATTTAAATATTACATTTTAAGCACAACTGCTGCTTTTTTATGTGTGGCTCTAGATCTAATTGAAGTTTCTTGCAAATTCTTATCCTGATCTGCTTTGCTTTTTCACCTTTCCATTCAAGAATAAAATTTGTTGATTTTTAAATAATTCATAATTATAATACTTTGATTACCTTCAGACTCTTCAAGTGAACTACTCTTCAACTCTTGCATAGAACTTTTAAAATGTGTGATTTTTAAAGGATTCTGAAAAATATGATTCCTGTCTATTTCTGTAAATGACTCCAAGTCTCTAAAACTGTTTGGGTAAAAGTTGATATCTAGGCAGAATCATAAGAACTGAGGGCATGGGCTGGACCTTGTATCTGTCTTGCTTAAGCAAAAATTTATCACTTCAGATCTCTTAATTAATCTTTCGTTCTTAAACTTTTCTGTCCAAGTGAATCTAGTAATGAATGTCCTGAAAAGAAACCTTTGTCTACTATTTTGCATTAAGCAATTTTTGTTCATGCTGTGTTTTAAACAGTAGAAAAAATAGTAGCACAAGGAAGTACTAAATGTTTTACTGAAAAATACTCATAGGAAGGTACACATCAGGCGCAAATACTCAAGAATTAATAGTGTACTGGTGATAATGGTATGTTACCTTGAGGTCAAACCTGGGCTTGAGCATCTGTATTCATGTGATAGTTAAAGCAAAAATCAAGAATTTCAAAGTTGATGTGCATGGTAATCTGCACAGTCAGAAGTGTTCTTGAATGAAAGTGAAAAAACTTTAGTTTACATATCTCTTTGATGTAGTATCTTTTGTGTGGAATACATAGAGAAGATTTCTTTGCAGTTACCTCCTTGTGCTCCAAGAGGAGAGCACTTCTGTAGTGACTGTATCTCACTTCATGCTGAAGGGCTCCACACTATATAAATTACTTCTTTTATTCCTGATGAGCATGTCAGATCAGGAGACCAAGTAATGGATGAGCAAGCCAGGACATAGCATTCAATTAGAACTGAAATAAATTCAAGAGATCTTAAGTATTCATTGGAGAAGAAGTAATGTAAGAAAACAGATAAAGCTAAATGTGCACAATATCAGAGATGCAAACCCACTAAATACATTGCATCAATAATAGTATTTCAAAACAAGTATGTATTTTGATGAAGATGCAAGATGCCTTTGAACAGCTGTGATGATGCTACTAAGGAGTGTCTCTGTGTGAAGGTTGGACACTGCTCTGCAGAATCCCTTGTGGGGATGTGCCGATGGGCTGGATTACAGTCACACTTTTTCAATAATGGACTCAAGGCTCTGCTACTGCTCATAGAAGAATTTAAAAGGGGGATGAACTGAAAAGGGGGTCTATGTGCTCAAGGGACTAAAACAGCCCTATCCATGAGGCTGCAGCCTGTTCAGTAATTACCAGGGGGTTAGAGTATTTAAGCTGAGAACAGCAGAGAAGAATTCAGACCTGTGCTGCAAGATGATGCCAAGTCTTCACCTTATTTGATAAAGAAGGAATTTGAGGCTAGTTGCTTCATCACAGCAGTGGTCATGCTATCAGGGTGATTTGCAAGTTCTGGTGGCAACAATGATTGGAAATCCCATTATTAGTTACGTCTAACTAATTATTATTAGTTAAGTCAAATCATGCTGTTTAGGCTTCCCATTTTCTGCTAGAAAAGTCTCACCAGTTTTCAGTTTCAGATTCCAACCCAGTGCACTCAACTGGCGTAATGTCAAAGGGGAAAGAGGAGCTGAGGAGTTTTTAATAGGTGTCACTTTCAGGTAAATGAAGGACAAAATATTCTTCTGTAACTTTCCTAATGTTAGCTTTTACTTAATCTTCATGTATTTTCCCTTTCTGCAAGTATTAAAATTTCTCGCATTTCTAGGGGAGATATAAACTTTTGATGTGGTCATCTGTGTTATCTTACTTGGAGAGGTCATATTCCTTTAACGACAAAGATTAGAATGAACCCCTTGTTACAGGATATTTTTTCAGAATTCTTTAGGAGGTATTTCTGTGTTAATGGAGCAGAATTGCATGATTAAAGGAGGTCACATTTACAGTAGTAGGAGTGCTAAATGTGATCTGAAACAATGCTGCTTTCCTCATTACCTTCTTAAGGATAACTAATGTTTGCACACACAACTGTTCTATGCAGTGTAAGGAAAGACAGTTTACAGTGGTGTAAAAAGGGATATAAAATACAACAACTAAGATTGTCATACTTTCTTAGAATCGTAACACACAGAAGAGGTCTTTATAAAGAGGAAAATGCTCATGATTGAGTCATTTGGTTTTTGATTCAGATTTGACTAATACCCTTTCTCTCTAAAAGAGAGCCAGGGAGATCCTTCCCAGTGACAGCAAGGGTCCCCAGGTCAGCTGACTGTTTGCACAATCTGAACAAACATGGCTTGAAGCAGGTTACCTGAGCCATGCTTAGAATGGAATCATTCAACCCAGAACATCAAAAGGGGGCTAACTTCCTCTACAGCTCAGAGGAACATGACTTGCAGCCTAATAGCATGTTATTGTAACTGGGCAGGCAACAGGGCATAATCTTAGAGAAGCAAAGAACAGAGACCAGGGCTCTGGTTACACAGGTCTCACAACACTCAAGATGAAAGAGATCAATGTCTGCCTCTCTTGACAAGAGGAACAGGCTTTTGCATTATTGACAAGATTGGTCACTGTGAGCATGTAAATGAGATGGCTCAGTCACTGTAAGTAGGGACCTTTCGGCATGCTGCTTGCATTATTTTTATTGACCTCACACTGGCCAGGCAGGGAAAAGAGCTGGATAGTTGGGCTAGCAGGCAAAGAAGCATTGCCTTTTACTTTGTCTACCTGCCTTGTTCTTTTGAACATGGCTTTTATTTTTTATTTGTTGGTGGGTAAGAGAGTGCTTGTTGAAACCAAGGGAATCAAAATTAATTGTTTGGATATTTTGAAAGTCTTTAAATAATTAGTTAGTATTTATAATGGGATTGCAAATGGAAATGGTAATGGCTTGAAGTTGAAAGGGAGTAAGTTTAGATAAGATACTAATAAGAAATTATTTGCTATAAAGGTGGTGAGACACTAGAATAGTTGCTAACAGAAGGAGAGGATGCACCATCCTTGGGAGTGTTCAAGGCCAGGAGGGATGGGGCATTGAGAGACCTGGTCTCGTGGGATTGGTTGCTTTTTTAAGCTACCAAAGAATTAGAGATGATCTTTAAGGTCCCTTCCAACCCGAATCATTCTATGACTATTTTTCAAGAATGATGTATTTGTAAAGATAAAGAAAAGACCGGTTTCTTCTGAGCAGCTTGTCTGCTTTCTGCAGCTAAAGCAATCTCAGTGTGTATTCTAAAGTACAAAAACTACTATGATGGCATACTAGTAAATTATTAAAATTAAAATAATTTCCTAAACAGACTTTATAGGAGCAAATATTAGCAAAATAAGTAAATGGATCACAATTGTTAAAAAAAGATTTAATCACAAAGTTTAAATTTAGTAACAGCAAACTTTGTTTCTGCTTGTGTGTCTTTTTCTTTAGACTGTGAAAACTTTTGTTGTATTTTGATATGGATCTTCCCAGGGAAAATAGGAATTAAAAAACCCATCACCTCCCTCCCCCAAACCCAAAACTGTCAATTGCAGGGATCTGTGTCTTTATGCGAAATGTTCGTGGTTGGTGTACTTGGAAACTGTAAGGTGGAAGGAGGGCAACAGGTAAAGAGACACATCTGGGTTTGGAACATCTGTATTTCTAAGGCAGTCTGCTCTCATCCTGGCAGAGCTTACCAACAGGGTGTTACTCATGGAAGGATACAGGCACTGGGCTTCTTCGTGGCGCAGTACTTGTTCACTTCCTCTATTCATTACTTAGAGGACTGAAAACATGTCAGACTAACAGATGTCCCAGACATTTTGATTTTGCTTCTCTAAATGTGCAGTAGATTTATTAATCTGGCTGTATAACTTGAGTTGAAGCTATCACAGTGGGTTTCCTTTTTGTTGGGCTGGTTGAATTCTCAGGGACACTAATGCTAAGTTAGCAACTCCTGTCATTCTCAGAGTTACATTCCATGAAAGAACTTGGTCTTAAGAAAGAAAACTATCATAATTTATTTTTTACATGCCTTGATTTTTTTCCACTCAGATTCAATTACATGTTTTAATGGAGGTGAGTGTGTCTACAGAGAGCTGTGCAACTGCAGTCGATTTAATGCGACGGGACCGAGATGCCAGACAGGTGTGTAAAGAGAGAACTCTGACTGGGTTTCTGGGATTGCACTCGTGCTCCCACTGCTGCAATGACTACTCTCTGCCTAAAGGTTGCCTTCATGCTGTAGCATTTTCTCCATCCTTTCTTTTATGTCATTATATTTCACAGCATGTTGGCATGCACTGCCCCATCTCAACTCCTGTTTGTATCAAAAAACCAGTGCTATGTCTCAAGTGACTCTCCTTTTGTTAGTGTATAACACAGGTGCTGAAAGAGATCATATATGCAGGACATGGGGCCAATATAATTTTGAAACTTTTGATGGACTCTATTATTACTTTTCCGGGAAATCCACATATGCCCTTGTGAGACACGCTGAGTTAGATGAACAGAGCTTTTCCATACAGGTAGGGAATGGTATTTCTACATTCCTTTGAACTGTTTGAGCATGCTAATAATGTATTAATTTTAAGAGATTAAAAATAACTTGAGATGATAACAGGGGGTTGTATCATGTAACCTATATGTGATTTTAACATGATGTGGACTACCAGTTATGATAGTGTAAAATGTAAACAGCTGGAATAAAGACTCTGTGTCCTTCCAAAGACTGCTTTGTTCACTCAAAGCTGTGAAAAGACCACTCCATGACCATGGCTCTGAAAACACCACTCAGTTTTTTCCACAAGAGGGGGACCAAACTTCTTGTTCCCATGCTGAATGCAGATTTGGTGGTATTAGTTCTGTTACTGTGAATTACAAAGAATTTGATTAAAACGTTGACTTTGTGATTTTATTTGGCAGGTGAATAATGATCCTGAATGCCATTCTTCTCCTTATTCCTGCAAAAGGTCCATTAGTTTATTCTTTTCTGGAGATGAACAGATAAAGATGAGCAGTGAAGTCACCTATAAAGGATTTGGGTAATTGCAGTCATGCTTCTAATGCTGTAGTTACATTGGAGTTAATATCATGGTACCATTTTGATAACAGAGATGTAAACTTATTCCTTGGTAGGCTGAAAAAGCACCCAGACCACAGCTGCAACATTTACCCTCCATTTATTGAGTAGTGTCTGAGGAAGGTGATATCTAAATCAGTGATATATAGAATTAAGTATAATCATTGGCATTCATGATTTTTGCTGTTATTTGCAAATTCATGTGGTTTAGTGGAGTTACTCAGTATTTCCATCAGGGATTTTCAGTTGTATGAGGAAGTCATTACATCAGCAAGTAATTTATTTTTAATGGTTACATTTTCTAATGTAATACTATTTTTGGTTCTGTGTCATTCCAGAGTACAACTACCTTATGTTATTGGAAACTTACACATCCAGAAGCTAGCTGGATACTTCCTAGTCAGGCACCAGTATGCCTTTACTCTGGCTTGGGATGGTGCATCTGCAGTGTACATTAAAATGGCGCCAGAGTACCTGGGCAAAACCCACGGACTGTGTGGAAACAATAATGCTGTTCTGCAGGATGATCTGGAAACCAGTTATGGTGAGTATTTAAGGTACTTCCTGCTCTGTAATGTGGTGGGTTTATTTTTCAGGTGAGCTAAATGTTACTTAGTATTTAGTTGTAATGCTGATTGAATTTAAGATGGGTGATTTTTGAAATGGAAAATATGATACGGAAATACTTCTGCTAAGTGATATTTGGTGAAGAGAGCAAGTTTCAATATAGATGGGGCTGTAGGGAGGAAGATCTTAAAGCTGTCTTACTCAATTACCTACAGTGGTATTTGTGCTCCAGTTTCCTGGGACCTGAAAGGTAAAGTCTGTTTTTAAATGTTCACCGCCCTTTTAGAAATTTTCCAGCCTGTGCAAGCCTGAGGTATTGCTATTGGAAATAAATCAATAATTAATAAATCAAATGAATGAAAACTGTCAAATCCTGTTTGATCTGGCATTTCATTTCTGTTAACGCTTTCAGAATTAACCAGTGATCCTTCAACGTCAACTTCAGACACTTCTGAAAGTCTTGGATTTCAGTAAATAGTGAGTGAAGATATCTGTGAAATGAGAAAAAAAAAAAAAGCAGGGAAAAAATCAGGTCCCCTAAAAGTATCTCAAGTTAGGCTGTAAAAACTTCTGGAAATCATTGTTTTGGGCTGTTTAACTGTTGGCTCCTCTTCTTGAGGATATTTCTGTAGAGCACTACTTCAAAGCTCAGAGAGTGAGTGTGGTTTCCTCTGTTGTTTATGCCTTCCACGCAGTTCCAGAAAGCACCAGCCCTGCTCTGTTAGCAGTTATTACCCCCATTAATACTTTGCTCACTAAATCAAGTTGTTTATATTAATACCACGATCAAGGGGTCATTTCCCCAGAGACTTTCCTTTCCCCTCTCACCTTTCTCAGTGTATCAGTCCCTTAAAGCTGCGTTTGTAGCACAAGTGAATTCACTGTGCACGAGCTTTATCCACTTAGCTTGGGGAGCAGTAGTAATAAAGGTGTGGTAAGATATGCCTGTGTAGGCAATCCAAGAAGTAATCAATGTCTCCACCTGTCCAAGGTGGATGATGATAATGATGATGATGATAATAATGATGGATTAGTTGGTGTAACCCTAGTATGGACATTGCTACTTAAATAAAAGAGTCACACCCATGTTTGGCTAATTCAAACAATCATTTTGTACCATTGCAGTGACTCAGGAATGCCTCATATTTCTTGAGTTTTAGACTCCCCATTGGGAATTGTCTGTAAAGTGACAGCATAGACCTATGTCTATACAATTTATTAAAGCTTTTGTTTCCTTTATTCCATTGATGACTAAGGCAGGTGTAGTCCTTCTCCCTTAAAGCCCTTCCTTGCCTGAGTAAGGTACTTTCTGCTGTCCTAAAGCCCACCTCTGTAGTTCCTTTTAAAAGTATTTTTTGCTTCTTGAAAGGACCAGATTGATTTCAGCTTATTCACTTAGTAGTAAGAAGGGTTAGGTGTTCTATTCTTGATGTGCTTTGATTATTGAAACGTTTCCCTGGGAAACCCTATAGAAACACTGTTGTTCTGCCAAGTCACTGTGTGACTCTGTGTGTGTGTGTGTGTGTCTTGTCTAGGAAAACTGACAGATGATGTAACAGAATTCGTAGAGAGCTGGCAGGAAAATCCTCCACAAGGAACACCTGATTGGGATAAATCTCTTCTCAATGAACCACCGTGCCTGACACAAAGCCATGAATCTCTGCAGGTTTGGATCAACATTGATCAACATTTGGATCAACATTGATCAATTTTGATCAACATTTGGGTTATTGGCATAGTTGGTGATTTTAATTGGAGCAAGAGTTTGACTTAATTTGAATGTTCAGTGAATAATTTGACAACTTTTAAGCCATGAAGGAGACTGGAAATATTTGCACCTTTTTTGGGGAGAGGTGAATTAAAATACTTACTGCATCAGATCTTCCTTTGTCCTGTAATCATTTCCCCTCCACCCTGCTGCCCCTCTTTTCTTCTGAATTTAATTCTTGATCTTTTCAAATGTTATACTGTCTGCATAACAGCCAATAGAAGTGTTTGACTATGAAGCTGAATGAGTGACAAGTTGTAAAATATGGGATTCTTCTAGAACTAGTACACATTCCTTCCCTTTAGGAAGGATAGAAAGAAGCAGGGAAGCAAAACCAGAGCCAGAGCGCAGTTCATTTGCCAGTGCTTAAAAAGACAATTATTGTTGCTTTTTTCCATGACATTGAAGTAATTTTTCCTTTTAATTAGTATTTTCAGGCTATAACCCTTAACTTAAAGTGCTTTGAAACTGAAGCTGATGCCAGCTAGGGTTTATTTCTCTTGCCTTTTACTGTGTAATTTAATTAAAATGAAGGCTTTTTTCAGGTCGTCTTGGCTTAGTTGCAAAATTAACTATGCTCTTTTTGGGGAAGGGATATATTTTACTACCACCGACATGACCTTGGATAAAAGATTCAATGTTATGGAAACTTTGGCATGAAGAGCAAGATGTTGCTTAACACTGCTTCTGTTTGGTGAGAGGAAAGTGATTCCTAGACACAGACAGATGTCTGTTCTGATTTTCCACAGCATTCTATTTTATTCTGCTTATGTTTGTTGTTGAAAACCTCATTACAACAGCTGTCTCTTTCGTTTCAGAGGGCATATGCTCTGTGTAATATCCTGTTACATCCCCCATTTAAACAATGTCATGAGTATGTGAGTCCTCTTTCTTTTATGGCAAGCTGCACAAATGATCTCTGCATGTAAGTGAATGTTTTTGGCTAATTCCAAAGCTATTATAAAAAACCATGGTCCTTTTATCATAAGAATGAATTAAAAATGTTAAATGAACAGATTTGTGGCTTTCTCTGCATGTAAGTTTTTATCTATCATTGTGCTGTTATCTTGCTTTTCTCACTTGTTCTAGTTTTACTGCTGTGGAATGCTGTGGAGTTGTTCCTGTTTTCTTTGGTATAAGGATGGCCAAAGCCAGGCCCAGATATTTTCCTAATGTGTTAGTCTACGTCCCTTGAATATGTCATCTGTTTTGATTCTGAGTGTGAAACATCCTTAGGTGCTTTCTGCCATTCTACAGCCTTTTTAACTATAACAAAAAGTCACAGTGAATGAGCCTGTTTGGCTTCTTCAAGCTGTATGGTAATCTATTGAAAAGAGGAGTTTGATTACTATTTGAACTTACGCTACCATTTCATAACCTGCTATATTGCTGGTCCGAGTGGTTTTGACTAGTTAGATTAAATAAACCAAGGCAGCTCAGAAGATAACTTCCATTTCTTGTACCCTGGTGGCTCACTGGTAGAAATTTTACACTTGCTTCTTCTGACTTCTCTGCAGGATGTTTTTCCTTCTGTAAAAATCAAGACCTTTATTGAAGTGTCCTTATACAGCTGTATCTCTGGCTTTTGTGGATTTATTCAGGAAAATAGTGTCAGGTCTCAAATGTATTAATACTTACATTGATGATCTCTCTTCAAGTGTGGCAGAAAGTTTTTTATCCTTTTAAGACTTTTAACCTAGTCCAACAGCACAATACTTTAGAACATTGTTGAAGTAGATTCAAACAGCATGGTTGGATGCAATGCAGGAGCATTCATGAGGTTATGATTGTATGTTTGAATGGAGATACACAATAATGTCTCATGTTTTATTTGTGTAAGGTCAGCAGCTGATGATGCAACTTGGTGTCGAGCACTCACTGAGTATGCCAGAGCATGTGCCCAGGCAGGAAAGCCACTTCATGGATGGCGTGTGCACTTCCAGCAGTGTGGTAATGCCCATGCTCTTGTACTTGGAAATGCTGCTTGCTCATTGTATTTTGAGAAGGGTGTCCTTCATAGTTTTACTGCTTTGCCATTCTCCAGTTTTGGACTCATCCTTAATGAAGCTCTTAAGTGAGTCAAACTCACTTCAAGGCTACACAAATGCAATGGGTTTCCTCTTTAATATGTGTGATTTGTACCATATTTCTTTAAAGCACTAAGCTTATTACAATGTTGTTCTTTAAGGTAATTCAACCTTTTTATTTATGTGGAGCTGCTCTTTCAAATATTGTCAAAGTCTTCATGGCTTTGTGATACAGAAAATGTGTATCATGAGTGTTAAAAATAAACTTAAATTGCAGTTGCATAAGACTTCATCTTACAAGTCACATAAAGTAAGTTTGAAAGAGGTTACCTAATTTGTTTGCCTGGAACACAGGACCAAAACTGCTTTGTCATCCATGACAGGAGATTTCCCCTGCGGTTCCAAAAAATCTCTGTTAATGGGTGTTCTGACCACTTCTGGTGATGGTCTGAATATCTAAATAGCTCTGCTGAGAGAAAGTGTAATTTAAGATTATTCCTTCTTAATGCACCTTAAATGGAGCGAGTGGGAATATATAAATATGTGTCAGTTCTCTGTGTGTTAGGAAAGCCATTGTTTTAGACAAAGTTTATGTAGAGAATAGATACTCAACTGACTAGCCAGAAGAGAAATACCTGAAAGAAACATGGGCAATCCATTTAAGCCCTTTGGCAGTAGCTCTACTTCTCTGCCTGTTTCTGTATTTCAGCCATTACCTGTGCTGAGCCCTTGACCTACAGTGAATGCATCAACTGCTGCCCTGTTTCCTGTCACCAACAATCACAGTGCATTGGCAGTGAGCTTCACTGCATTGATGGGTGCTACTGCCCAGATGGTGAGTTTTGCTCCTCAAAACTGTATTTGATTCCGTAAAACTTCCAGATTCCTCCCCAAGTTACACCCTATATGACCCGACGAGAATAAAGCATTCCCAGGAGCTCTTTTATAAACTGAGTGCCAACAGAGAGGGGATAACTGACCTTGTTTTCCTAACTGACAAGAGCCTTTTCCTCCCTGTAAAATGTAGGAATGGGTTTCAGCACAGATCCACATTCTAGCAGTAGAGCTGCACAATTTCAGTGAAAGAATGGGGTTTGCTCTGTTGTTACAGGGCAGCCACCCTCCTGATTTTGGTGGTTGCTGAATGGTTTTTTTTGGTAGGGGGAGGATTGTTTTGGTCGCTTGGGTTTATTTTGTTTGGGTTTTTTTCCTGGTTAGAGTGCTTAGGAAAGCTCAAAACCATGACCTAAATAAAACTCATTCCTGTGGCCAGAAACAGGTTTTGATAGCGAGGCTCTTAGACTGTTGTTTCATCCTGGCAAGTGAGGTATTCAGCAGTGTGGCCTGTAGCAAAACTTTGCCCTCATCACCAAAATAGATGTTAATATCCAATGCCTAATAATTAGCTTCTGTTGGCTACATAATTCTGTCTAAAAGGGGACAGAGAAAGTTGTGCCATGGATCTTCAAATCCAGCCTCTTATATGTATATGTCATAAGTTATGCTTTTTATTGTTTGGTAAAGCCTTTTTTGCTTCTGGTTCTCTGATAAGAAAAGAATTATAATAATAATTATAGTAATAATGAAAAAAGGCAAAAAAAATTTCAGTAAAATAAGGACCACAGAGGCAAAGATTTGTAAATGTGTTAAAAAATAAGCCAAAGGTACTCAAAGCAGCACAGCTTGTATATTTGGGTTTGTTATTTTGTGTATGCATGGATTCCTCTCCCTCTCACCTGGTATTAAATACTTGTTATTTGCACTATGTTTAGTGTATCTTGAGAAATTTAGTCACTTGATCCCTGTAATATAGTTTATTTAATATAATTCAAATGCACCCTTTTTTTGGTGAAAATGAGTAACAAATAGTCTAGAGTTTTACTATCATACATGACCATTGTGTTGCTCTTGAATATAATTGTTAGTGCTCTGTCAGCCATTGGCATAGATATTTCAGTTTTTCCTTGTTATTTTATTCCTTCTAGGCTTAATTTATGAAAATGAATTGTGTGTCAAGCCTATGGACTGTCCTTGTGACTACCATGGAAGTTTCTTTGAAATAGGTTCAGTGGTTTATGAAGAATGTAATAACTGGTTAGTAATTTTTCTTTTTGCATTGTGAACCAAATCCCTTAATGATCGTAGGCCTTCCTGAAGGCCCATTTCCCATTATCCCATTTAGAAATGGGATAAACTTGATATGTACTCGTGTTCCTCCATACAAAAATTGTTGTTCTATGTATGTTTTGCAACTAAGGAAAAGATAAACTATTGAGGCATTAATGTGGAAGGAGAGAAAATGACAAATATTGCAGAGAATACTATTAATACTTGGTGCTCTTTTTCGGTTTGAACTCTCCCTTAAAAATAAAAATAATTTAGAATTCAAAATCTTAACAGGAGAACTACTTCGTCTTTGTCTCCTGGTTTTATTGTCTTACTTGGACATAAAGACCCTAATGTAATTGTGACATTAAGCTGCTGTTTTGGAATTTCTTAAGTTAATTTTATAAATTGGAAAAAAAATTTGTAGTACAAGAAAGTGCCTTTTATTGGATCACCTAGACTGAAAAAAGTTGCAGATGTGCAACTTTTTTCCCACAATAATTCTGTCTTTAGAAGTCATAGGATTCAAAGTGCTTGTGCTTATTCTTCTCAATGTTATTAATCCTTAGCTTTTCTAATGGTTATTAAGGAGCTAAAAAGAAACAATAGTGATACTGGATGCATGGATTAAATTTCACGTGATCGTGTCCTCATGACAAGATTCCAGGCATTCTAAAGACTGATAACTCTGTTGTACCCTTTTGTAAGTCTCAAGACACTTGCTGCTCATTCCATAGAGAAGGAATCCATGAAGAACAACTGAGGGACAGCTGGGTATAACTCAGAAAATAAAAGTATGAAAACTTTTTGTTTTGATTTCAGCACTTGCATTGGAGGAAAGTGGATCTGTACAAATCTTACATGTCCAGGTGTGTCAAAGTCTTGAATACTTAACTGTTTGATAACTCAGTTCTTACTTCACGTAAAATAGTACTTTTAGATCTTAATATGGTATTTCACTATGTATTTGCATTTTTATTTCAACCTACACACTCAGATTAAATATTAAAATGGTCTGGCTTATCAGGTAACTGTGTTAATATTTCTGAAAATCAGTCTTACGAGCCACAAATCCAGTACCCATAACATAAGGATGACACACATTATTGCCTCTTTCTGGGGCAGGAGCTGCTCAGGTATCCTGGCCTGGCATCAGGTGGGAACTCCATAACAAAAGCAAGGAAAAGTTGAAGTTCCTAACTGTGTTCCTAACACCTGGTTGTAACATAAATACAATTTTATAAATTAAAGAATGTATCAGAGTGTATGAACTCACCAGTAGTTATAACTGTAGAGCTATTGCTGTGATTAGTACTCTGCCTTTACTACATGCTTACTTATTTATTGTATTATTACTACATGCATTATTTATTATGTTTTTCAGCTGAATGCTCCGTTTCAGGAGACACCCATTTCATGACCTTTGATGGGCGCAAATACACTTTCCAAGCCACCTGCCAATATATTCTGGCAAAGAGCCGCACCTCTGGAATGTTCACCATATCTTTGCAAAATGCTCCTTGTGGACAGGTAAGAGTTGCAGCCTTCTTGTAGTGTTTATATCCTGAAGGGCCTATTAGTGGAGGGGAAAAAAAGCATTTAAAAAGAAAAGCAAGCTACAAGCCTGTGCATGTGTATAGCTGATCCTAAGGGTGCTGTTAAAAGTGGTGTGATACTACTTTGTGTTTGAAAGTTTTTGATGCTGTACACAGAAGTCACCAAATATTTTTGTCTGCCTTACATCCAAGACCTGTTCTTTCATTTGTCTTGTATGGGCATTTCTGAGCATGTATTATAAAACTATGTGTGAGGTATGGAGCACTGGTAAGGTTTTGGCTACAGAGTTTCATTTTTATTACAGTCTTGAAAGGGCTAATAATTTTCAGGCAGTTATGTCAAGATAGAACAGATCTTAAAATTCATACATGGTACAGGAAATGTAGTGCACTGAACTTAGCTGTTTTCTCGAATCAGGCTTTTCTCACTGAGTTCTACATGTGCATGTAAGGGCAGGATTTGGCCCACATTTATACTAAGGTCATGATTACCAAGCTGCTGGATTCACCGTAGGAGAGAGACTTCGTATCTTGGCCAGATTTATGTTCTGTCTCCAATGGCCTTCTGTAATAATTTTTACTTAGAAGCAACTGTACCGGCATTTGAAGTGTATATAGCCTTAAATATGACTTTGCCATGATTCTAGACCATCTATATATGTTAGGCCCACATTATTACATAATTCACATAAAATCAGATTTTGCACCTTTGCTTTGTACTTCTGTGGAGGTAGCTACGTTATTTTTCTTCTGTGTTCTAAATAAATGTGTGATTCTGTAAGTCCTTTTACATTAATGATTGCAGTCACTTTCTCTGCAGTTTCTATTGTTCATGCACTTGAGATTTCCTTGGAGAAATGAAATGGTTATATCAGTTGTCATGCTACACTTTATAAAGGCATATTTCAGAAGTTGTTTTCTATTTCTGCATTTTAACCTACTTCTCTGGATCACCGAAAAGACTTTTAAGTAGAAAGTTAGAATAAAGTTGCAGTGACAAGTTTATTATAATAGAAAGTTTTATTTGCAGTCCAGGTAGGAGATTGGAGACTGAGTGCAGGGAGTGCCCCCATCTCAGTGGTAGAAGTTGAGAGGTAAGAAAAATAGCTTAACTGGATAGAAACCAAATATATTCTGAAACTTGATGATCCACAAACAAATGTCTCTTCTATGGTTCCTAGGAGAAGTGTATCAGGACCCTAGATGAGATATGTGACAGGGCCTAGAAGTTACCACTGCTGAAAAAGTGGATTCCTGGGTAGGAAATAAAATCTCTGTATAACACTCTAACAGCCTTCAGCTCTTTGAGGTAGAAGTGTTACAGTGAGGCCTGTGAAATGAAGTCTTGGCAAGGACATGCACATTTAAAGAACTTCCACACTTTAACCTCTGTGTGCATTTTTCTTGTGATCCTGCTAGAATTTCCTGTTTATAGGAAGATTGAAGCTGTTTCAAGATGTATTTGGTTGTTGTTAGAATTCCCCCCTTCAAGTACCTATTTGAGTTAGCTTGGTTTTATTTCAACAAGTTGGGCTGGCTTCATTCTGTGCTAACCTTGGAAACCTGAGGAGCTGATTAAGTTTGTATCATCTCAAAGAAGTAAAAAATAAAAGGAATATATGTGAAACAAAACATAGGCATAGGCATACATCTATTCAGTGTCATAGTCTTAGAATTTTGCAGGGTCCAAGAAGCTTGAGAAAGGTGGTTGTGCATAGTATAGATTAACTATATAATGGAAGAAAAGCAAAGGAAATCCCCAGAGAAACTGTCTAGGCAACTTTTATATCAAATGAGAGTTGAGGCCAAAGTGACTTCTTGCCGAAGCTCACAGCAGAGTACCTTTCAGCCTGACCTGCTGAAAAGCCCATCAATTAACAGAGCAAATATCTGCTGTGATAATGTGCGTAGTATGTATGTGTGTCTCATTCCCTTGGGCTAGGGAACACTCTGCATACAAACAGACAGAATTACGCTTTTTGGTTTAGTTTTTGTGGTTACTTTTTGTTGGGGAAAGTGATAACCAAACAAGTTGGCTTTCTGCAGCGCTGGTGAGACTGCAGAGTGCTTTGTGGTGACTCTTGCATTCTTCCTCAGCCTCACTCTGTGACTTTACTTAATGTGTCTTTGTGTCCAGGTGGTTTGTAGGTGAAAAAAACCAGATTCTCTTGGCTTTTACTGCATGTTGGGCTTCATACCTCACCTAGCCTTTAACAAAAGTAACCTGATCAGTCCCTAACAGGCATTGATTTTACAGAGGTCTGAGTAAAGCATTCTGGATGTTAACAGAGTAATCAGAGGATTATGGGATATGTCCCAGAACTACATGCTGCTAATTTAATTATCAGTGTACGGGTGATAAGAGGGTAGTGAGAACAGTTTGTGTAGTATAATGCAAGAATTTGGGGCTTCAGTGCAGCTATTCAAGTCTCTAATTATCAACCAGCTGGTACCACTTGGCAGGAGATCTGCTTTTCAGTTCCCCAGGCACCCTCCATTATTTTTTTTTTCCCATTTATAAAAATTAATGAATTGAAATGGGAAGCTAAAAGATTTGTAATGTGGAATCTCATATTTCTTGATGGCTTGAGATTTTATGTGCTTCCTTAAAAAAGCCTTATCACTCCCATCTCATTCAAGCAGACTAGAAAATGTGGAAAGAAAATACCTGGGGAGATTTCAGCTTTCTGAATCACAAAGAATCCAGTCATCCTGAGCCTTAGAGTTGGTGACATAAACAGTCATCAGGCAGCAGGTTATTTCAAAACGATGTGAAATTTTGTTTAAGCACTTTCTGGAAGGAGAATCAGTCAAGTGATCAGCACAGCTTAACCTTATCTGAGTTTCAGGTGACAGCCTCACTGGCTTTGTAGTTTGTATGATGAGAAGGTCTTCTGAATATAGATTTTTTTTTTTTTTTTTTTTTTTTTTTTTTTTTTTTTTTAAGAGTCTAGTGAGAGAAATGGCCATTCCTGTGAAAACACCTGCCAAAAGCTGACAGGGCCAGTGCTGAGAAAGAAACAGTCTATTGGAACAGAGAACAATTGTCAGGCAGAATTTCTCCTTCAGTTTAAGCCTCAAGGAATAATAAAGCTTTTGTTGATACTGTGTAGTAATGTACATACTGTGGAGGGTTGTTTTCTTGGTTCTCCTCTGTTCTGCATGCCTCCAGACATTCTTTTATTTTCAGCTTTTTAAAAGACCAACCGTATTGTCAATTTGTATCCATTGTTGCTGAATGAAATGCACAGAAACCTAATTTCTTAGTAAAGAGGCAAGACAGCAAGGTAAGCTGCAAGTACGTGGCTTCACAGGGCAGATGTCTCTCTTCACTCAGTCCAGGAGAGATGGTTGAGCTGATGAAATATCTCCAGTTATTTTTATAACCTCCTATTTTCAAGTTTCATTTTATCTTTTCCTCTGCCGGTGAAAGATCACTGTTGCATTGTCTAGAGACAGGGAATTTCTGTATGTAGTTTTTAATCTTTACACACCGAGGTGTGCACTTGTGTCCATGGTACTTGAGCTGACAGATGATCTACTCTGTGCTAGTTCAGCATC
Organism: Corvus hawaiiensis; assembly: GCF_020740725.1. Taxonomy (NCBI): domain Eukaryota; kingdom Metazoa; phylum Chordata; class Aves; order Passeriformes; family Corvidae; genus Corvus; species Corvus hawaiiensis. Next base: position 50,482,076 of record NC_063218.1, on the reverse strand, counting down.
TCTCAGAGCCACATGGTAGTGCGACTTGCAGCTCTAGGAATGGTTTTCAACAATCAGGGCAGCATTTGAAGTCCCAGTAAAAGTCAGAGTTGAATAAAAGTGTAAATCTTTAAGCTGAACGTTCCAATCTCTTTGCACTGTGAATGATCCTATTCACTGTATAATTTTGATATTTGTGCAGCTGTCCAAAGGTTGTCTTTTTCAGTGCCTCTTTCAGCACTGAAGATGCTTAGAATTTTACTGTTTCATCATTAGTTATGGCTTGACTGGAGGCAGTGGGGCTGAATAATATGGCCTCCAACACCTCTGGTGGTTATTTCTTGGCTGCAGCACAGTTCCAGATGCAATCAATTTGGAATTTTCTGCAGGGAGACCTAGAATTTTCTTTGGCCATGTGATGTCTGTATATATTCTGGTGTGTAAGACTGTTTTGAATTTGTGCTGAAAATGGTGTTGGTAAGAGAGAGATGGTTTTTGTTAGGACATTATGAAACATCAAAGATGCATAATTGAGATGAGAGTAAGATGAACAAATAGTGTGACAAGAGTGGACCCAATTTTTGTCATTGTTCTGGAATACTTGTTAAATGGTTACAAGGTCTTGTAGTGAAGGAGGCTGAGCAGAAGAACCAGCAACTGGGTGCTTCCCCCTTTCGTCTGCAGATGGCAGGGAATGGACAGTCTCTTGACTTTATCCAGCCACACTAGGCCAGCCTAAATAAGCTGGTGTCTCAAGCTGTGCTAAAGAGATTTGAGTGTAACAGGAGTGGCACAAACGTGATTTCCTTCTGGATCAATAAGAAAGTAAAATGTGGATTTGGATTCTGATGTGTTTCAGCATGTAGCAAGGTCAGTGCTGACATGGTGAAGTTCAAGTCATCTCTCGATCTATCTCTGTGCCTGATTCTCTTTGATAAAATATTTTTCTTAAGAAATTAAGTAGTGATCAAATTCATTTTGTTAAGAAAAATCTGTTAACCTGCTGTAGTTAATATACATTCTTTAACAAGCATTCTTTCCATATTGGCATTGGAAGCCAAAGCACCACTCTGGAAAGTAGAAGTCCTGTCCTAAAAACTTTGATTGTAATTGACCACTGTTAATCATCTACCTGACTTGTTTCCATGTTACTTAGTAGAGGTGTATTTGCTGTAGAATTTCAGTTAATTAGCTGCTTTTGGTACTGCTGACAATTCGGTTTCACTGGAGAGTGTGGGTGTAAAAAAAGTGAACAAGGTTGGTCTAGGATTTTTTTTTGAGTATATTTCATCCAGACTGCAATGCAGTATTCCTACTTGTGCTTTTTTCTGTATGACATTTTGACTTGAAGAAGTGAAATGGAAATAAGAATAAGCAACAGTAGCAGCAAGAAGCAAGCTGGGTCAGTTGGATGTGGTGATACTTTACGCTGTCACGATGCTGCCTTTCTTCCATCAATATTCATCCAGGGAGCTTATGAACATGGTTTACTCTACAACTCCCCTCAGAAATAATTAACTTAGATGCCGTTTTAAATAACGATTTAAAAGATGTTTCTGTCTTTCATTAATGTTTGCCTTTAAAAGAATTTTGTATCTTAAAATATGCTTTAAAAGAAGCTGAGTGTATCAGAACACGTTGAAGTACAAATCTGGAGTTTGATGCACTGCTCTGTAGATAATGCAGTGTTGTTAGTGAGCATCAACTCAGCCTCAGTGGGTCTTTAATCAAGGTGTCTCATGAGTTGAGGGTGTCGTGGTACTAAGCTATGTAAAAATTGTTTAAATTTCTTTCCAAATCCCAATTCTGTGCTGTATTTGCATAGCAGGTTAGTGTTATTAGGCACATATGGGAAATCATTCAAAATAATGAACTTTCTGACTTAGCTGTAAAGCTGCATATTTTATAAGTGCACTCTGCTAGAGAAGCAGGATATAACTTAAAATTTTAGTTCCCCACTAAGTATAACTTTGCTTGTTTGTTTTGCTCTCACTTGCAGAACCAGGATGGATCATGTATCCAATCCATCAGCCTTATTCTTAAGCAGGACCCCAAGAGGCAAGTGACTCTGACTCATTCAGGAGATGTTTTGATCTATGACCAGTTCAAAATTAACCTGCCTTATGCAGATGGTAAGGAATAAAGCATATAAATCCGAACAAACACTAGAGCAATATTTTAATGGCATTTGTGCATGTTGTGACACTGTCAATATTGCTAACATACTGAAGTTAAAAGGCATATTTTAGTATCAATATCGTTATTTCTTAAGAAACACTGTGCAAATTCGCTTTTGATGTACTTTTTACACTAATGGTAGGAGGTATACAGTGGCTGCACTGGACTAGTTGTCTCTTTTGTTAAGGTTGTATTTATTTTAACAAGTCCAAATGCCATCCCTCACATTTGCAAGGTTTGTTAGTTTTTGCCTGAGGGGACATTCTTGCCTCTTGAAAATTATTATTCTTGAATGGAATAATTTCTTCTCCCATTTTTGTAAGCAACTCATGTAAATTTAAGCAGAAAGAGTCCTATTGCCCCTTGGAGACGAGCTACAGATTTTCAGACAAAAAATGAATTCTGTTTCTTTTTGCTTTGAGTTTTTAAATCTCCATCCTGAAGATGTCTGGCATTCTACATAGGAATACGTGATTGTTAGATTTAGTGTTATCTTTAATGAGAGCTTTATTTGCAGATCATTAGTACATTTGATATCTGCAAGGCCTTGGCTCTTCGGGAATTTCACAAGAAAATGCTGTAACACAGGAAGCGTGTTCCTGGTTATAGGATTAGTTTGTCTACAAAAAATGGTCTGCAATGTTTATATCTTTAAATTGATTTCATTTAGTGCATTTTAAAAAGTGTGGTGACTCTCACAAGTTTCTTGTTTTGTTCTTAAAGTTTGAATCAGTATAATCTTTCATGAGAAATCAATGTTTAGAGGAAAATAGGAGAAAAATTAAACTTACATAAAAGTGCTATAAACCAAAACGAGTGAAATGACAAGAAACAAAATGTAAATTTCAAGCAGATTTCCTTTCCCTTTCAACAGTCTCTGTTTTTACTCACCAGAGTTATTTGAAATACGGAAACTCTCCTCTGTATTTCTGCAAGTAAAGACACAGATTGGATTACAGATCCTCTACGACAGAGAAGGACTGAGGCTTTACCTTCAAGTGGATGAACGGTGGAAGGATGACACTGTGGGCCTCTGTGGAACCTTCAATGGAAACACAGAGGATGATTTTCTGTATGCAGAGCTGCAAGATTTTTATCTGCCAGTATATGAATATCCATAGTTAGAGTGGTAGATCAAATGTGTACTGAAGCTGAAAGGATAGATACCAAGAATAATTTATTTTGAAGTTTTTCATTAGTGAGATAGATAGTAGGGTTTAGTTTGCTAACAAAATCTATAGCTTCAGCTACAGAATATCAAGCCAGATTTTGCTTGAAATATATATTATAAATATATATTTAAAAAATATTTTATATATATAAATTTTTAATATAAAACTCTGGTGGAGTGTACATGATGCACAAGGGCTATTTTACCAGAAAAATGTTGTCCAAAATACAGAGTGGCCTATGTAAGGAACTTTCTGCCTCTCTACAAGAGTCTATCTCTTTCCAGCTCCTGTTTTCTCCTGCGAGTCCTAATCTGCTGTCTCTGACAGAGCCTCCATTGTTCAGTTCCTGCAGAGCAGCACCAGGAACAGGCTGCTCCCTGAGCTTCTCTTCCTTGGGATGCAGTGAGAGGTGGTCAGAGCTGCCCAAGCACCATAGTCAAAACTGCTGTTTGCCCAGTTTCTTTGCAACATACTTCTCACAGACACTAAAGAACAAATTGGCTTCCAGTGGATTAGAGTAGCCTAATGGAGCTGGGAGAAGAACACAAATTTAGGACACAACAGGATAGTTCTTTTACCAAGATATGATAAGGAAGAGTAGGAGAACTTATTCTCTCAAGACCATTGCAATTTTTCTAACTCAAAACTAATTGAGGAATGGAAAAGCTTTCCATTATATTTCCAGTTTAAAAAGACATATACACACACAAATATATCAGTGGAATTTTGAACATTTTTTATTTTACAGATTCAAAAGTATTATCAGACTATTATTTATAATGAGACTAGGAAATACATAGACAGCATCTCGATGAAGCGATATTTATGTAAAACCAGTTAAAATATTTCTGTTTGACAAGTAGTTTTGTAGTGTATTTTTGATGACAGTCGTTGGATTGCTCTCATGCAAGTGAGCAGCTGTTCAATAGTTGGCATTTGTGCAAAAAAGCACTTAAACCTGGGGACTTCTGAATTGTGCTGAGACATGACACAGACTGTAGTGTATAATCATCTTGACAGGTACGCAACCAGCCTGACCCACAGCGGATTTGGGAGACTTGCCCTAGGCAGTGGTGTCTTTTGCAATGCCTTGAATCCCAGCTGCTTTGCCAGTGACAATACTCCTGATTGTGTGCCTAATGCAATCTTTTTCCTCAAGTGTAGCACTCCATGTTTAAATGCACAGTTTTGATCGTTCTCTCTGTATGATGTTATTGTGCCTTGGTTATTTTGATCAAAGTCTTTATCATTCAGCTTCTATTACCTGGGCCTCATGGGTATCAATTGCTTTTGCAGTTGTATTTCTGGATGCTTGGATTTCTTTTCTTTTCTCTTTCCTGAAAGGAAAAGAGCCTGGGAAGTCAGCAACAGACAGGAAAGTACAGGTAGAAGAGAGATTAAAAATGAATCGGATATCACTAAGGAGCCAAAAATACAAATAAAGGAGTTCAAACTATCGGGACAGTGATGCTTATGATTGAATGAGTCATTCCATAAAAATGGAATTTGGTCTATTTTGATCTTTTCTTCCTTAAAAAGTCTCTAGAGGACATTTCTTTTGTTTCTGGGTCTGTACCTGGAAAGAGAGAGGAGTCCTGAAACTTAGGATTACAGTTTTACGGGGAAGTGCATGAGAATATGGAACAGTGAAAGAGGAGCTTGAATCAAAGGATGTTAGAACTGAGACCATTCTGCAAATTCACCATGTTTTTTCTGGCTAACTTGTTTTGTAAAAGATCTCCGGTTGGAGTAACAGAAAGCACTCCAGAGCTGTTTGGAAACACGTGGAAAACTTCATCGGCGTGCGTTCTTGTGCGTGATAGTTCACAGGTGGATCCGTGTGATGTTCATCTGCAGGCAGGTGGGCAGTGAAGGCCTATTCTTATTGACAAATGCATTTCTACTTAGCACATCTGTGCCTTTTTTCCTAGTTGGATCAGGTACAGCAATTACCAGTCCTACCCATTAAAGAAATTAGTACCTAGAGGCAGCTGAGTTCAATGCCCTAAGAAATCACAGTGTGTATTGTTTGAGGATTTTGTAATACTTGCAGAGGCACTTGAAACACATCAATTTTATTTCTGGTTTGCAGTTACACTGTGTTAAGTTAAACATGCATTAAAGTTTGGTAGTATGTCGTGTATTGGTGATGCTACTAGTTAAGATGGAGACTCAAAACTACTGCAGTATTCGTTTTTGAGAATACTAAAAAAACCCTAAATACTTGATAGTTGTCTACTGTGGAAGAGGATGAGTGGAAAAAAGATGCTTATGCACTGCCAGCCTATAGATTTAGCTGAAAGGGTCCAGGTGGGGTAATATGCAGGTGGCTGATGCCATGAGGACCACAGATAGGTCATTAAGTCATCCTTTAATAATTATGGACTTTGTAGATCATCAGTTATATCCCTTTCACAGTTCCTACCACTTCTTGTATTGGACACTACGCACTTGTAAAGCCATAGAGGTAGAATATTAATTACATTGCTGTAATTTCAGCAATGCTTGGGAATTGTCGTGTCTCCTGCTACAGCATCACCTGTCTTCTGAGTATTTACATGATGTGCAGCACTAAAAAGCTGCATTCTTGGTAACAGATTTGGACGTGAACCTTAGTTCTTCTTTATACCTGTGTAGTTATCAAAGATTAAAAGATTTATGTGGCAATAGAATATAACCATGATTGGTTGCATTGTATAGAAGACACTTTTTGTTCCAAGTCTTTTTGAACTCCCTCACTGAAACAGTTTTTAATCTGTTATTTGTGTAGCCTCTTATGCAGCGGAAGCTTGTAGCATCCTTACGAAAGATCTTTTTGCTCCATGCTACCCCTATTTGAGTCCTGTTCCCTATTTTGAGCAGTGCAGAAGAGACACTTGCAAATGTGGACAGACTTGTTTTTGCTCTGCTCTGGCCCATTACGCTCATCATTGCCGAAGGTTTGGAGTTGTAATAGATTTCAGAGGAGCTGTCCCAGATTGTGGTGAGTTTACTTTCACTTCTAGACTTAAATAATTACTGCCTGAGCACTTTGGAGACAATCAGAAAATAAAATTAAATCAATACATTCTTTTAAAAGAGAAAAGGATTAATTCTAGTGTGATCTTCTGTGTGCCAGACAAGGTTATTTTTTTATCAAGACAGAGTTAATAGTAGTGTTCTTAGAGGATTCTTCCTTTACAGTTTACTTTCTTTACTTCTTTGACCTATGAAACATTATAAAGATTTTTTTTAAATAGTTGGAGGACTTCAAATGTGTACAGAATTCAAAATATGTCTGTCCTTATTATATGGCGTTGCACAGCTCGTACCATATAGATATTATTCATGAACTGCATGAATAGATTTCTTTTCCTTGTAGGTGCTAGGTTTATCTAATTTTTTAAATTAACAAGAAGAGGAATGATGGTATTTAGCAGTTTTAGTTGGATTACTGTCAACTTCTGCTGACAATCTCTTGGCTTATCCTCTTACTGTCAGCAACACCGGAATACAAGAAGTGCTGAAGCAAGTGTTGAAACTTGGTATTGTTGTTATTTAGTTTTAAACAAAGAGAAGAATTCAGAATTTACGTATCTTTATAGATCACGTCTGTTATCTACTCCATAAAGCCTCACAAGCAAAGGAGTGGGATAATATTAAATTCTTCAGTTTATATTAATTTTTAATGATGCAAAAGATATTGATAGGACATGTTAGGCTCTCACACACCTTTTAAAAAAAATATGGAATTGGAAACCCGATCAAGCAACCTGAAACTGACACCCCTGATGTCAGAGTCTGGTCTGGTTCTATTAACAAGTCTGAAAATCATTTCTAATGAACATTCAAGAACTTAAAATTTAACAGTTGTCATCACACCATGTAATTATCCATGTTGTAGTGCATGATGAAGAGGATTAAGTTGGTCCAGCTCCAGCATCTCAAGCTGGAATATCTGTATATATATCTGACAAGACTGGCTCATTTGCTTTAGTTATGGCCTGAATGGCTGTGTCCACTTTTGATTGAAAGAGTCATTCAAGCCATTTGATTTTATTTATCTTTTCTGGAAGTAAGTACAGTTCTCTTATTTAAAAAGTCATACTTGTAGCATTTAAAATACGTGAATCTGTTAGTATTTCAAGAGCTTCAGACTTTTTTTCAGTAGAGCTTTATAAGAGACATATATAGAGAGAGATAGAAGAAAACTTAAGATGGTATTGTGCAACGTCTGCAAAGTATACACATTTTATTTAATGCTTTTAATGTTTTCTTTAAGGTGCTGTGCACTTCCAAAAGCCCATACACAAGAGCCAAGTATTTTCAGAGTTAGAGGCAAAAAGGCTTCAGCTGTTCAGTTTCCACAGTGTAAATCTGGATTAACTGCACAGACTCATTGCGCTTGTTATTACTGTGGATTTACATCTGTGTAGTTTACACAACCTAGTGCCAAGATAGCAATTTTAGTGGAATTTAATGTGATTGGGAACGAAAGAATGGAGATGTTTATCAGAAAACTTTTGGGAGGTACTTGAGTCTCTTGCACTGCAATTTGAGAGATTTGTTTCATTTGGACAGCTCTTTCATGTGAAGATACAAAGGAGTACAGTACTTGTGTATCTACCTGTGGCAGAACCTGCCAAGCACTGTCTGTGCCAGAGACATGCAGCAGTGGCTGTGTTGAAGGTTGTGCCTGTCCCTCTGGAATGTATTTGGATACCAAGACTGAACAATGTGTGCAGAGGTGGGTAAAATTGCAGTTCTGATACTCACACCTGTTGTTTCGGACCACCATATTCGCAAGTCAGAGTGGGAAGCTAATAAACATCTACCCTTGTAGATGATACGCATCTGTAAACTTGACAGGGTCTCTTAGACCTATACAGAACTGATGTCTGTATTAATCAAAAATAGCTTTTCTATAGCGTGTACACTCATCCAACATCATCAGTGCTAGTTCTTACATTTCTGTCTGGTTTTTGGCATATAAGAGATGCAAAACATAAGGTTCCACTTTCCTACTGATTTGGTTTGAAATGTGCTTGAGTTGTATGGCAGTATTGAGATCAATTTCTTTCGTTAAAAAAGAACAAAACAGAACAGGACAACCACAAAACCACCAGCTAACCAAGAAAAACTTCACCTAAACCAAAAAAGCAGCCAACTGAAATTTGAACAGCAATTAAGTCAATGGGAATTTTGTTTTATTTCTTCAGTTTGGGTTAATCAGTTACATGTTTTTTCTCTACTCCAGAAATGAATGCCCATGTTACTTTCAAGGAATTGACTATCCCCCTGGAGAAAATGTTGTGACATCTTTAGGTAAATGGTAAGATACAAAACTGTGTTTTCACATAACACGTAATTGTGTCACAATTTTAAGAGCTCTATCAAACAATTCTGGTTATTTTGTTGGGTTTCCTTTTTGTTGTTTTAGTTATTTTTTAATGAAATATACAGAATAAGCCTGCATCCGTTTTCTACGTTTGACAAAGGTCCTTTAGAATTCAGGCTTTTTAGGCTGCTGTGCCTTGTAATGCAATATATTGAAGTGCAAAGCAGAAAGAAAGGCACAATAATTTCTTATATCCATACCAATGTGGAGAGCTTCAGAAAAGCTCAGAGATTTCCTGACTGTCCTTAGATCTTCATTGCTATTCTCCTTCCCTGTACCAGATTCTAAGTCCTTTTATGAAGAATTATTAAGAATCTGTCTTCCTCTAGTATAGAATCATTTTAAAAGAGCAATGTGGCTTTTGCCAACTAAGGAACAACACAAAAAACTGTCAGCTGCAGCCAATGGTAAATAAGCATCTCTGTTACTGTTCCTTATATTTGGCATTTGTTTTTGTCCTCTTGCTCTTCCATTTGCATCATCGCAGTCATGACATTAGAGAAGAAAGCTTGTTAGATGATCCTGGATGCTGCCAGATGCATCCTTTTCAATAGTAATTTCTGTCTGGAAAAGGTTAAATAATGTGGACAACAAGTTCTGTAAATAACAAGCTTTCAAAAGTAATATCTGAGCTCTCACTGCTTGTATCAGTTGTTACAGCACTTAATTAAAAGCGGAGCAGACTGAATCATGTCTGTGACAAATCAGTGTAGTGCTTTAGTTTGTTGTAAAAGCCACATTAGAGATTGGTGTTGTCAGGCATCTATTGCAATGGGGGCACTTAGTAAGCACACACAAACTCATTCTTACTCTTGTTGATGCTGTGATGATTTTTTGCCTTTTCTTTTACACCCCTGTTACCCTTTTTTACAATTTCTGTGTTCTTAGTGCTTTTTGCCTACATTCTTGGACTTGTTGGTCAGGCTAGGAGACTAAACATTTTAGAAGCTTCGTAGGTGGGGGTTAGTGTGCCCCAGACCCCAAGGTGTTCTCCAGAACACATTCTGTTAGATAGAACCATCCAGGGGAAGGTTCCTTGGGGAGGGGGGCTCACTCGAGCCTCTCATTGGGGAATCTTTAATAGATACGCTAATTAGTAAGACCTATAATGTTATACCAGATCTTTTGGGGGGTGGGCATTGCGATGTGCATTGAGGTGCATTCGACATGGATGTGATGCACCTAAGGATCCTTAAAATAAATACCAAAGTAAAATCCCTTTTTCTCTTCTAACCGTGTTTGACTCTTGATTTTAAGACCAGGAAAAGGCATCATTGTCAGCTGTCCATAAATACTGATTATTGTAAGTCGATATCTTACTCATCAGGTTGGCTTATTTTTACCTTAGGGCAGATTCCCTGGAGGGTGCCAGACAGCCCATTGTGCATATGGGGCTGTGCAAAGGCTGGGTGCACTGTTGCCTGCCCTCCCAGGGTATTTTTGTTTACAGAACATGTGCCAAACAGCACTGGCAGTCATGGGAAGGGGCTTCTCCTGGTAAATCTTTAATCTTCATCCTCAAAGGTCTTGTTTAGCTAATTTTGCTGAGCACTGTGATGGATATATATGGCTGAATGCAGACAATGTGATCATCCACAAATGCAGTATCCAAAAAATTACTGTGGACAAAAATCATTTTTCTGTTGATTTCAGTGCAATTGTTTGGGATCAGGCAGCTTATGTTTTGTGTCAATGTGTTAATAAAAATAAAATCTACTGGTTTATAACTACTAGAACTTAAGACAGAATTAGAGATCTGTGTCTCCCATTTAGACATGATTTTTACTCGAGGTGTTTTAATAAGGCTGTATATAGATCTGTTGGGAGTAGTGGCTTTCAAATGCAGAGGTACAGACTGTCAGCTCCTGACAATTGCCTTGTGCTAGGTGATACATTAGGGGTCATGTAGGAATACATGTGTGGATGAAATGGAAAAAAAACCACTGTGTGTTGAAGTTGTTTTATCTGTCACTTTGTTTTTATTGGAAAAAAATTATGATCTTTAATATATTGTCCCTGTCCTTTTTCCTCTCAGTTGCTTCTTCTTTGGAACTTCCCACTTTCAAACTGGAATTTCTTCTCATGTTTTTCTAAGGAATAGCTTTTCTGCTCTGTTGCTTTCAAGCAGTTCTTTAAAATATTTCATTGATATTATATCCATATTTGAGTTGCCTCCCTCTCAGTTGCCTTTGGTACTCCTTTTCCTCTTGCCTGAGTGATACTGTTCATTCCTTGAGCACTTTTCCTGCAGGGCTTTGGGGTCTAATGTGTTCACAGAGAGGGTGTAGCACATACAGAATTTGATTCTGACTCTGCTGAGTAGCCGTAGGAGTCCTGGGGATGCCTTAGCCTTTGCAAAAGAATGGGAAAGCAGTGCTGGATTTCATGGACTCTGCTTCTCTAGTGAAGACCAGGACCTGAAACTAAGCCAGCACAGCTAGTTTTTCCTGACAATGAGTTGCAATAGGAGCTGCTACCATTTTAGAAAAGTACTGGACTATTTTGGCTCTAATTAGAAAGGAGCAGACAGTGTTAGGTTTCTCAGTGCTTCCCTGCACACAGTATCTTGTTAGGATTGGGTTTTATGCGGTTTTGAATTGTTTCATGGAGGGGAAATGTGTGTTGGGGAGCAGTATAGGGGTATATTCCTGTACATATTTTTTTGTCAGCCCATGCATTTTAATTTGTAATCAAGCTTTTGCTTTATGCATAATTTTAACTAATGTTCTTCATGTGTTAAGGCAATGAGCACTTTATCCACAGTTATAGTGTTCAGTGCAAACATTTGCAAAATTATTTTGTATTGATTTTTTCCTGCATTACTAAATAGAATGTATTAATGTTTTAGATCTTCCTGGCTCTCACTACGTCTTTGTGTATTTCCATTGCAGCCATTGCAGGGATGGAGTAATGAACTGTGATAACAACATAATAGGTGAGTGAAGAGAGGGAAAAGATACTTCAAGTCCAATGAATACATTTCCTCCAATCTCTGTGGAACCTCTTGTCTGAACTAGAAGACAGTGTAATGTGTACAAATTAACTTCAGGAGATCCATAATTATATATTTGTGTGATTGAAAGTAACACTCCTGCTTTGTAGCAGCCTAAATGTTCAAAATACTGTTAAATCAGAGCAAATTTTTTTCCCCAGTACTTTAAAATATTATTTTTTTAGATTGCTAATGTAGGTAAGCTTAGCTGCAGGATAAACAGCAGACCTTCAGAAGGGCAGACAAAGGTTAGCTTTGCCCCAAACAATATGAGTGTACAAACTGAACACAGCCAGTAATTTTTCACAGATACGTTTTCTTTCCCTCCAGAAACCCTGACTAATAGAAATATGAAATTATTTTGTCATATTTTGCAAGGCAATGAATCAACTGCTTTTCCTACTACAGTGGATTTCATATGGCATGAAGTATTACAGTACATGCTCGTGTTATGATTCTCATGTCAGCGAGAAAGACATTTATTTGAGGTTTCCATCTTGGAATTGCCAACTCCTTGGCTAGAAATCTGTTTCCCATGCACTTGAAGGTGGTGCTTTGACTGATTTTCACAATTTTTCCAGAACCTCTCTCCTTAACAAAAAATTAAGTAAGCAGCAAACCCCAGCAACTGACCAAAACCAATTCAAAACACTGACACTACTTTTTGTGTACGCAGTATGCTCAGTGCAGCCCAAAAGTAACAGTACAATAGGGTTGCTTTGTTCACAGTCAGTGGCTTCAGCAGGGCAAGTGAAATATAGGTCTCAGATCTTCTCTTGACAGTTTTTTTACTTTCTCTTGATTTTTGTTTCTCTGTTGGTAGTACATTTCTGTTTTGGAGAACCAATTCCTGATTAACAGTTTAGAAAGTCATGTCCCTTACTAAAGGAATATATTCTTTTCAGTATTTTGTATGAGAAATATAGGTTTCTATGGAATTAACTATGTACAGGAGAGGCCACTAAATGTTACTAGCATTGCTGGATGTTATATTTCTGTGTTACAAACCCTCATTGCACACATTATTTACAGAATACAAAATTTCAGGTACAAAGACTTAAAGCATTTGTCAATTTTATCCCCCAGCACACAGCTGCCCGGTTGGACAGATTTTTATTAACTGCAGTAATCCACAAGTGGATCCTGAGCTCAGCAGAGAGAGGACTTGTGAGAATCAGCTGCTAAACCTCACTTTCTCAGCACACCTTCCTTGTGTGTCAGGTTGTGTCTGCCCACCCGGGTGAGTACGGATAGAGTTACATCTTTCGGTGCACAAACATGACTGAGTAATTAATTCTGTTGAGGATTTCTACTCAGTAGAATTCTACTTGGAGAATTTGAGATACCAAAGGGTGAGCATCAAACTTGTGAAGGCTTATACCATGGTACTGCCTCTTGAAATCATAACAAATGCTAAACCAAGAGACAAGTGGAGTTAAATACCTCATAATAATATGATCAAAATAACGAGAACGTAGAAATGGCAATGAAATAATTTGATTCAATCTGTGTGTTACAGCAGAATTATGTTTATCTAGATTTTTTTTCAAATATCTAGCCTCTTATTTTAACATTTGGCTGAAGGAGACAAGTTTATTTATTCATAGGCATAATTTTCAGTATTTTTTCCCTCAAAAGGATCTCTTAAGTCCTGGGGATTTATGCTGATAATGTACAGATGAGCTGTCGTGGAATCAAGCACTGTATTGTTGAGATAATTTTGAATATAGAAATAACAATAATGTGTTTAAGTTATGCCAGCCTTGATGGGATTTAGTTTCTTAAGCACTTAGCCTGGAGATTTTAGTGTTATAATTCTGAAATTATTGTTTATACCTTGAGAGCCTCCTTAAAACAAAGGGTAAAAGCCAGAGCCTCATTCGAACTGTGTTGAAGTAGCTCAGTTGAAGTCTGTGCACTCATACTGAGTGATGTATATAGTTATTTCCATCTCATGATAAAATATTGCTACTCAGGATTTGGGGATTTTACTTTAATACTCAGAAGCATGAAATGTCAAATGATTCACACGAAATGGAACCTGTAATTAGTTGAACTCACAGTGTGGTACCATTGTGAAAAAGTGCAGTGCTAAGGTAGATATTTTCAGAATTGCAAAAATTCACTCTCTTGCACCAGGCTGACATATGTCAAAGCTACCTTCAGCAGCACTGTATGGCTGGCAACTCAGATCATATAAACATTTTATTCTCTGCTATTTTGCTGTGCATAACCTCTGAGCTTGTGATCTCTCCTGCTTCCTGGTGAAATTTAGGTCTGCAATTTAAGCAACTACATTTTTTTTCTAGCATTGGAAGACTCAGGGTCAAGTGTTGGTGATCCCAAAGCTCTGATAATATGGTTTTATAACCATATAATAAGGGGCAAAGTGTTATGATTTCCTAGAGATAAAATACAAAATAAAGAAGTTTTGTCTTCACTGTAACTTTGGCAAACTGAATTCTGTTCTCCTATGGCTGTACATTGCATGTAGAGATACTAACACAAAATTATATGGTTTTGGTTTCTTGGGGTTTTGTTTGTTTGATTTGGGTTTTTTGTTTGGGGTTGTTTATTTGTTTCGGTTTTTTTTGGTTTGGTTTTTTTTTTTTTTGAGGAGGTGTGACGCGAAAGGCTTTTTTGTGTTCCAGAATTTTACCCTCAGTGCTGCTTCAGGTAGAATTAGGAAACAGTGTTAAAGCCTAGAGCTTGAACTAGGAATGTCAGTCTGTACTGATGAAGTAGAAATTAAAGTCACTTGCAAACTTGTCAACACTGATATTTTAAATATTCACCTCTAGGGGTGCTATATTGCTTATATAGTTATGTTTTTATTTGAGGTTGCTTTAGGAAAAATTAAGAAGATCCTAAAGGTTTGTGGTTTTTTGGTGTCCTTTTGGAAAAGCGAGAGACTTATGCTATGTATTAACTATGCAGGTTTTTTTATTTAGATACTGAATCTTAATGATGAAGGAATTTTGCTAAGAGTTGCTTTTTGGATAGAAGCTGGATGTGAAGAGCCCTAATGTTTTAAGTCAGTCACTGAATTCACACTACAATGAGTCATGCTGCAGATTGAACACAGTAGAGTCAGAATCAGTACAGTACAGTTATGAGAAAATTTTAATTAAATTTTTGGAAGAGAAAAATGGGTGAAATACCAGTAGCTTTACACAATACTTCATCCTGTGTTCATGTCAGTTCAAGCAGTGCAGGATTCAAATGCACTGTGGATTTGTGCAACTTCGAAATCCCCTTTCTCAGCTATCAGTTCTTACTGGTGAAATGGAAAACTGAGCTGACGTTGTCCACTTTAAAAGGGTAAAACTGCCATGGAATTTTTTTGATCTTAGCATTAGTCCTTTACCTGAAATTGTAAGTTTCATTCCTTTATTCATGCTTTTGTTCCTCTTTGAGATCTTGCATCAGTTTATCTTGATTCATTACATGCAAGCTAAGCTGATTTAAGTAGTAATGAAATCAATTTAATGTGTTTGATTAATTGATTTAGGTAAACTAATTTAAAAAGTGAGTGAGGTAAAGCAAATATGTCACAACTCAGAAACCTGTATAGGAAGCTGTGTTTTTTCAGGAGGAAGGACCTTTCTGATCTGCTTAGTGGTGTGATTATTCCTCAGTGATACCCCAAAAGGTACTTAACAAAAAGAGAAGGAAAGAACCTGTTTTCACAGAAGGTGCCCTTAAGATTTCAAGGGGGCAGTATTTTTGTTTTGCAGTCTGTTTTTCTAATGTCTGGAGTGTGAAATATTCTTTCAAATAATTCACTACTTCTAGTATTCCTTCTTTTTTGTGATTATAGTACAGCTGTGCTTCATTCTTTTTACTCTGCAGTGAGTAAATCAAATGCAAGTAAACATGCTTAAGTAAATATCTAAATTTGCAGGAGATCATTCTATAGGTTACAGTTCTTAAGGCACAAAAATTAATGACATACTTTCCATCTATTTTAGAAGCTGTTGAAATAAAATATTAATTCTCCTCAAGCTTGCTTTCTTAATGTTGGTTCACACTACTTTGCCTGACATATTAAGTAATTTTAAAGACTTTATTTATGTTTTTTCTTACTGGTTTTCATCTGTCACCTTTTAAATGGAAACTTTCTATATTTCTATGTTGCATTTCAAAGAACTAAGTAATACTCTCTCAGTGCATAATTTTTCAAGTACAATATTTGAATTACATTTGCTGCTTCTGTCTTTCTATGAATCAAATGATTTTTCCCTCCTTAACTGTACCAAATGTGCATGATTTGGCAGGGAGACAGAATCTTTAATCAGAGTGCAGAAGAAACAAGGAGAAAAGACAGAGTAAAGGAAAAGGAGGGGAAAAGCCAGTAGTATCTTCCTACATTTCTGCATGCTGTGTGACATGTTTGCTACAAATGGACATATGCTGGTTTGTGCCTGTCCCTATTCCATTGGTTTTCCATGGTCTTCAGTCAGACCAGTAATGATCTCTGAAACAGCTTCTGTTCATTGTTGCTTACAGCCTGCTCTTGGTGTTGCTGTCAAGAAAAGCAGTCACTTTCCTGAAGGAATTGTGTTTTCTCGCTTCCCCCACTGACAGGATGCTACCCTTTGACTGCAGCATGAGTTGGATTTAACTGATCTATGCTGTATAGAGTGTACAGTGCAAAATTTATACTGTATTTGCAATATATTTAGTTTTGTGGGAGTATTATAATGGTTGGAGTTAATTATCTTAGAGGTCTATTCCCAACTAAATAGTTCTATGACTCTAAGCTGAGCTTGACTTAAAGTTTAGAGCTTAGACTCTAGACTCTAAGCTGTCAGATTTTTTGAAGACAGGTACTTTTATTTGGACTGAATCAGTCAAATTGTTTATGTCGATATTTATTTTAGATCATGTTATCCATTCATATTTCCATTAACTGAAATATTTAGCAATTTCCATGTCTATTTTATATTAATTCAATTTTGCTGAAAAACCAAGGCCTTCCAGTCCCTAAATATGAATAATAAATACAAATTCTGAGAGTTATGTCAATAGCTTGAAATACATATTGTCTCAGATGCAAATAGTAATATTTTCTATTGCTTTTGTTACATCTGCCTATTAGATCTTCCTAATTTTTTGCCTTTTATGGTTTTGTTCCCTCTATAAAGCTATGTTAATTAAACCAACCACTATACAATTAACCTGAATCTGGGAGTCTCTGCTAACTTTGCAGTATTTGGAAACTTTAGTTAATAAAATAATTAACTTTTTTTGGACTTTAAATCATGACCAGACTTCTCTTCCTAGTCATGCTTATAAAACTGGCTGTAATTTTCTCCTTGTTTCAGTGACTTTTTAAAATTTGCACTCAATGTTAGTACTGCAAGGGAATAAAAAGTTAATTCTCAGCTGGCTGCTAGTAGTGGTTATCTCTGTGTCCAGGTCACTTAATTTCTCACAGCTCAGCAACATCCAATACCCAACTCAATATTTTATAGAGTGTCAACACACTGACCTTAAAAAGAAAGCAACACCATTCTAAAATAACTAAGAACACAGTGTGCTCCATTTTCCCAAGCATATGTATTTATTTTTATAAACTACCTGAGTCCGTTTGAACCTCAGGAGCACAAGGCAATTGTATTGAAGTTTTCTTTTTTCCTTGCACTATATGTTTAGTTGTTTATAGCTATGTGAGCCACTGTTTTAAGCCAAATGTCTGATAATTTTTTTTTTTTTTTCATTTAGGAAAAACAAAACCAGACCTTCTTTCTCCCACCCCCACACCCTGGAGATAACTGTTGTTATTTATGACAGAAGAATGTCTTTTGGGCTAAAACTGGACTCTACTAAATTTGAGGAAATTTAATATAATAAGAATTTTTGTCTGTTGCTTTTCTTTCATCACTTACTGCTCTCATAAAATAGATCAAGGAAGAGATAGTAAATTCAAAGCTGTAGTATCCAGTAATTGTAATGAAGTTTCATAACTAAGGAATATAATGCCAGATTTTCCTTACAAAAATTTCTAAATTATCACTGTATTTCTGTGGTATGTATCAAATTACACATAAGGGGCTTAAACACATTTTTGGAAGGTTTTATTAAAAGAAAAAGAAAATTCATCCCTTTCTAATTTTCAGAAAGAAAACAATGCATGTTGTCATCTTATAAATGTGCCTATGGACAAACAAACCTATTAATGGGGGAAGAATACAGATGAGTTTCAAATATTTTTAGAAAATCCATCTTTATGGGTGCAATTACATTGACCATGTTACAGCTTAAAATAAGTCTCCTTAGATTAAATCAAAGTCTTGTGCTTTTGGTGTGTATTTAATGTCATTTTTCAGAAGACCTACTGCTCCTCAGTTTAAGCTCAGAATTTACTATTATTATTAGCATGAAAATAAAAGCTGTGTTCTGTCCAAACCTCTCGTTTCTGGATGGCCCTGCTGCTGCTATCAGGCTAAGTATTTTTAGTCTTTTGCTTCTGATTTAGGCAGAGTTTTGCAGAGGTCTGTCAAGAAGACTTAAATGTTTTCCAGGCAAATAAGGATTAACCCCTATGGGGATACATAACATCATGGCTATGCCCTTGACTATTTCCTCAGGAAAATACAATCCTCTTACAAAGACTACATCAACATTCATGTATTTGGAATGTTTCAGGAACTAATATTTATCCACACTGGATTTTATGCTGGTTTCTATTTCTGATGGCTATAGACACAGTGTGCTAAAGGTGCAGGAGCTCATTTCCAAAGAAAACATCTATTGCAGTGCCATTGCAAGACAACCCAGTTCTTTTCCATCGTCTTCTGCTTTGCCAACTTGCAACTTTCCTTGATATATTTTAGAGTTCCTTATTTCTTCTTGCAATACTTACAAACCCTTTTGGTCTCTTATTTTGTAGTTTATACCAGCTGCAAATAAATCTCTAATTTTTTTTTCTGTACTTGTATTAATTGACAGTAAAACTTCACCAGCTTCATTGAGATTCTTGAGCACATGTTCATATTACCTTCTGCTTTCTGACTTGTCTTTAAGAAGAGACATATGAAACTCTGTCACTTAGTTCAAAAGGAGGCTTCTGTTATGTTCAGAGTTACTTTCTGAAATTCTGGTGCTGGTGGCAGGGGGGGTTTCCAATCCAGGGTGAAGCTGCAAAAAAACTGACTATCTCAGTTAAAGCATCGAAATCATTTGTTAACACAGAAGGATGGAAATGTAAAGTGAGAATAATGAAAACCTTCCAAGCATATTGCAAAATTACTTAATATTTTGGTATAATAAACCAGGGGAAAAAGGAAGAAGAGGTTGCAAGGAGCTCCCCAAACAAGAAAGAAAACAGTCAGCAGGAATATATTAACTCTTCCTTGTCTAGACAGTGAGTGAACTGTAGTGAAGGCATTAGGTGCTACAGTAATGTTACCAACATGGGATTTTTTTCTCAAAATCTGTCTTGTTTTCTGGTTAGAAAGTCATGGGTGGCAGTGGAATTCTGGGATTAGAAATGCTCTCTTCCCCTAAACTCTATTACAGACCTTTGTAGGAAGATCTGTGAAACCCTCAGAGAGCAAATTTGTAGTTGTGGCAAAAATATTACGTGGCTGCATAAATCAGTTGATGTCAGACTGTTGCAGAAGAGGGGAAGGAGCCTGTCCAATATACGACTTGTTGAAAACTCCTCTGCTGAAGAGGGGAAAGATTTTTTTTTTTTCCTAATGTTTTGGTCCAGGTTTGTGAGTTTTGCAGAAGCAAGGAAGTGTTTGGTGATTGACAGGTGACATATTACTTCTAATGGTGCCTTTACCAAGACTGTTTACATATTTCTGTGTGTGTGAATGCAGAAAGCTTTAGCTAGTAATGAGATAATAATGAAAGTGCATGTTCAGCAGGGTGAAGCAGGATAGTTGTCCTTGTCTTTGCAGTTCATTGTGAGCTGGACAGTAAGTATAAGCATCAAGAAAAATGTCTGATACTTCAAAGAGGAGCTGTGCAAGGCCTCTCTGTAGGGTATTTGTGGCAAATTCTTAGATCATTGAAATCTATCCATTTGCTTGGCTTTGCAAGAGAGAAAGCTGTTATCACTTTTTTTTTTTTTAATCCAGCGTAATAATGTGAGGAAAAAACTGCATTTAGTGTTACCTTGTCAGTGTGATCTCTGTGTCTGAATGTGCCCTGTTCAGTTCTGAGCAGCTTTAAACCAGTGGGAATTTCTCACAGCTGATTGTCTCCAAGTGACACAATGCTTGAAATAAGTATGGATTACAAAGAACACTTCACCTACCCTGGAGGAAAATTACAGTTTTTCAGTTTAGTGGGGAAGGAGGGTTTATGATGTTCTGCATGTTCCCATTCATAAGCCTTAGAGAGCTGTGAATTTGTCTGATAAATAACACACTGAAGAAGAGTCTAAGTCAAATGCAAATTACAAATTTGTACAATATAATTTTTCAAATACAAATTACCAGCTTATTAATACGAGCAAATAAAATGTGCTGTGATAAATTCAATGGTGAAATGTTTCCTTTTGGATAGCAGGGAAACAAAACAGTATTGTCACCCTGTTTGTCATGGCTGTGCCTCACAGCCATCATGTCTTGCCCACGGCGCTGTATCTTGCCCAAATTACAGTGCTAAACATCAGGAACAATATACAGATTTTCCTGTGTTCCTAACAGGTTTAAAATTGTATTACTACAGAGATGTGCTGGGATTCCAAACAAATTTATCTTGAAGAAGAAAAAATATTATCTTCTTGACAGTACCATTTTAGGAGGCTGTTTATTTTTCAATACAAATGCATTTCAAACGTTAGGAACAAGGATAATCATAGACTGCATGGTGCCTGTAAGGAATCCTTTTACTATGGAACTGGCATGCTAGTTGCTCTGGATTCTTGTGTTGTACAGAATGGGATCCTGGATAGGATCAAAACAACTTGGAGCTGCAGCTGTTGGAGTGAAAGACACTGCTGCAGCTTGTCAAGAGTTCATGTTTTACAACTTTCATTTGAGAGATTGGTTTGTCATCACAGCTGTTCTATCTGTTATTGGATCCTCAGGTCCCATATTGGTAACACTTTGCCTGTCCAATAGCATTACAATATTTGTAAAAAAAATGAATCACTTTTTGGAGGAAATGCAACTTTCCCGGGCTCAGTAAAATGATATCTAATTTAATAAAATAACTCAATACTTTTGGTATATCTCCTGATATTTATTTGTAGAATCGGCTTGAGATCTCTATCTATCTCTCTTTGTCTAATTTCAGGTTTTCTGAATATTATCAAAAAACCACAAATGCTTTCCTTTAAAGTTAGGACTAGTTACTCTATTTAGTCTTGCTGGGCAAGAATTCCTCTGTTCTGTCTCTATTAAAGTAATCTTTTTCACTTTATTTTTTTTAAAACAGTTTTCCATTTTTATCTGATTCTCTAGGAGTTGTGTGTGAGCACAAATTCATAGCAGCATTAGTCTTGAACTATGAATAGCTATGCATATGATTAGCTCTGTTATGATGAAAATCTTCCTTGAAGACTGTGAGGATACTTCTGCCAATAAAATTGAGTATGTTTGTAATTGCTTGTGTGAAGGTGCCTGTCATGCAGAAATAAATATAAATAATTAATATAATAATTTCATGCAGCCAGGATAGCACTTCTGATATTGATTAAGTTATTCACAGAGCAAGTGGCATAACTACAGCAAATCTCTAAATCAGGGAAGGGAAAGAAAAAAAGAGGTCAGGAGGAAATCCTCATTTAAAAGTCCTTAGACTAAATATGCCACTAGTTTTGGATAGTAGGAGTACATACAACAAGAACAAAGGGCTGTGATGGCTCCCACATCTCATGGGTTATCTCTTGGCTTCAGTTAATTGCAATTGGCTGAGTTATAAGAAATCTGGTGAAATTTAGAGGATTTCTTGAAATTCTAAGTTTCACTGACCTTAAAATTTGTATATTAACGAGTCAATCTTCACACGGTTGGTGATTAAAGGCTTAGTGCCTGAAGTGCTGGCACTTAGTAAGGATAAAATATTCAGGTACCTGTGAAAGGAAGACACCAAATTGCTCCGACCCAATTACTATAAAATTATGCCTTTTTGGTTTCAGAAGACTTTAAATATTATTTGGGTTTCAAAGGTGGTAGTAATTTTAAGTTTAGGAAAATATTTTTGTATACCAGGATACCAGCTATACTGCTGCTGATTGTGTATTTTCTGTTCTTTTTTGACAGTCTTGTGAAACATGGGGATATGTGCTTGGATGCAGATGAATGTCCATGCTCATGGAAAGGAAAGGAGTATTTTCCAGGTGACAAAGTAGTTTCTTCCTGTCATACATGGTAAGTGGAGAGCTATTTAAGTGATTATTTCATTTTTGTTGTGTGTTTTTAGGTTGCTTGTTTTTCCTTCACGTGTTTTGATCATGAATTTCACAGCAGATCATGGTAAATCATCTACTTTGACTTCATGTTTACATTTCTTCAAAGAGCTATTAAAATTGGTTTCGATTTTGTTGTTGATTTAAAGAGCTTTACATAACAAAATAATAGCTGTTCAGGATCTTCTTAGTTTTTAAAAATCTTGATTTAGAGCATGATTTTTTTTCTTTTATTTTCAAGGTCATGGCTAGTATTCCCAAAGTAAAATCCCTTAAGTATTACACCTGAGTGACATTTTTTAAAGCTTTTTACTTACTCATTTTCATACTTAGCATTGAATCTGAGCAGTCTAGAGACCAGAACATAACTCTGTGTCCATAAGTATGCACCCACTATTATGTTAAATTAAGGGGAGTACTGAGCAACATCATGTACTGAGCAAAGAAACAGACAAATTGATTGCTGATATTGCATATGTGGATAACTGATGAATCAATCAGCTTTCAGCGGGAGAATTGCAATAGGCAAGGGTTGATAGGATCATTTAAACATACTCAGAAACCTACTGCTTTTAGTATCCAGTGTTGTAAGTGCTGCATGTACCCTGCCAGGTTTCCTTGAGCACTCTCAGTGGGATGTGATTTACTGCCATTTTAATAAGCTTCACAGGAGTGTGAAAATATACCCCACCTACCTGATCCTGAAACAGGCTTGTTTCTTGCTGGTCCCTGCCTGTTTTCCTCTCTAACCTCTGGATGTTGTGAGCTGGCACCAAGCAGTGCTACTTGTCTTACCAGAGCCTCAGAAAAATCAGCTCTACTGCCAAGAACCAAGATGCTGTGGCAGTGGTGTAGCCTCCAGATTCTCAGCAGAGCAGTTCCCTCCTCTTGTGCCCTTCTTGTAGCTTACCAGGAGCATTTAACTGGTGTCCCCTGGTGGGCTGCTGCTCCTGGCCTGCACAGCTCAGGGTAGCCTAGCCCAGGGAAGGCTCGTCCAGTCAGCACCAGGCTCTGCCTTGTCTGGATGTCGTGCCCCAGTGTCCAGCCTTGTGCTGACTGCCTTCCTCTGCCTCTCGTCAGGTCCTCAGTAGCTGCTCTAGAAGAGATTTGTAGCCCTTTGGTCGACTGGTGAAGCGACTTACAAGCCATCTCCACTGGGCAGGCAGGTAAAGCGACCCGGGTAATTCACCCCCTTGTTTCCAAAGGCCTCTCCATGTGGACCTGGTGTGGGATTGCTTGCATTCAGAGAGAATTAATATATCCCATTCAATCTGTATGAGACTTCACCAAAGGCAGCAGCAGTGCAGGCAGAAAACCACTGGATATTTAGCCTTCTCTCACTTTTTTTTTCCCTGAGGCCAGGCTCATTAATTAATGTACAAATCCTTAAGGTTGTCATGCCTTTTGTAGTCTTCCATGTCCAGAAGCAAAGACAGATTTAAGTGATAATGGCTTTTTGGCGATCAGTTGTCTGCTAATAGAAGGGAGTCTGCAACAAGCTCTGCTTGATACAAAGCATATAGAATCTCTGAGTCTGCTGTGTGTTCATGCAGGACTGTGTATCTGGTATGTTAAGGGAAATGTGCAAAGCATGAGAGTGCTTCTGTGCAAACAAACCCATTTAGGCACTCATAGAAGTTACTGTATAGCAGGGTTAGTGCATGGAATTACTGTACATTGATGATAAATATCATCTTACTCATATCTGATGTAGTGCTAACAAAATAAATATTCATCTGATTTTTCTACTGAACAGTAACGTGACAAACAAAATAATTTCTTAAGTCCACAAAACTACCTGTGAACTGACAGGACCTGTCAGCCCAAGCTCTGGGGTCTGACTGACCTGTAGTTCTAGGTTCCCCCAAGTTTGGTTTTCTGTGCAAGTGCCCGAAATATTAAGCGTGTTGTGGCAACATGAAACACAAAAGGTTCTAACGCTGAGGGTATCAGAGCAACGTTTTGGTGGGGTGCCGTGCAAGGTAAGATGGGTTGTGCAGGTAGATGTGCTGGTCTGCTGTCATAGTGCTGAGACCATTGAGCAACTGCTGGTCACTGTGGGCTGCTGAATTGGGCCTCCCATGTTCTTTAACAAAGACTTCTTTTTAAAAAAGCTATTTGAAGTTTAGAATATGCTGGTAGTTCTGCTTTTCCAACAGGGCTCTCTAGATAACTAAATGTTCACTTAGTGTGAAACAAGCCTGGTGTTTTGAAGACATTTGTGTACTTCTTAATCCTTTCCTTCTGACTGTAAATGTGTTAAGAGTCCTGAAAAAAAGAAACTATGCAAAGGAACTCCCTAGTATTTACATGTTAAGAAATGTTTCTGCACAGGCCCTTACGAGATCAGCATATGGAGAAGGATTTGAATAGGCCAAGAGTGAAACTAAAACCTAATGTCTCAGGAGAACATGAGAAGCAGTGCTTAGTCTTCCAGTCCAAATAAAATTTCTTCTGTTGGCCTCTCTTTCCCTCAACTTGATGAGGTTCCTTCCTTAGGTACTGCTCTGAGGTGACTGAAGTTAGCTGTGCAGGTCCTACTGCCATCTCCTTGTGCTTTGATACAGCGAATACTTCTCACATGTTGTATCTTTAACTTATTTTAGCCATGTGCTTAGTGTATTGATACATGTAGTGATGCAAAATGCGAGCAGTGGAGTAAATCAGTGATGGGATAAGTGGAGTCTTGGAAAATCTGGACAATGGCTTCATGTTGGTGCAAGTTATTTGCTAAGTGAACTGGAAGGAACCTGATGCTACCAGTAGTTGGGGCTACCTAGATTTTTTAGATATTTGCTGCCCTTTTGAAAACAGTGGTGTACTAACACTGTGATAGAAATGCAAAGGAAATGTTACACTGACAAAAATTTATATACTGAGAAAAAACTTCATACTGATTGCTGCTTTAGTACGTGAGATGTCAAATGTTAGAGATTTATCCAGTATTTCTGTAAGTCAGATTAAGACTTTAATTGTAAAATGTGCAGCATTCATTTAACGAGGAAATTAAAAATAATTTCTTTTTAAAAGTCAACTTAGGCATGTACCAAAATTCTATCTCATGCTCTATTTAGTTTAACCTACATTTATAAAGATACCTGTTCTAAAGCTATGCCACGGCACCAGCTTTCTTGTCTTTATCAAGGGAATTTTACGTGTCTGGGTCATTTGGGAACATAGAAATAACATTTGAATAATTGTTTGTGGATGCAGGAAATTAAATTCTATCCATTATTTTTAAAACTTTCATTATTTCTGAAAACGTTCTTTAGATTGCAAGAGGGTGATTCAGAAGGAGGCATAATATCCAATGCTTGCAAAACCTCTTATGCTGCAAAGGGAATTCAGCAAGGTCTAAACAGTCACTTAGTACATGTGTGGTGAAAGCCCTTTTATGTTTAAGGTGGCCATAGAGAGAACTTGAACTGTTCTGGAAGCTCCTAAACTATCAGGCTAGGGTTTGAGGGCAATAATATGTAGGAATATCCAGGTGATACCTGGAAAAAGAGTTAAGTCCGACAGCATGGTTCCTTTAAGTAACTTCAGCACCAACATGATGCTACTGAAATGTTTGCTTTATCTAGCTCTGAAATTCTCATTCAAGCAGAGAATGGATAAAGATTCTAGTAATAGGGCATGCTACTTGTTGACTCTCATTCAGCTTGTGTAGAAACAAATGTTAGGTGAAAAGCTGAAAAAGAAGGCTCTTTCCTTGTAGCATGTTGTTGGTGTGCCACTAGAGAATAAATTGTATTGTGTTGGTTTGGAGGGTTTTGTGTTGTTGGGTTTTTCTGGATTTTTGTGTCCTATTGTGGTTTTTATACACTCTGGAGCCCTTACATTCTAATGGAGAAGAAACATAGACTGTATGAGTTCAATGTGTACACTTTTTTCCCCAGAGAATGTCTGTTGCTTGTAGCCAGCATTTCAAAACACTTCTGTCCACACTCCTCACAGCTGCACGGCTTTTGTTTTTTTGCTTCTCAGTGCAATAGCTGTAATCATTTGTCTGGGCTTGCAGCTGATATTACCATTATTGGTCATACATTTTTCAGCATTTGCCAGCATGGATCCTTTCAGTGCACCTTCCAGCCTTGCCCATCCATGTGCACGGCGTATGGGGACCGGCACTACAGGACCTTCGATGGACTCACCTTTGACTTTGTTGGAACTTGTAAGGTTTACCTAGTTAAGGTGAGATTTTTCATAAAGCCTCTCTAAAACTGGGTTTAAAACTGCCTGTTAAAATCTACCATTGTACTTATTTCCTATCTGCACATTTTACTGAGTCCTGCATGCTGTTTTTACATTTTTGGTGTTGTTTAGACTTTGAATCCTGCATGACATAAACATACACCGAGGTTTCTGCTAACAAAACTATGTAACAATATGCTTATTTATATTAGCATATTTAAAAATGGACATTTCTTTTTTTTTTTTTTTCCTTCAGGGTATTTCTTCAACCAGTCTGTCTGTCATTATAGAGAATATTGACTGCTTTAGTACTGGAATCATTTGCAGAAAAAACATTTTCATTAATGTTGGAAAATCTTTTTTAGTATTTGATGATGAAACTGGAAATCCAGTAAGTTTCAGTAAGCAGTTTTTACTGCTGATCAAAAAGCAGCAGATGTACTTCTCTGGGTGTTTCTTCTTTTCATAACCAAAAACTTATTGTGCCACTTCAGTAGCAGAGGTGTAAATATCTTTACTGTGAATGCTGATCACATCTGGATTGTTCAATGGAAACCTTAAACAAAATTTTACCTATATTTAACAAAAATGTTAGATGAGATAATTGTAGCTCTTTGTTTAGACTTAATTCCTGTTTAAAATCTGAGGAGAAATACAGGTGTTCTGAAGTCAGTGGGAGTTTTGGTGTTAATTCCACTTGTACTAAGAGCTTAGCCAGGTCTGGAATGTACAGGAGGAATATTTCTATACAGTTAAAAAACCCCAACAAATTACAGCCCGAGGTATATCTTCTACAGCCTTGAATTTCATTTTTGTTTTGGCCAAACTGCAAACTCTATTCTGTAAACATTTAATATTTTAACATATTAGTAATTTTAGTGTAAGTACTACTATTTACAGTTTAGAGAGTGACTATAGAAAGGAAGTTTGAGGTATTGAGTAGTTAAACCAGACATCTTAGTCCACGCTACAGCTAAGTTGCAATCTGATTGCTAGTGGACTGAGAGAAAAATGCTTTATGTAAATAAGATTGTAATCTAGGGACATAGTTAGACAATTCCTTATTTCCAGAGGCTGCTTCATGCATATTTTTTACCTATCCATACTCAAAAAAGTCATGTGACTGAGACAGAATTACTTATAACTAAGTGAAAATCATAATGAGGAACCTCATCTACCTCCCAGATGAATCATTAACAGTCTAATCTTCCCTCCATTACCCATCCTGTAAGTTTGATACAAAATAAACTTTTAAAATGGGAAAAACATAAAAAATACAGTACAGTTCACATTCAAAATCCAGCCCCCTTTTGCTTAAGCCTTTCTCCCTCTGTGGCCTTCTGTTTGTTTTTGGACTCAAGTCTGAGAACTACATTGTTAATTTTATTTAGGTGTTTAATTTCCTGTCAAGTGAACATTTTTTGATGATCTTACTTCCATTATAAGCTCCCTTGTTTTTATTTTGAACAGAGCTTATCTAGTTACATCGATGGCCTACAAAAAATGCAGTTATGGAAAGCTGGATTTTTCACTGTTGTTCATTTTCCTGATGAGCATATCACCATTCTTTGGGATCAGAGAACAACAGTTCATGTCCAGATGGGTCATCAATGGCAGGTAGGTGAAAGTCAACACTCTTATTGCCATTTCTTTGAGGTATTTATGTAAAAAGAGGTATTTATGTTAAATAAGACATAATTATTCAGAGAATAGACCGTGTCAGAAATCAATTAAAAAGCGTTCAGCTACCTTGTTAATTAAAATATTCTCATTTATCTTTTTTTAATTACTCTTTACTGTATAACTTCTGTAACAACAGAGACAAATATCTTTGGGCCAAAGGTCTCCTTCATTACGTACTCCTTATGTGACTGAAGCAGGTGTTATTTTGCTGAGGCATAAAAAAAAGGCCTGTAATTGGCTAACAGCTCCCTTCTCTGAACAAAAGATCAGCTCCTTTCTCAAAGGCTTGGGGATACATAGTTGAAAAGGGCTAATGCTGGCATTGCCAAAATAAAATATTCTCCATAGCTTTATTACTACAAAAAGCTAAACTGTTTTGACTGAAATTTGGCTGAAAAAAAGAAAAGATCAAAAAATAACAAATTTATAATTAAACAGCTGAAGATGCAAGTTTTGAAAATGGTCATGGCTGATAGTATTTTGTCTTGTGAAAATACATTTTTATATATCTGTATATATATATTTGTCTGTGTGTATATATATATTTTTTTTTTTTTTCTCAGGGAGAATTGACTGGATTATGTGGAAATTTTGATTTGAAGACAGTAAATGAACTCAGGACTCCAGACAACTTTGAATTAACAAACCCACAAGAGTTTGGAAACAGCTGGACAGCTGTAGAGGTACATGGCAAAAGAAGAATATGCTTGCTAGTATGTTTTGCTAGTAGATTTTTTGCTGTTACATCATAAAATTATTCTCGAATGAAATCAGAAATTCATTCCTGGAAGTACCAGTCAGCAGCAATGACAATATCAGTGGTTCTTAAAGTGGTTCATAATCTGTTAAGGAAAAGCACCTTCTGTTGCTGCAGAGTGCTACAGAGTAGAGAAAAATGCTGTAAAGTAGTCTGAATGTTTTTGAAGACGTTTGAACAGTAAAGTAGTATTTCTTGTGCATAATGGAAGAATTGTAGGTTCACTTGTGTTGTCAGATTAGCTGATCTTTCATAGCTGGGAAACATTTAACTGTGCAGTCATAGCAATAGAAAGAAAAAAAAATATTTCCATATGCTGTAAAGTTAGAAATTGAACTTTTTTTACTGTAATGTTTCTAGTGGTGTTCATAGAAATGTACCTTCATAGTAGTTAGAGTAAAAAGATCTGATTTCTGGCACTCCTGATGCACGTTGTGTGAGTGATCTTTGTTATTTGGGTGAGACTGTTCAGGTGTAAGGACTGTAGGTTGGAACTGTGTGGCACCTCTGAACAGACCTACCTGTACATGTGTGTTTTTGTGCTGCTTTCAGACCAGTGAAATATTTCTTCAAATTGTTATTTTCCTTTCTTTTTCATTAGCATCATGTTTTAATTCTATATCTTAGTCCTGCTTTAATTTCATAAATGATGTACTTTTTTCACATTTTACATCTCCCTAAAAAAATTAAAAGCACAAAAATATGCTTTGCAATTTCAAACACAAAGGGGTTATGAAGAAAGTTTCTCACCTTCATTTTGTGTTCTGGCTTAGTGTGTTGACAGCTCTGACATTCGAAATCCATGCAGTTTGAACCCCCTTAGAGAGCCATTTGCCAAGAAGGAATGTGGGATACTGCTAAGTGAAGCATTTGAAGCTTGCCATCCAGTGGTGAGTTGTGGTCCGGTTAAGAAACAAGTGAAAATAAACATATCACTAGAGAGAAATGCCACTCTTCATCATGAAGCACTTTGTAATTAATGCAGAAAAAATACACCCAATTTGGGATATTTTCTTTTTAATCACAAGCATTATTTGTGTAAGCATAACCACTTGTTTGCTTTTCATCACGAGTGTTTTATGGCACTCATTTTTCATGCATATATAAATAAATGTATTAAATAGTGTCAGATGGGAAGAACTCATTCCTAGAAAATTTACTCAAATGTAAATCCCTGTAAAATGTGTAACATTTCAATAAGCAAATTAGCATTGACAGTTTTCTGTGAAATTTTGTCACTTCGGACAAACTTGAAAATACTGTAAGGGAAAATGACAAATTCTTGTGTGAAATTGTCTAATATGAAGAGAATATGAACTGCTCGCATGAAAATGAAGCAGTTCACAAATGAAAAGAGTTTTCCATCTACTTCGATTACTTAAAATTTATGTGTGTGTGACTTCCTTAAAATTTCTGAGTTTTACTGGTTTGTGATCACTTTAGTCTTTTATTTCATAAGGTTTTTTGCTGTTTATTAGGGCTTAAATATTACAAAACTGTACAAAACAGAAGCTGCCATCAATATCTTAATGTGCCTGTTCTTAATGGATCATTGATTTCATTGTGTTGCTAAGTGCTGGACAAGATTTTATGGTGCGTTCCAATGAACATTTTTTCTCATCTTTCAGGAGGCATTGAAAGTGAAATCTTTAATACTTCAAAGTTTGATAAATTGCCTTTTGAAAGAGCCTTTGTGTCGAGGTGTTGGTTGGCAGTTTCTACAGGAGTGTTTTTGATAAGCGATATTTCATTTCCAGATTGATGTCACCTGGTTTTACTCCAACTGCTTGACAGATACTTGTGGTTGTAACCAAGGTGGTGACTGTGAGTGTTTCTGCACAAGTGTGTCAGCATATGCCCATCAGTGCTGCCAGCATGGAGTTGCTGTAGACTGGAGGTCTCCCAGAGTGTGTCGTAAGTTTGTTTAACCAGCATTGCCAAGGGCTGCCACTGCCAGTGTTCATGAGAGCCAGACCTGAAAAATCACTCACACCAGGTTACCTGGGGCCATGAGCTGAATCTAAGCCTCACTGATAGGAAGATGAGTTGGTGCCTCTCACTCCAATTTCATTCTGGTCTGGATGGATTATGTGCTTTTTCTGTGTTCATGAGTGGGCGCTTTTCTACTTTTAATCCCTTGTCCTATGACATGAAAGGAAAAATCATGGGAAGTCTATATGAGGGTACAGCATGCATCCCTCAAACTAAAGGTGCAAAGTTAACAGCTCAAGTGATCTCCATCTTCAGGAGGACTTTACTCCTTAATAAGGTCTAGGAAACATGGGTGCCTTATTAGAGCCCCCAGAGCAAGTGTGAAGTATAAAGGTCTTCTGAAAAAAAAAACCAAGTAGGTTTTTAAGCAGGGCATAGTCATTACCTTAGTATCCTGCTCCAACAATTCTTAGAATTTATTGAAAAAATCTGAGGCCCTTTTTTGTAACACCTAGTGGAAATGCCTAACAGGAGGCTATCATTTCCCCAAAGATGTGATAAAAGAGGGGGAGATGCAAAGAATGGAAGGGAACAAGCATTGTTTTAACTTTGCAGTTGCACAGAGACTATGCAGCTTGCTCAGGGTCACACAGCAAACTGGCCACAGGGTGAGGGGGTTACTCTTTAACTTTCAATAGGAAAGGTGTGTTTTAATGTGAAGCTCAGTCATAACCACTAGAGGTCACAAAAAGACAACTGTAGATATATAAGCTTAGTATTTCCTGCTGGGAAGCAATGCTTTCTGTAAATCTGTGTAGTTTAAATTAGTATTTTATCTAAAGTACAGTAAATATTTGGCAATATTTTTTTAATAGATGTTCGTGTATGAACTGATTTGGCCAAGCATTTGGCTCACATCTTAATCATAAGGGGGAATAGAAAACCTGTTTATCTGTAGAATGCCTGTAAATGCATTTTTTTTCTTTTTCTTATTTTAGCTTATGATTGTGAATATTTCAACAAAGGTAAGTCCTAAAGGAAGTGACAAAATGTCAGTAGAATCTTGGGGGTTTTTTTATTTAAGTCTTAGAATCTTTGTATAAAAATAATTGTGTTAGTGAAAATGTTTATGAATGAGATGATGTTTACCCAGCCAAGATTGTTTTTCTGCTTTATTTTGCTTTTTCAAAGACTTTTAATTTAATAATATTTTTATTCCTGGACCTTTCCCAAGGACACGTATCTGACAAATTTTCTTTGCAGTGATGGATGATGATTAAACAATTAAATCATTAAGTAATTGATAGAATATCACCCGAAAAGTGCTAGTGGCACTTCTTGCTTAAGAACTTGCAGTGCAGTTCAAAGCTGAGCAGACCCCAGTGGCCATGTTAAATCACTCACAGGCTCATGTGCAGCCTCCAGAGGGAGGTAGCTGTTAAGCTATGACAACTTTTTGTCCCCAGATGGGGAATAACACTCCTTTTAGGTCTGTCTGACCTAGCCTCAAGTTCCTGAGCAGGCAGCATTGCTGCTGTGTTACAGTGGCTGTCAGCGAGGGGTGCAAACCTTGCACAAGGTGCTAGAGCATACCTTGAACCTGCACTGGGTGCTGTAGTGCTGTGTTAACCTTGGAATCCATATCCAGATTATTTCCAAATTCCCCTGTGAGCGTCTGAACAGTTAGATGTGGCACACAAGCCAGCCTGGTGTGAGGAAGGGTCAGGGCTCCTGCTATTTATGCTATAACCCTTTTTATCAAGCTCATGTAGAAGCCTGTCTATCCACATGGTGTGTGGAGTATTTTGGTCTTCTGTTGGATGTTGTAGCAGCTCACTCCTGGAAAGGTTTCTGAAAGGGACCAAGTTCAAATTGGGAGAGACTTGTGCACTGCGCCAAGCCCAAGAAATTTGCCTTTTCTCGTACACTGACTCCTGAAAAGATTGAGTGGGGTCAAATCACTAATGCATGGGAATTTTATCTAAATCGCTGTTTAAGACTTTAAATTAACTTAAATAAAGGATAGTTGAATATAAGAGGTGATTGAAGTTTTTAAGTTTTCTTTTTGGTTTGTTTCATAAAAGAAATACAGCCTGATATTAGACAATCTTAGTGCAGTTACAACAGACTGAAAGTGCAGTGCTTCTAACATCTGTGGTGAAAGCAAAGCTAGACGGTAACACATACTTTTAAAGTGTGTTATTATCCTTGTTACTGAACTCTCACTGACAGAAATTCGTGGAAATAGTGGAGATTTGTGCATGTGACCAGCTTTGCAATAAACGTGGTTATTGTATACTTCTTACTTTGTATTTTTGTATTGTTTGCTAATCCAGCTCATCAGTATTCAACACATGATATTTCAAAGCTTCCAGTGGGGGGAAAAATCATCTCCATGCTGAAGATTTTCTTGTCTACATAACTTACAGAAGGATGACCCAGAATTAGTTTGTTTTGGAGACAGGAAGGTTAAGAAATTGTCTTAGACCAGAAGAGGCTTTCTTTATGTAACTTTGTGATGAATCCAGAGTGAAATACTTCCAGTCCCACTAGGAGCAGAAGCCTTTTGTCTTCGGTCAAGGGAAATCCTCAGCTGGTGTCTGTGGTCTCTCAACTGTTGGATGGGCCTGAGATGGGAGACTTAAACATATTAGGATATTTCCAGAACACTGTATGTTTTAAGTAGTAATTTAAAAGTGTTTTTTCAACTCCCCGCACTGAAGGTAAAGAGGTATCATTGTGCATGTTTAGGTGGGCATGGACATGTGTGCTAATTGGCTACCTTTTCATGCTAATAGGCTCTAAAGCTCTAGTTGTAATACAGCATCCTTAGGATTTCAAAACTCTTAATAAATTTTTAGATTTTGGAGAACCAGAATGTGAAGGCAGGCTGCAAATTGCAGTCCAGACTTTCAACCAGCTGGAACAGATTTTTAAGGGTCAGTGCTATTAATGGCAGCTATCAGTTGGGAAGTTATCTCAGATGTATGCTTGCCATGTCCTGGCTTGTGGGTAAAATGGTAATGAGGTGAACTGCTCAGATGTGGCATTAAATACCTGATTTTAACAGAGAACTTAACAAAAATGGTTTCAAACCCTTAAAAATAATCTCTAAAATATTTTTCTCCAGTGAAGTTTGATCTAAATGAGAAGGTATGGCTTTTTAGGTTTGTGAAATAACTTTGCATGTTTTTGGCTTTTCTTACTTATAGGTAAAACATGACCATTCTTTGCTTATGATGCTAATTTCTTCCTGTCTTACTTCACAGTGGTTACGTTTGTATCTTCACTGTTCAATAAGTGTTTTGATGCTTGTTGACAACAAAATTTATTCCCTGCAAAATGCCTCATGCTTTGGACATTAATAAAATAGGTTTTAAAGAGTAGTAAGAAGTGTACAATCAGTTCAGCCATACAAATAAATAGTTTAGAAGGGTCGTGGGGTGATCTTACAGACACACAGTTTGCTTCTGAATCAAATAACCATTTCAATGACGTGATTATGAAACCAAAGCAGATGGGGGGGGGGGGGGGGAAAGAAGAAGCTCATCATCAATCTTGAAAGTTGAGTGCAGGTATTCTTGACAGTTTCCAGAACAGGTATTTTCTGAAAAAGATTGTTTTGGTTTTCATTTGAGTTTAGTGCATGGCACCTAGATCTATTTTCAGAGTGGTGAGATGTGTTCTTTATGTGCTGTGTCCTAATGTTTAGAGCTCAAGCATTTGTGACACTTGACTTGAAAAATAATTGATTTTTTTCTCCACAGCTCTGGGAAAAGGCCCATATAAACTGGTCAGCTATTTGGATGGAAAATTTGTAATAGCAGCGAAATTGGTGGATGGTGTTGTTTTCCCAGTGAAAGAAGATGATATTGTTCCTGGACAAGTAGTGAGCTTTATGCTGACTTCAGGACTTTATAAACCCAAAGCACATGGTAAAGTCACAATAACCTAGCATCTTAAATAAGACAGAGCAAACTCTGCCCTTGTTTTTAAGAATAGACCTGGATGAAAAAATATCTTTTATCTATCTGTCAGCTGAATATGCATTTTAAAGTCTGCCAAAATTTCCTTTGGTGGGTTTTAGTTAGATTGTAGCTTTGTAAACAGTTGAAAAGCAACTGCCTTCCCACCCCCCAGCCTTTGGAAGCACCAAACTGGTATTGCAGCCCAGTGCTCCATGTGTGTTTCTCTCTTTACATATCTTCTGGGGAAGAATGGGAGAGAAATACTGCAACAAAAGTGTTCCTTACTTTCCCTGGCTCTGCCATCATCACTGATTGTCTGCCCACGTGCACAGAGATGCCCTTTGGCACTAATTGAGCTCTGTAAGGGTGGGGGCTGCGAATTTGTCTCCTTTGGGTACCAATTTAAGTTTCCCCTGAAGGAACACGTGGCTTCTTCAGCAGATGAAAGATGTGCTGCGCACCTTCAGACGTGAGCAGGTGGCCTACAAGAGTATATATCCAGCATTTGTGACATTAATTAAATGCTGAAGTTGTCTGCATACACAACTTTAATGCCCACAGAGCACTTGGCTATCAGTAGTTTTACTGACCACAGCCCCGTGATCAGCTCTTTGGACAGCCAGAAGGTGTAATCAAAGGAGGGATATGGGTCACTTAAAAAAATGATAAGCATTTGATTACTAATACTGCTGTCTGTAGAACTGACACAAGAGCTCCTGTAACAGAATAGCTAGGGACAGATTTCTTTTATTAGTCATAGTTTTGAGGCACTTG
The DNA here is from genome assembly GCF_020740725.1 of Corvus hawaiiensis. Taxonomy (NCBI): domain Eukaryota; kingdom Metazoa; phylum Chordata; class Aves; order Passeriformes; family Corvidae; genus Corvus; species Corvus hawaiiensis. The sequence continues at coordinate 50,446,698 of NC_063218.1, read as the reverse complement.
TACATTGCGTTCAATGTATGTTTGGAAAGGGAAGGTCAGTCCTACTGTTCTATTCCCCTATAAAAATCTCTTGCTCAGAATTTCACCTGGCAAACAGAATTTGCACCTTATGGTCCAGTTTGAGTAAATGGCATTTCATCATTTGGTCATGAGGAACTCGACATTCTTGCTTCTCTGGAACCTCAGCAAAATGCATGTCTTATCAGTTTCAGGCAATTCCTGGATAATGGAGAGTTTGGGGCATTAATGCACTGACTGGCTGTAGAGCAGGTGTTAAAAGTCACACTGACTGTCCTTTGTTACTTATCAAAGAGCTACTTGCAACAGATAATTCATAAAAAGGCATTCACTGGTACTGCTGGGTTTTTCAGATTAACTGAAAAACCTCAGAAAACAAGGTGGTCTTCCAGAAGTGTTACACCAGAATGTGATAATATATCCTTTTAATAGAGATCATTTGTTTTCTGCGCATTTTTTTTTTTTTAAAGAAATGCTACCCGGTCCTGGGGGGTTACTTGATTTTACAGTAGATTAATGGCTGTTTTCAAGAGAATAGCAGAGTTTACAGCAAAAGAGGATGAAGTAATTCTGTGAGCAACAGATGCCTGTAACAGGCTCAAGATCTGATGCCCTGCAATTGGCTGTACAGAGGCTGCTTGAAATCAGAAGTACTGCAGGGTAGGGTATCATGAGGGAACATTTGCCAGAAAAAAGACTTTGCTGTAACGTTCTTAGAGGGAGAGCTAGAGAGCTGAATGCAAAATACAATTTTTAAATTTATTTTTAATGAAAGGTTGAGCTTTTAAGCTATCAATTCCTGATTGCAAATGTTACTTTTAAAGCTAGTTAGATGGAATTAAAGTTTTCATTAAATAAATGGCTTAGTAAAGACAGTAAATTAAGTTCTGCTTGACTGCAGGACTATATTCCTTTATCCTGGTGTGGGCAAATGTCTTAATCTCTTTGTATTCCTGTTGGAATCTGTAGAGTATTTAGAAAACTAAATAATCATCACAGTCTAGCACTCTGCAATCCATATATAGTGTGTTTTCTTACAAGATTCAGGCTGTTTTCACTGGTGAGGCCAAAGTCAGTTTTCATTCCTCATGCTACTAGTATCAGTAGTGGTACGTCAGAATGAACCTAGTTTATTATGCATATATCAGCAAGTAAATGAGCTCTGTGGGCTTTCTTCTGTTTTCTTTGTTCAGATTCCAACTTGATTTCATTTGAAACAGCCGAGAGACCAAATTATTTTCTTCAGCTGGTTTCCAATAATACTCTTGTTCTTTCTAAATGGAAAAAATCGGAAGATTTTCACAACAGATCTACATTTGTCATTCACAAGAATACGTGGCTTTCAGGATACAGTTCCTTTGAGTCGTTTGCAAAACCAGGATACTTCATCCACATTTCAGCCTCTTCAGTTGAGCTTTTGAAGTACCATCATTCAGAGGAGTTCAGACTGTCCACCCTTTTTAAACTTGTAGGTAGGTAATTATACTTGAATTTTATGAACAGCAGTTTTCTCCCTGTACAAATCCAGGCTAAATGGTGGTGTTAATTTCAGAGATGATGAGATTGCTTACCTCTCCCCTACATTACTGGGAGATGTGAGTACTCTGGGGCATCCAGGCTCAAAATAATTTTCCCTGAGCATTGCACTGAAGATGAGATTCTGTTTTCTTGTGAAAAGCCATTAAATAGCTTAACACACAGTTTTGTTTTATTTGCCTAAGGGGTTTGGAAATACATATCCTAGTGTATAGTTTCTGGGCAATACTTGCTGTGGAGGTGGTAAGAAAATTCTTTAGGAGCAGAACATTCATGCTCATAAATAATGGATGCACAAAGGGAATAGAAAATAACTGAAGGGATCTCTTGAAGTTAAGGTCTGTGGACAACGTTTTCTCTCCTTTGCCTGCTGCCAAGAGAGATTTCTCTACAGTGAGTTCTCATTGCTAACCTTGTGGCCTCCTCAGGAGTAATGCCATCCAGTGCTAAGGACATGGCCTGTAGGTTACACAGGCCAATTTCAATTCTCATTTTCTCTTGAAAAACACCTTGACTTTTATCCACTAGCCACTCAGAGATGCTCTGTTGGTATGTTAACCCCTAGTGTTTCAGTCATCATCCAGTTGGAGGTATTCACCTCTTTTTGGGGTTTGAGATGTCCATTTCCCTAACGTTTCTTGAACAGCTACAGTTCTTGAATAGAAAACAGACTGCTGTGAGGGTGTTTCCATCTACTTGACAGATTCCCATTCCCATAATAGTTCCATTCCACTGAGACATTAGGATCAGAAATGAAGAAGATACTCACTCTGAGGACCCCTTCACAGGACCCTTTTCCTTTCCTGGCTGCAAATGTTGCTCCTACAAGAACTGATAACAAAAACACACAAAATCATGTCAGTCAAGCTCTTTCTGTTTTTTTTTTTTTTTTTTATATTAGTAAGGAAAAGAAATAATAAGAATAACAGTTTTTACGTATTCTTAATCAAGTGGAACCATGCACTGAAATGAAGATGGCCTTAAGGTCAGGAAAAACATGCAAGAGGTTATATTGGCCTATAAAATAAAGCAAAGCAGATTATTCATGTAACTACCCTTTGCTTTAGTTTTTACTTGCCTTAACAAGTCAAGTTAATTAGATACGTCCCACATATTCATTTGTGAAATTCAGTGACAATTACTTGTTGAAACCAAACATAGTATATAAAACTTAAAAATCAGTGCTAAAACTTTTTTATTGTACTGTAGTTTTAAATGCCTTAGTAATTTGTTTATTTGGGTAGCAGAAGTGTTTTAATAAGTGTTCCTGGCAATACCATGTTTTAAAATCAGTTGTTCATTCTCGGAAACTGAAGTGTGTTTTGCAAGCAAAGAAAGAAAATGAAATATTGTATCAAAAGAAGCATGGCCTGGCCATGTTTTACAGTGACCATGTTGAATTGTGGCACAGGCAGACCTGAAGCAGCCTCTGATTTCTATGACAGAAGAGGCCAACTGTATGCCTCGTGGAGCTTCTTGTTATCAAAACATTGAATTAAAGTGTTAATGGTGTCATTGTGAATTTACTGATGTTTTACAGTACATTATGCTGACAGCCTAATGCAGCTGTTGACTGGCACACTTCAACTTCAGAAAAACGACAGATTTTGTCATTGCCAAATGCCTGCTGCCTCTTGACAAACGCTTGTAATCACAGAGCTGTTGAGGTTTTTGAACGGCAGAATTAGAGGGCTAATGCTCTTACCAGGATGTTCGTACAGCATTTCAAGCAAGGGACTTTTTTTGGACCTAACAAAAATATCTCCTTAGTCTTTTATCTTTAAGGGAGGAATGAAGAAGGTTAAAACATGTTCCAATTCTCAGTGGTCATCCATTAACACAGAATGGTATGTCTTTTCAAGTGTGAAGTCTTTGCCCTCCAGTCATTATATCAAAAAATCCTATCTATGCCAATGAAAAACTAAAACAATTTACCCCAGCAAGTGGGATCAGATCAAATGATCAAGAGGTATTTCATTAATCACCACATCCGAGGGCTTGGGTTTCAGAGTTTTATAAGCAGAGGAGCATAGGGCTCCAATCTTTCTCCAGTGTACTTTCACAAGGGCCAGCCTGCTGATGTAGGGTAATTACATGGTCTAAAAATACAGCAGCATTTGTTTAAGTTAATGGAAAAGTTACACCAGCTCCAGAGTGCGCAGGCAAAAGCATATTGAGTTTCCTGCTGACTATTGTAAATGCTTTGCATATTAGATCAGAAACTCTTGAACTGGGAACAGCTATTCCTACGGAATCAGAGGATAAATATCAAGAGCAGAATAATAGGCCCAGTAAATCCCCTTGGCCAGAAAGTTCCTCATGAGACTTCTTCATGCTCTGTGACGCACGTTCGAAAGGAAGAATTTTAAGTGACCTGATCACCACAGCAGTAGATACATGTCTGTTTAAAGTCAGCTGATGAGTCACTTTTTCCAGTTTCATGGCAATAAATATTGTCACGTTGGGATACACCGAGGCTGCGAAGTATTTGCCATGAGAGGTCACTTTGGCTTTAAAATTGGGTTATTTTCATTATACTTCAATTTTTCTGCTGTCCTGTTACCAAAAACATTTGAGGAAATTGACTAGAGAACTGAATTTTGATATGTAGCATGTACTTATTCTCAAGAAAATAGTTTTGCATTCTATTCAGGAATTTTTTTACTGGCAAATAAATTGGTATGCATTCAGTCAAAAGAAAGAATATCCTTAGTCTTACCAGATGGGCAAGCGCAAAGGTGGCATGTAAGAGCGATCAGTTCCCATTTGAGATTGCTGGAAAATCAGTGTATGTAGGGAGTTTATGACCCTTTTATGGATATAGCTGCTGTTCTCTTACCCTTTTTAAGAAAAATGTGCTCAGCTAGTTACCTTTTATTTTTCATATGATTATCAGGTGTTTAAGACCACGATGAGTTATTTTTATGTATATGATAAAAATGTGACTTGCCCTATATAAAATCGGCAGCAAAGTTTTTAATAATGCTAGTTATGTGCTTTAATAGCTAGCTTGCTGTAAATATAAAGCCTGTTTTAGAGAGAATTTTCAGCTAAAATTAAAATCTCAAGATGCACTAAGTGTAGGCACACTGCACAGAGGCATTTTTCAATGTTTGTTTTATACAGAGCACTTTTGGTTCCTTTTAATCTTTGATCCAGTTAATCTTAATTAACTGAATCACTTTGAGAAACATGTTACAAAACTGAAAATTGAATACATTTTAATGAATTTTTCTTTTGTGTTTTTTTTTTTTTTTTTACAAAACCATCTTTTTACCTTAAGCCAGTTTTACACGTGATACTACTAACTATTTTAACTTCAATTTGCTCTTACCCATTTCCATCAGTAGAACTAATTTTCTAGAGGGTCCTGGTTCACTCATAATGAGTTGTTGTTGAGCTTAATTTGAGCTCATGTGCTTTGTTGGCCCAAAAGATCATGACATGGGCCCTGGGGCTGGAAAATGCTGAGCAACTGCTGTTGTACCTGCAAATCCCATGTGTGTCACTGAACACATCTGCTTGGTAGCTCCTGGAATCAGACTGAGGTTACTGTACAATAACATCTTTCCTTTTTGTACTACAAACACAAACATTTGGCCTACCATTTTTGGCTGAATAAATAGGAGGAGATTAAAGAGTTGCGTTAACATTGTAATAGTAAACTGAACTGTAAGTAGATGAGAGGTAGGTAATTACACTTTGCTTTCAGGGATGTTTTGGCTGGGCACAAAGTTTAATTTTTCCAGTGATGTTTGCTTACATTTCTCATTGCAGAAACTTAGAAGTCATGAGCAGAGTTTGTTACTAGTTTGTGTGTGTTAACTGGGTAGATAGGATTTCATATTTCTAAACTTGTAACTGAGGAGACAGGCAATCTAAGTTACCAAGCAGAGTTTCGCCTCCATTATAAATAGAACTAACTCTAAAGCAATTTCTGTGCCTACTAGATATTTTTGAATTTTGGGTTAAAGTAGCAAAAAGAAAAAAAGTCTCAGGTAAGAATAAAAATCCAAATACTTGAATTTTCCATTATTTTTTTAAACATTTATTTTAAATACAACCTTTTATTAACACTGGAACATTTCAAATTTTAGAATTTATTTTTAAGTAAATAGCCATTTTTTGAGCATAACTTGGAATTATTCATAGTACAGAGATTCTAACAATGGCAAATTTAGTCCTTGTGAGGTAAAAGGCAGGATAGATAATTAATGTGGGGTGGACTTGTGAACAGTAGGAATTGTCAGCTCACAAAAGAAGTGGCCAAGTTACTAAGAAAGGTGGTTGTGACTCAGCAGAACCCCATGTAAGTGGTAAAATATCAAAAATCTTCATTAAGGTTAATGACTGTTGCTATCCCAGTATTATTTTTGAAAGCCATGAACAAGAAAATAGTAAGTTATGGGGAAGAGAATGCTTCTCTGATGTCCAAGAAAGTGAGAAAGCAGTGGAGTTGGGGAATGTCTTTTAATGTTTTGTCTCTGGCAGTGTGCATGCCTGTGCCCCTACAAGGGCTTTCCGCTGTACGTCCAGCGCGTTGATGTGCTCAGCTCATGTTGGGTAAGAGGACCATGGGCTCAGCTGGCACGTCAGCTGGAGCCACTGTCACCCAGGACATAAGTCACCATTGTGGAAAGGATTTGCTGTGTCACCAAACAGAAGACAAATGCTGGTAGACTTCACAAGGAGACACATGGTTATCTCCAAATGCCATGACAAATCCTTTTGAGGAACACATGCCTGATACGAGAAGCTTGATTCATTGTCTGTAAACTGTGTATCATTGTTTTGTTGTGAGTGAACTCTGCTGTTGCACAGTAAGCTCGTGTTACTGGTTGCTGGAGGGGGAATTAAGTATTAAAAAAATGGGAAGCATGTGGTGGAGGTGGCTGAACAGACCAAGTGACCTCAGCCACTCCTCACGCGGCTTCCCCTCAAGGCCCTTCACCATCTTCAGTGCTCTCCTTTGGGCACACTCTAACAGCTGAATGTCTTTTTTTATATTGTGGTGACCAAAACTGCATGCTGGGCTTGAAGTGAGGCTGCACCAATGCAGAGCAGACATTTTTGTGCTGGTTTTTGTTTTGTTTTGTTTTACAGTGGCTTGATGCTTGGGATGCTTGAGCATTCCAGACGCTAGGTGAAATAGTGAAAACTTTAAATATGATGAATGGCTGAACTGGTGTTTTCCTAATACTCTGACGAATTTTCCCGTAATTCATAACAAAGCACAGATATCATTATACCTTATGTGTTTTCAGAGACATCCTGAGAACATTCTGGGAAAAAGGAAAGCAATTCATACTAATACTCAACTCTTGCTGTGGTGATTTGGTGGACTCTTTAATGTAATTTGCACACTACAGACACTGATACAGCTCTGCCTGGCATACTCAATTCTCTAAAATCCCTTGACTGGAAAATTAAATGTCCATTGGTTCTACAGCTCTTTGAAAGCAATTTTTTATGACCAGGTTCACAAATTCTTCTGTTGTCCATTGTTCTTTTTGTAGAGGTAGAGACAAAATTTGCAAACAAGCATAACTTCATTCTTGACTGAAAACAGCGTTTATGTGTTACACTCAACAAATGCTGTGTGTTTATGTGGAGATTCACCCTAAATCCTACCAAGGCATGCAACACCACCAAACTCTGTGAGCTTAGTCTGCAGGAAAGCTTGAGGAAAATGTGGCTATCATTTCATGAAAGTCTAGGTTGGTTTGGGGAATGGGAGATGGTATGTTAATCCCAGCACTTGGAAGTGTTAGTTCACGGTCGCTGTTCTGCTAAATTGAGAAACTATCATTCTTCGTCAGGTTACAGTCTGCCTTCTGCAGGCTTGCACTTTCATTGTGTTTGAAACTTACTCTGTGGTTAATGGTGAGTTCTGTGGCCAGAGTTAAAAGTTATGGATTTTCCTCCATACTTAATCTAGGGTAGACTAATGAATGAGATTTCCTAGATTCAACTTGGATTTACTGTTATTGCTGGTTATTGCTACTGTCGGTGATTGCCTGTGCCAACAGGTTTCTGATATGTTTTGTGTTTCTGCCATATATCTTCTTTTGTCTTTAAACTTTCTATTTCTGCTATATATTTCTGCTATATATTTTCTTTTTTCCTTAAACCTTACCACTCAACCAGTCCATGCATACAAAACACCATACATCAGTCTGCAAAATGTATGGAAAAAATTCCCTTCCTCCATTAGATTCGTGTAACTTAAACTGGTTTCACTGTAAGGGATCACAGAATAATTCAGTGATGTGTACATAACTTCTTATGAGAACATAATAAATGCATTTTTATACCATCGTAAGAATTGTGCTTTTAAAAGCAGTGACAAGTTACATCCCTGGATAAAATGAGATGTTAAAGGGGTAACACTAGATGGCAACATACACACCCTTTTGTCTGAGTTTGAATTACATTTTTAAGAGAATTATTTGTATTTTAAAATAAGACATTGATGGTTAGTAATAACAGGGAGATAATTACTTGTAAGTGCAGATTCCCTAAATTGCAGGAAGAAAATTTTCTCAGTATCTTCTTGGAAAACTTGACTGTCTTCAAGAAGATGGAAAAGGGCTACTCTTTGTATCTCAGTCAAGCAAAGATCAGGAAAACTTAAAAGAAAAAGAGACTTCAAAAGACCAAAAATGGAAACTCTAAGTAGTTAGCATTTTCTTCCTGGTTTTTAATGTAAACATTGTTTAAGAGCAGTTACTCTTTGTAGGCTGTGAACAACATTGCTCTGAGCTCGGGTCTACTAATTTAGAGGGGACACATATATGATGATGGTTGTCTTCTGCAGGAAGTGTCACTGCCTTGCCCTGACTGCTACTAGAAGGAGCTGGGGTGGGCTGTCATAGTGCAGGGACTGAAATCCAGATATATCATGTAAATCTTGCAGGTGTTGAAAGAGCTGCTGGGCTAATCCAGCATTGTGTAGGAAACCGTTCTGCATGGAGACGGGGGAGGGCTAGAGTGTATTTGAATTTGTGTTTCCATTATGTGACTTGGAAGTCTTTCAATAAACACTGTGTAGGTGCCACAGTGAATGTAAGGTATGCCTCTTAGTGATATGCATCTGTGTGCATTTCTAGAAACATATGAGAATAACAGATCTTTGCTGTTTTTCAGATGTTAAATTCAAATTTCTGTCCCGTTCTACGTGTGAATGGCGTTATGATGCCTGCACAAGCCCTTGTTTCAAGACATGCAGGGACCCTTTGGGAAAAAACTGTCAGACGGTACCAAAGTAAGTGTCTATTTTTATGGAAAAGTGTGTTATTTGGGCAAGACACTTAAGCAGGATAATAAGAATGCGAGGGCCCAAATGTTCACTTAATATAGCAGGAGTGTGTTGTGTAAGGAGGCAAGTGAAAGAGAAAAGAAGTGGAATAAAACCTGCTGCCGCAGCCACGTAAAACAAATGTCAGCCTTTAGTGTACTGTCAGGTTCTGGAAGGACTGCTGTATTTGTAACTTTCATTTTGGAGGGTATTGTAGAGTATTAATAAAGAGAGGTTATTATAAGTTTGTTTCAAACAGTTGTGCCCCTGCTTTTCTATTATGTCATTGTGACAGCCATATCTGGCCTTGCCTTTTCTTTGAAGTGGAATTTGTGCTAAGTCTGGTAAAACTGACATTCAGATTTTGACATGTAAAACTACTGGGTATTTCTTCAGCAACAGTATTCACTCTTGAACATGTGGCTGTTCATTTCAAAAGCTGAGTGTCACAGAGTTCATGCTTTACCTTAGATCTGAGTGGGAATGGAAGTCATGGCAATGGCATTTTGAAGGAGTACGCTGAGGTGAACCAGACTGCTTAAACATACTTTATATATAGATTCTGTTTTCCTAAAATTGAATGCTTGTTGCAAAAGATACTATTCAACTAGTTAATACTAATTGGTTTTCTTTTAGAGTGGAAGGATGCATCCCTGTCTGTCCTCTCAACATGTTGCTGGATGAAATCACTCAAAGATGCGTGTATTTGGAAGACTGTATGTCTGAAAACTTATATATATATCATATATTGGACTTGGCTTATTAATGTATTAGTTCTTTATTCATAATTTCAAATATCAGTGCCTACATTGGTGTAACCATGACCTTAGTTATGTGAAACTTGAGCTCACTAAACATACATTTTAGTTAAAGTAATTTCATCCCTCAAAAATATGAGACAAATTTTAAACTAAGAAAGATGTTCTTTCTTCATATAACATTTCAGTAACATTAGATGTCAAGGAAATGACTTAATGAATTTATTTTTTAAATTGTCTGTGAGTTTTAGAAGTTTAAAGGCAATTGAAAAGATCAGTTATATGAGTTAAGCTAGAACTCTGCTGGCTCCATCACTATAATTATTCATAAATTTCAGGCTGTTCTCTTGTGTCTGATTTCAGGCATTGAACCTGCAGATGACAGCCCACCTCTGCTTCTCAGCATTCAAACACCAGCAGTTCCACATTTAACACCAAGCACAGGTTTGGCAGTGATCAGTGAAGAGGTCACTTCATTTCCTGTACCTGAAGCAAAGGACATGGAAACAACACTTGCTACAAAATTGCAACCCACTGCAAGTACAGGGAAACTGGAATTTTCAGCTGTTACATCCAGTAAAACACTTCCAGCCATAACTTTATCACCAAATATTTCTTCACAGTCAACAGAAATGACATCTCGGAGAAGCACTACAGCAATGACTGGGACAACAAAATCTAATGTAAGCTTGTCTGCTTCTGTTGACGTTTCTCCTTTGTTTCCATCTACTGTCACTTCAGAAACTTCCACAAGGATACAACTGGTCAGTAGTGGCTCCACTAAACTACTGAGGGCTACAGAACCTCAGACAGCAGCTGCTGCACATGCAGGGACCACAAGCACAGAATCAGAAAGCAAGCCAATTGCTACTTCTGTTTTTACTGGGGCACCACTTATACATAGAACAACAGAAATGCCAGTCAAAACTAAAATAGTGGAATTATCAGAAATGGCCACAAGAACACTTCCCACGGAAGAAGCACAAGTAAAACCAGAAGGACTTACAACATTTACACCCAGTTCATTTGAATCAATAACAGAAAAAACTACTGCATATCTGCCACAGTTTTCCACATCTCCACCTCTGGACATGCCTTCATACACACCACCAGTAAACTTAACAGGAACTTCAGAAGGGACAAAAATAAGTGTAGAACAATCTTTTACCACGGTAGCTAATGTTACAGTGACATCATTTTCTCCTATACTCACTACTTCATCCTTGTTAAAGCCAGTGTCTTCAGCAACAACAGAAGCAGCAGCTGTTTTAACCAAGCAGAGTGTGAAAACTACGTTTTCACCAACATCCACGCCACCTATTTCATTAGGAAAGGCATCTACAGAACCTCCTCTTGGAGTGGTTCAACACCTGGCTGGTGTTCCAGAGGTTCCTTTCACTACAACTCTAGGTCCGAAGATGACAACTCTACAAACTCAAGAGACATCATCAGAAACAACTTTATCATTTACAACTCATAAAAAGGAAATCCCAAAAATAACACCTCATGTGGAGCACACACCAAGTTCCTATTTCCCTCCCTATTCACCACATCCTAGTTCCAGTACTGAAAAATCCTTCATTCTTTCTACAAAGAGACCTGCAGTGTCTGCTCCTACTCCTGCTTCTCCAGCTTCAGGTGAATTCAAAAAAACATTTAAAACTGTTTCAACTACAGGGTATCCCTTAAAAACAGTTCTAAACACAACAGAGTTCCTGACTACATTTTATGCTAAATATCCTGTCATGGCTGAGACTATCAGTGTGACACCTTTGTCTGTTAAGGTAACATCCCCTCTTGAATTAGCAACAAAGTCAACTTTGTTTTCTGGAAAAATATCTACTGAATACAAGTCAGCTCTGGTTTCAAGTACAGTGAAGACAAGCACTCCAGCATATTCAGGTAGTGTCACCACATCAGCAATGGAAACCAAGGAAACCACCATAGCTCCTTTTGCAGCTACAAAAAGAGAATCATCTCAAAAAACATCCATCACTGGATCTCCACTTGCTCTCCTTAGTGGAACTGAAACCACATTGTTGACAACACAGCCTGATAAGTCACAAGTAGAAAGTGTTACTCCCATCTCTGCTGGAAAACCATCTGCTTTGACTTTTTCACCATCAACTTCTCTAATCTCTTTAAACATTTCTCTTCCTTCACTGCCCTCGGATGGAAAAGAAGAATCTCTGACAACTCTCAGTCCCATGCATACATCCCATGAAATAACCTCTTTATATCCAAGAACAACTCTACCAAAATCTATGTTAACAACTGAAAAGACTTCACCAGTCCCAACTTTCTCTATCTTATCTACTATACTAGAACAATCAAGTTCAATAACAACAGTATTAGACAAAAAATCACTAGTGACTATCACTGATGCTATGTTCTCCCCATCCTCTGAATTCAGCAGTCAGCTCATAACAACCAAAAAACTAATGACAGGGAGAGAAGAATCCTCTCTGTCCCCTTCTGTCGCACTTCCAGTAACAAAGTCTTCTTACACTTTCTCCACCTCTCAATATCTAGGAGATAAATTAGTTTCCTCACCTTCTGTAACACAACTGCTACCAGAAGTAACAACCACACCAAAATATTCAGTACAAACTAAAATTCTTTCTACAGCATTGAAACCTACAGTCCAAAGTATAACAGAAGCGGTGAAATTTCCAGCAGCTGCAGCTCAGCCATCCCTGCCTCCATCTTCAGCAAGCCCCTTGTCCTTGCAGACATCTTCAGGAGATAAACTTTCAGTACGGGGCACAAGGACCACGGTTATACCACCGCCTTCTACTCAGGAGACTACAGAACTTGGTCGTCAGACCTCTGAATCTTCATTGACAAGCCAAGTTCACCAGTATCCTGCAGAACCTCTAACAAAATCCACTGGTCAGCCACAACCTGTCTTTAGCACAACTGAAGCTACAGTAGAACTGACCTCATTATATCCCTTAATGACCTCACTATCTGAAGGCACTCGTTCAAGTATGTTACCTACCTCAGTAGGTCCTACAAAAGTTATCTTACCAACTCAAAAATATTTGCGTTTAACTGATTCAGTCACGCAGCCACTTGTGTCAAGAACTTCTGTTTTGCACGCTACAGTCCCAGCTAGAACAACAGCTGACTTGGTTTTTGGCACCAAAATTCCCCCTTTCTCACCAGAAGTGCTTGCTGCTTCCTCTCTAACAACGATTAAAATAGAACCTTTTCCTTCATTTTCCACACAAAAGGCAGGTACAGATCTACAATTTACGCGTCATGCCTCATTTACTGAAACACTTGAAGCATCGCCTTTGCCAGGTTCCAAGTCAACCTCTTCAATGGTTTTGCTACCACAAACAACAGAAATTCCCGTTGCATTGGGATCCACATCAACAAGGAAAAGTGGTACAGAGAAAACTGCAGTGTTGCCTAAGCAGGTCACACCTTCAGCCACCACCTACAGTTCCATCATCCCACCAAGTACAGCCTTGTCTACTGAGGCCCGTTCATCAGCTGCAGCTTCAGCCTCTCCAACAACAGGCAGTGCTGGGCAAAACCTCAGTATTGCATCAGCAGCTTCAGACAAAGCAGCAGCAGTCACAGAGCCCATCACCACCTCTCTTTCTGTTACTTCAGAAGCAAAAGGAGCCTTGCCCCTCCACACAGCAAAGTCTGAAGAGTCAGAATTAACAACAGGATTCCAGTCTGTCCTTACTCAGCGAGTTACACCTCAGACGTTTTACCCGCCGTATTTCACAAACACAACTTCAGTTCTCTCCACTGTACATTCATCTGCTGAATCAAAACAGTTTTCTTCTATAGCTCCGTCATCAGACAGTACTACTCAAACTTCAAAACTTGAAATAACATCTGAGATGCAGACACCTTCTGTGAGTTCACTGCTAATGATATCTGATCATCCAAATGACACAGCAGCTCCATCAGTTTCCTTGTTTACTTCTTTATCTACCAAACCACTTCATGGCTTGACTACAACATTTTCTGATGGACTGGCAACAGCTGAGGCCATGTCAGGAGCCGCAGCATCACCTTTTATGTTGCCTCGAGAATCAGCCACTCTTCAAACTTGTGCAGTGAGTAGATACAAATAATTTCCTGCCTGCTTTGGAATATGCCTTAGTTACTTTTACACACAGATAGAAAGTAAAATTGTGAGCTGTGCCTTGATACTTTAAATCCTAAAGATCTGTTAACAAACAAGGGACCCTGACTGTTACCCATTATATTTGAAACCTTCCATAACTTCATTATGCATAACATTTTTTTCCAAATATTTTACTACACTGGGTTTCACGCCTCAGTTTTCTGGGTATGACTGTTAGAAGAATGGGGGTTTTTGGCAAAATATCGTGTTTCATACTGTCCAGTGGCAGCCCTTCTTAAAGTACATCTTTCCAGACATGTCTATTATCATTCCTTCTTGTTTCCTTCCATATTTTTCCCTTCTCAACTTTCTAAATTGTGAAGTTAAAAATTCAGTAGTGCTGTTCTCATCTTTACAACAGGACAACAGTGTTAATCTATCCTCAGAATGGTCAGGTTTTCAAAGTTGTTCTCCACTTGTCGCTTCCATCGGTGTCATGGGGATCAATAAGTATTCTGTACCTAAAGAATGTGAACCCCTTTTTTAACAAAAACTCTACAATATTGTTATACTAGCTTGGTAAGAATGGTAACCTCTGTCTTTTATTGAATCTGCCTTAGCCAATCACAGAGAGTGAGTGCATAAAACACATTTGTTTGGATGGACAACTGATCCAGGTTAATAAGTCACAGAACTGCCCATACAATGCTACTCAGCCCAGCTGTGGAGTTTTAGGATTTGCTACTCAAACAAATGGTAACAAATGCTGCCCAAAGTGGGAATGTGCATGTAAGTTTTAATTATGCAATACTTTTGAAATGCCTTCAGGTAACAATTTAATGCGTGTGTAAGACGGGTAAGAATTTACACTTCTATACCATGGCATAGAAATGGAAGATGCATGTTGTATGGGTTACTCAATGTCTAAGGAAATTTATAATTTTAGTTTGACATCCAGGGAAATAAAATGAAATGCTCCTTTAATGTACTCAGCGTTAGGTATCTGCAGTAGATGTGTTCAGGTCTGACTTAGATACATCTTGTCATCTCTCTAATCAGGGAACACCTAATCAATACAGATTTTTTGGTTTGTTTTATAACTTCCTCAGGATGAAAAGATTCCCTACAATGTGAACTACTTCTCTTAAGAGTTTGGGGGCTCTGTACTGTCATCACTCCCATCAATTAACTAGAATTGGGTAGAAAGAATCCAAACCTTAAAGAAAATTCCATTTAGTTCATCACAGCAAATAAAGTATGCAGTGATAAGCAATTAGAGCTTTTGCTTAGGCTTTAGAGTTTGAAATAACTCAGAGTAGAACTTCAAGCCCATTGAAACACAAAAGCTTTAGCAGTAAGACTGAGGAAAAATGAAACTCTACCACCTTAGGAACAAGACTGCAAGGGAACAATGGATCTGGCATGATCTGCTGTCACTCACGATTTTTCCTAGCTTGGGGTTTGTAAAAATTGCAAGCCTTTGTTGTAAAGAACTGTAAGGAAATAGCTGATTGCAGAGGTCTGCAGGTTGTCTCACTGAAAATATGCAGGATTTGATTCTGCCATCCATTTACAAAAATACGACAATATCAAATATGTGAAAATATGTGCTGCATATATGAAACTATTAGTTCATCTTAAAAAATTTATTGTTTTATCTTCATATTTTGTAAGATTTACCAGAATTCTAAAGTAAGTTAGAAAAAACATTTACTTTTTTTTTCCCTTAGGTCGTTGCACCATTTTCTCTGATCTGAGCATTGTAACCTATGATGGAAATCATTTGGCTTTATTCAAAGAAGCATCCTACATTGTTAGTCAAACTCCAGATGAAACTATAACCATCCATGTCCTTGACTGTAGAATGGTAACTAACATTTATCAGCTAACAAAAGGTGTTAGGTACTGCTAATAAGATGTATCTGAAAAGCGAGAGCATAGTAAATACTTCATATTGTGGTTATTATTCACTTCTGTGCAATATCTGTGAATTGTACTTGCATTTTGCAATACTTATTAATTGTGTAACACTCTAACACCTGACTGTATATGCACAGTTCCTTGTGAAACAGCTGAAAGATGAGAGGTAGGTCTGTGTTATCCTATGGTATGTGTAATACAGACAAGGTGGTGAGAGATTAAGTTGATTTACATTATTAGTCACTTCTGTGAGTGCAGTCTTATTATAAATACCACCACAGTTGTACCAATATACCACCAGTCTCTTTCAATGCAGGATTTTTATCTATGTTCATATGGAGAAACTTGGACTGGAAGCACCAATCTTCAGAGCCATAAAAGGCTGTAGGAATGCCAGGCTGCACTGGAGTGCCCTGGGCATTCCAAGTTTCTGACACGGGAGTAAGAGAGAAAGCCTAATGGGAATCCTGTCTAATGGGTAGTATGGGTTGGCTTTTGTCATTAAAAGTTGATTTCTTGTGAGCCTTTATAAAACTCCTTAAACTTTAGTCTCTTCTGTGAAATCTAGGTAATTTGATGCCTGTAAAAACATCCATTGCAAAGTTTGGCCCCAAGTTTCACCTTATGGAAGTTAATTTCAGAAGCTCAGTATGACTGATATGAAGATGATGTGTTTGTGACTTTCAGATTTGTTTTCCTCTTGTATTTAGTATCTTCTGTTTTACTGACCCCATGTAGCTCAGGAACTATGCATTTATTCCTGATGCATTACTTCTGTGCTGGATGTGAGATACAGATTCATTATTCCCAGTCTCATGCTTGCTGACCTTCAGATATGTAATTCTTTTTTTTTTTTTTTTTGTCCAAACAGCTAGTCCACCATATTTTTTTTCCCTGAAAACCTGTTTCTCTGTTGTAAGTTTAAGATTGCATGATATAGCACAGTTACTGAAAAAAATGAGGTCGTAGTATTTTGTTTATCCAGATAACCTTTGTAGTCTTGACTTAAAACTGCAATCACCAATGGTTTTCCTCTCTTAATAGTGTAATCCCCAAAAACCCTCAATATCCCAGTGCCTAAAACCAGTAAGCAACCAATGTATACAGATTTTTCACATCATGGCTATGGGTAATGTATTTTTGCTTTCTCCACAGAGTAATTCAAATTCAACCTCTTTGTGCCTGGCCATGTTGAATCTAACCTATGTATCAAATCAAATTATTATCAATCGTTTAAGTAGAAAAGTAAGTATTTTGAGGGGTTTTATTTTCCTTTTAGATAACACCTTATTTCTGTAATCAGCTGCCTCCTTGCGTATCTGAGGAACAGAGTAAAACACGATAGGTCATATGATTAATTGTTCCAATTTTGTAATTAAGTAAACTGTGATCCAAGTACAATCAACAAGGTAAGTCACAGAGCAAGGCACATAAACTGTTAGTGCCTTTGGTACCTGTATTATCTTTATGGAGGAAAGCCTGACTGCTTCTGAAATTACTTATTACTTAGATTCTAAAGCTGTCAGGAATCTGCCCTTAGTTCTTCTACCTGACAATACACCTCTCTCCTGTGTGTCTTTTAGATAACAGTAAATTCAAGGTCTGCTTGGCCTACTGTTAGAAAATATGGATACAAAATTGAAGATTCAGGCTTCAAGTATGCGGTTGAGACCCCAACAAAAATCAGAATTCAGTGGTTTCACAACACAGGTGTGATGATTATGGAGTTCAATAGTACCAGAGAACCAAGAGCTTTGGGACTATGTGGTAAGTATAGAGTAGAAATAAAGGCTTTCAGATGCTTTGCTAGGGAGACATATTTTCCTAATTATCTAAGATATTTGTTGCAGGATCTGTCCGATATAATTGCAAAGTTTAAGATTGATCATTAATTTTGTTAATTGCCGAAGTTGTATTTGATATCTATCCCTGTAATAATTTTTTGCCCACAGTGTTGCTTCTGTCTGTAACCTGTTAGAGCCACAGGCATGATTGCTGTTACCAAACCCAAATAAGTAAGACAGGTCTAAGTCTGTGATTTCAAATACGGTCATTTACAGATTTAGTGATTGATATCCATCTGATAGGAAGTAGTTCGTGCTATTTTCAGTTTCTAAAGGTCAGAATTCGCAAGAAATGTAAACTTGAGAGAATTAATCTTAGTTTAACTGTTGGAGAAAATAGTTTAGAGGGAATTTCTTAATAATGTTGCACTCTGTTAGGTTCTGTTCAATAGTTTTCCCTGCTTTCTTTTTTCTCTAAAAAGCACAGCCTTGAATAAGCTGGGGGTGTTACAGCTTTTGCAAGCATGTATTTGTTGATGTAAATCCCCACTGTGGTAGCTGAATCTGTAAATTTATCTGCTGTAAATTGGAGCTGGAAATTAGGATTAAAGAGATCATATAATTACAGTGGATATCTTTCCAGTTTCAGAAAGGGCAAATGCCTGTAGCTCAGTATCAAATACCAGGAATAGCTCAGTCCAGTTTCCAGTCCTGCTGACAGAAATGTGCTTCTCATAAGGAGAGTTTGAATTTACACCATTTTGAGATTCGATTGTTGTCTGTAGTTTTGCCCTAACTTCTGTTTTCAATATTGTTCTCACTCTGCTTGGCTAATTGTTATTGTAATTAGATCAAACAGAAACAAGAAAGTGAAGACAGTGGGTTTTTATAACAGGCCTGATTCAAGTTACCTAGAAAATCTCTTTTGCCTTTGCCTGTTTGATTACTGTGATAGGGAAGATTGGGAGCATTACATTCCTGGTGTACAAGGCGTTTTGAATAGATGACAACCCACTTCTGTGGATGGTGTTGCAAGTACAACTTCTTCAGAGAATGTGCTGTGTATTTCTGGTGTTCACCTCTGACTGGGAGGTTCTCTGCATAAGTCTGCCTGCACAGTGCTGTCTGGTGCCACTTACAGAGCCTGCCTCAAATGCACTTGTTGTACTGCATCTTTTCAGGGTGAATTAGTCTAGCCTAAACTTCTTTCTGTGCTTTCTGTGTTAGTGCAAATACAAGCAGCATGCTTTCTCAAATATCTCTTAGCTGAACTTTGTTATTTGTAGCTCCTGATTTCTCAGCTTCATGGAAATGCTGAAACTGAAGAGACCGTTACAGATTTGTAGCACAGGCATCTCTTGAAGGATTCAGGGGCAACGGTGTCTTTTGCAGTGCAAGGATTGGGCAAATGGGGCAGCTGGTGAAGAGCTGGAATGGGAGATGAGGGATGTGGGAGGGGAACATGGACATCTCTATAGCAAAACTGGTGAAAAAGATTGAAAGCATGTCAGTTCTAGTTGCAACTAGGTCCTATCAAGAAAAATGTGAAGCTTTAGTTCTGCTGTGTTAAATCTCCTTGTCAATGTGTAACAGAAGTGAAAAAAGATATCCCTGACACGACAGCAACACTTTGAGGTCTTTCTGCACCATACATGCTTCATATCTGTGTTGCAAATACAGAATCAAAAGGTTCAACCAGAAACAGTTTGGAAAGCTGTTTTACTCTCTAAATGCCTGTTGCTGTATCACTGACTGTCATCAGGAATTGCAAAAACTGGTAAAACAGACCAGTTCTTTAGAGAAGGGTGGAATCCACAAACACTTTTTTGAACAGATAAAGAATTAGAATTGTGCTTGTGGAGACATCAGAAGAAAACATTTTAGAAGTTTGGTACAAAAGTCTCAGAAACTGATTAGGAAGAAAGAATGGGTGACTGATCCATTCTACTTTTTTCTCCCTTCTGGTTTGACTTTCTGAGGAGACTACTGCCATTCTTGGATGTTCTTTGCTGACCACAGTCACTGCCCTTGTTATGTAGCTTCTTTTGCTCTAAATTGTTCCACAATTGCTGATTATCTTAGTTAAAACAGAAAGAAAAATATGGTGCTGCCTTCTGAGAAGTGAATACAGAAAAGTTTTATTTTCTTTCTTTTTTTTTCCTGCTGAGTGGTAATAATAAATATAGCTGGAAGTGCAGCAAGCTGCAGTTCCATGGTGCCTCTTCATCCAGTAGATGCTGATGATTGCTCAGAAGCATAAGTAAAATACAGTACAGTATTTTCTGAAGTACAGTATCAGATCAGCATCCTGGCATTTTATGGTTGTTCCCTTTTCTGATAATATTTACAGTTTTAATTTGTTGGTATACGTGGAGGTGCTTTGCAACCTTTTTTAGAATACATTTTTGTTTAGTATTTGCAGCTGAGGAAGAAAGTTTCAGTTTTTTATTCGGGCTCTCGGAGTATCTCTTTGATATGCAGTAGATTTCCATTCAGAGGTGTATCTTTACTTTTGCTTTCCTTAATTTTGCTGAATTTTGTCTATTTTGATCCTAACGAAGACTTTTTACATCTGTTATAGGTTGTGATACTGTTATGTTTTATAAGATTTTGAAAAGGTGTTTACTTTCTCAAGTATGCCACTTCAAACATATTTACTGTGTGTTAACCTGCTTTTTTCTTTTTTTTTTTTTTTTTTTCCCCTTCTGATAATTCACAGGGTTTTGTGATAGAAGCTTGGAAAATGACTTGATGCTACCCAACAGGACAGTTTTAAGCCAAAGAAGTTCACCCTCGACTTTTATAGACAGCTGGCAAGTGCCTGACACTTTAAAGTATGTCGGAGAAGACAGGCATCAGGAAGCTAATTGCTCAGTCATGGACTGCTCAGAGTGCTTAAGAATGGTGTTGAACCAGACCTTCAGCAGCTGTCACCCTTATGTATGTTAACTATTTCCAGGCTTACGTTTTGAGAGCTGCAGTTCAGATATAATTTTGTATACTTGGTAATTTCGTTAACGTGAGACTACATGTAACTGTATCTGTTGAACGAGATGCGTATTTTTGTGTGTGCCTACAGTTGCAAGGTAAAAGTGATTGAAGAGTATGAAGCTTGATAGGAGGGTTGCAATAAGCAACTTTCAGGATTTCACCTCTGTTAGTTTTGAAATACCCCGAAATTCATAAAGCAGTCATAGATAATTCAGCTGTATCAATAAGATGTAGAAAAATGTAACAGAAAATAGTTTTAGGATTTAATTAATCCTTAAGCCTTTGGTAATTTAACAAGTCCCAAATTGCAATGGGAAATCTGAGAACCTGCATTCTCAAAGGCTCTAGAGACAGAGTTCCAGCTTGGAGATGTGAGAGGGTAGAACAGACCCTTAAAAGCAAGCCTAAGGAAAATAACAAACTCCTGGTGTGCAAATAAATTATTTGTGGTCACATGAGTACATTTACCATTTGACCTTTTCTATATAATTGATTTTGATGAAGAAGAGACCAAAAATAGGTAAAAATTTAGAGATAAGAAGGAACAAAGTAATTGAGTCTTCTACTAGAAAAACTTCATTACCCTTTACCCCTTGGCACTCGTAAGAGATAAAACTAAGGAGTAGAATCATGTCGATGTCTGGGAAGTCTTAAATACTAGTAGATTATCTTTGTACACCAATGAAGGCTTACCATGAACTAAGAACTCTTGGCTTCTTTGTAGCTAATATTTTTAAAGGTCAGTCTTTCCTACCTAGCTTAGCCTCTGTGAAGGTGCCATCTCTTTTTTTTTTCCTTTGTTAGATTCCACCTGAGCAATTCTGTGATATATGGGCTCGAGACACTGAGTACATTCAAAATCCATGTGTTTCACTAGCTGCCTATGTAGCAATGTGCAACAAGTTCAATGTTTGCATAGAGTGGAGAAGCTCTGATTACTGCCGTAAGTATTCTACGTCTATGCCCACCTCTAGTGTTCACAGAGAGAAAACTTGCCTAATTTAAGAGTTACTGTAAGTTGAAAACACCAGTGGTTCTTGAGTCTTCGTGTGCTTTGATGCTGCTGCAGAAAGCTGTGCCTTTGGAGAAAGGATTAGAGAAAGGAAACACCTTTGAGATTAGACGGAGAGTAAGGAGTAAAGCCTGAGAGCTTAGAGCATCCTTGCAGAAGACTTCTCCCATAGCAACACTAAAGTGTAAGGCCAAATGGGATCTGTAGCTGGATCACAGCATCTCCTTGTGCTGTCCATGGTCACCTAGGAAAAGCCCCCTGCGGTGATAACACAGGAAGGTCTGTGGGTTTGGTGCTTGAAAATAGAAGGGCTTATTGATGAAGCATGATCGCCCCAAAATAAGAGAACTCACTGTACATAGAAATCATAAGTGATGCCTTTTTTAAAGTGATTTAAGGTGTGTATATTTGTACAGGCTTCATACAGGCATATAATAATGCCTTGCAAATAAGTTATGTAGTCTAACACTTAAAAACAGCCAATTTTTTAAAATTAATTCAGTTTGTATGGATTTTATTAGGTAGTAACTGTTAAAAGGAGCTCACAAAATTTAGCTGTAAATGTGTTCCATCCATCGTGTAGGGACATATCACACTTATTTTTATATCACAATGATGCATTTTCTTCACTGCAGATTATTCAGAACACTCTATGATTGATCTGTGTAGTATTTGAAAATGTTTTTGAAGTTTGAACTATTTTGTGTCAACACTGTTGCATGGTTTGATATCTCTGCTGCCAAAATGCAAACTGAATCTTGATGAATGTTATTACAAGAAGAGAAGTAAAAATGCCTGCAGATTCCTTATGTTTGAATTTATTGTGGCGGTAACTGCTCTGTGTTGGTGTTTCAGGTTGGTAGATCCAATTGAATCATCAAGCACAGAAAGTTGACAAGAAGACAATAATGTCTTCTCCTAGGTGTTGCCTGTGGGATTACAACTTCAACATGTCTGATTTATTTATTTCCTTCCTAGCCTTCCCCTGCTCTGAAAACTTCTCCTACCAGCCTTGCATAGCTGCCTGTGAGGTTCCAGAGAGTTGTCAGAATAATGAGGTTGCTTCCCTAGACTCAGAGTCCTGCTCAGTGCTGACAGAAGGCTGCGTCTGTGCTGGAGGGACCATCCTTCACCGGACTCATACTGCTGTCTGTATTCCTGAAGAAAAATGTGGTATATTTGGATGTGATTTTTTTCTTAATTATCTGCAAGTTGGTGGTCAGATACTCCATTATTCATAAGTTGAGTTCTGGTTTGGTGTTGTGTGTGCATTCTGAATATGTCATTCATTTGAGGATTCTAGATATTCAGTGAACATTAACAGTGCAGGTGAGAAAGCAAGGAATGTCCTTGTGGTGCACAATTTTGCTCACTTTCTCTCAGCTGGAAGATGCTCTTTGAAGTCTTTGCTTAAGTTTAAGTATTCAATTACTCTAAGAGTGTTAGTCTTGGCCTCCTTTTCACCCAAGCCCTTTGCCAAGGGTGCAACCTTTTGAGACCCAATGGCATTCAAATGACACACAGCAACAATTAATTACACATTTTGAATTATATGTGTGTGTCCTGCCAGCACTCAAGATTATTTTCATTGCAATTCTGCCTGAGTACACCAAATAATAGACCAATTCTTCTCCCTAACAACATGAACCTTAAAGATGCAGTTTATGATAAATCAGACTACTAAAGCACAGTAAATTGGTAATAGTTTTGATATTTGTGAAATGCAAAAGTAACTTCTTTTCAGATCATTACTTTAAAAACAAAGGATTGGATTGGGGTTTTAAGTGACTGGCCTTGCAGGGGAGATACAAAACGAATTGAAAGTCTGGATCTTCTGGAAGGTGTTGAGTGTCTTGCTTTCCTGTACAAACTCAGTCGCAGACTGTCTCCTCTTTCCCTTTTTTGTGGGGTGATGCACATAGACAAGCCTTTAAAACTCGGGGATTTTTATGCTTCATAGATCCACATCCACTATGGAAAAAAATGGTGATCAAAATTGGAATTAAAAAGGAATTACTTCTGTTTTCTGTTGTCCTGATCTAGCTTGTACAGACAGCTCAGGGACACCTCATGCTGTGGGTGACATCTGGAAAACTTCTTTGAGTGGATGCTGTATGCAAAAATGTGTTGACAGTGAGACCATTATTCCAGTGGAGTACAACTGTTCAGGGATCCACAATTTAGAGTGTCAGCGATTTGCAGAAGTGGCCTTGCTTGTTCCTGATGATCAGACATGTTGTCCTCAGAAGATCTGTAGTAAGTATTCCTTCATGGTTAGGAGTACTGCCCACTGCAGGAATAGGCAGATGTCCTTTCTCTGTGGTTTGCCTTCCTGTTACACATTCTATTTTTGAAGCATATGGAAATTACTTTGGTTTGAATTTACAGATTATGTAGAAAACTGTAGAAACTGTTTGGCTCAATATATCCAGTAGGTTTTGAGGTAGAGGAATAGGAGGAGGACTGAAATAGCACTGGGTTTATTTGAATATGAATTATGTTTCCCTCAAGTGTAGAGATTACCGGTTTATTTTTAATCTCCAGAAACAAACAAATGATCTAGGTAATTCCAAGGAAAAAAAATCAGATGATTGTTTATCTAATTTACAAAGTGAGCAGTAAAAAGGGATAGAAAAGCTTTTTTTCATTTAATTCTTGCTTAGCTTAGAAAGTTTCAAAAAGAAATTGCAAGCAATTTTCATGTTTTGGCCACCTGGTATGGTATTGCAGTGAGTTTTTTGGAGGAGGTTTGTTTTTATAATTCTCACAATGACTCAGCTCTAGTTTAACGTTGCCTCCATGAAGTGTTGCAAATGATGAATGCTTCTGAATTCTGCCTCATGGGGGTTTTTTGCTGTTTCACTGTGTTTTTCATACGCCTGTGATTTGAAGTTTTGGGTTATCTAACTGCAAATACTGCTTGCCACTGCTCTACTCGACTTATAAATGCATAGTTTAGAATGTGCTTGTTCTTTTTTTTTTCCTTTTATGTAACAGTTTGTAATCAGAGTCTCTGTGAACTCCTAATGCCAGAGTGTAGCAGCTTGGAAAAGTTGGTTACCTACCACAGTGAAGAATCCTGTTGTCCCAGCTACGTTTGTGGTAGGTTTCTTTTGAAAGGTAAAAAATTCCACCCTCTAAAACTCATTCAGTAAACCAAATAGATCAACTTAGGAGGAAAAGGGTAGGTAGATACTATTGTTAGTATGACCATCCACAAATTTTGCTTCTGTCTAAAGCTTGGGTTGGTCTGTGCCTCATTTTGGTAAAGTCCCTTTTTCCCTTCTAACCGTGTTTGACTCTTGATTTTAAGACCAAGGAAAGGCATCAATACAATCTTGTATTGAACGATCAGGCAAGATCTTGTGATACAAGGTAAAAGTTTTTCTAAAGCAGCTTGTAGTTAGTTCCTCTCTGCCCTGCGCTGCCTTTCCTCGGGATATAGCATAACAAAGGAGGAATGCTGAGCTTCATCTAAGGGAATACATCTGTTGCCCTTTTTTCAGAATGTGATCCAGAAAAATGTGAACCATTGGAGCAGATGCCAAGCTGTCAAGATGATCAAACACTAATTGCTGCTCGGGTGGAGAATACCTGCTGCATTTCCTATATATGTGGTACAGTAGCCCGACTGGTTGAGATTATAAGTGTGGTCTTGCATTTGCAATGATGTCTATTATTATATTGCCAAGTAAGGCTCCTTTAGCTCTCCCAACACAGTGAGGCTTGAAAGTGATTAACTCAATGGGCATTAATTTTCTAAAACATAAGAAATGGCAACAACCATCAGGAGTCACAGACAGCTTTGTACAACTGAGCAGTATTCTTATATCAAGTAGAGGAGTGGTGGTAGATGGAATTTAGGGCTTTTCAGAGATTGTCCATGTGCAGAGTGTGAACTAGATGCATGAATAGTTTATCTGAAAGAAGACTGAAGTTATATATGCTTTTATTCCCTGTATCCTGCTGTATTGGCTATGGCCCATCTTAACAGATGACAAATATCCCACATTAGAGTATTATCCATATTTATTCAGTTCTTTTGAGGTTTATCCTTTAATGACTTAATTCAATGACAAAATTGCACTTTTGCCATTAGTATATGAGCTCTAATCTTACCATACAGTTGTTTTCTGTTTGATAATAATCTGATAATGAGGTGCTATTGAGTTTACTTTATTTTTGTACAGGTGACTCAAAGGCCCTTCCACATGCAAAAATCTGAGTGCTAATAGGAAATGTGAATTACACTTCTGTTACTTACAGTAATCAGGAGATTGCTTTGATCATGTGATAGCAATGGGCTGTGTTTGCCTCCTCTCACTGTCTGCAGAGCATCCTTCTCACTCTTCTTTGATAAAATGAGTCTTTGTACTGTTCCTATTGAAAAGTTCCTGTTGTGGTTGTCATATGTGTTCAAGTGGGAGGATAACACTGGGATCATAGAGGATGCATTTTATTGAGATTCAGAGATTCCTGAAAAAGCAACAGCATGACTTAGTAAGAGAGAAGACCTAGCAAAATTTTTCATAACAGGAGAAGGAGGGAAAATCATGTTTGCTCACAAAAAATGTATTAATTCTTTATAGCAGGGAACAAAGGAAAAGGCAAGCTGTACTAAAAGTTAGACTTTTGATTATGGTCTATAAGCAGTGAAGGCAGAGTACCTCTGTTCTCTTTCATATGGATCTGTGACAAATTACAGGCACATTTTCTAGGCAATAGTAAAATTTCTCCCAATGTTTTAGATTTAAATAATTGTTTTCCCCAGCATGCAGGGCTTGCTCGGATCAAATACCCAAATGTCAAGAAGGAGAAGTTCTTATCGTGGATGGCAACACTACTGACAGGTGTTGCCCTACATACCAGTGTAGTAAGTTTGACTTGATTTTAATATTTTAAATAACAGAGAACATGGGAAATTTTTGTAGTGTGGATGTTCAGTGTCAAAAAAGGTGGATCAGAGATACAGCTCCAGTTGTACATATAAGCAAGCTATCATCTGTAGTCCTGAACAGATATCTTTACTTTTAAAACTTCATGTGTATAAAGCATCTTCTCAATATCTGTATCATGGAGACAAGTGTAGTTTCAGGCCTCAAACTGTGGGTACTTAAAATTATTTAAATATTTAAGTATTTCTCTGGAGTATCTGTACTCCATGCTACTATTATCTGATAGCTAACAGCTGTGTTTCTATTATTAGTCTTTTAAACTAAGGTGTTTTCCAAATATACTTAGTATAAATCATCGACTATATCTTGATTAATATTTCCGTTCATCCAAACATGACGACATTGCGTTCATTGTACTTCCTTTTCTTTGCTTTAGTGTGTGAGGTACATCGTTGTCCTGAATTCAGGTGCATGCTCGGCATGTCTCTGGTGGAGGTGTGGAGCCCGGAGAAGTGCTGCCCCTTCCGGACATGTGGTAAAATCACTGATTTGCACTATAGTTGCCTTAGACAATGAGAGATGACAACAGCTTTGGCCTCTTGGTTTTGAGCCTGATTTCAGCCAACTACACCATTGTGAACCTGCTCATGAGCAAATGCTACAGAAAAGTCATTTCATGGTACAGAACTTCCTAATCTGCCTGTTTTGCTTTTCTTGCATCCTGTAGAATTTGCCTCCCCAAACTGGGTGATTTACCATCTTGAAAATGTTACTGTATTGGGTTTGCTGACTTTTAAATCTGGAAATTTTATTCTCTCTGTTACTGTTGTAAGCAAATGGCATACAACTTGCTAAAGTGCTGTTTCTGGTGTTGTATTTTGTTTTAGAATGTGCATGCGAAACAATCCCCAAACCTCAGTGCAAACTGGTATGAGATTTATCTTCTTTGTCACTAATCTTTTATTAATTTCTTAATAAATCTATTTATCAGTGTCTGAATAATAGTTTTAGCTAGTTATTTAGGGAAATATGAAACACTATGTGACCACCCCTTTTTAAAATTACTTTACAGTAAGATTTACCTAGTATTAAGAAGCCTTCTAAGTCTAAATACCTTGCAGAACAAAATGACTGCATGGCCCTGATATTTCCAGCGCTTTTATTACCATATTCTGCCCCAATATATTGGTGGAGTAGGACTGCTTTCATGCACACAGGGTAATTCAGGGTAAAACTTCATGCTTAATGTGTTGTAACTAAATGCTTTAAAGCATCACTGTTTGTTAATATTATTTGTTATGGTGAATATGTTAACATACATCATACACTCAGGCTGCTGACTAAGCAGAACCTTCAAGAGATACTGCGACCCAGATGCTGAAGGAAAGTTGTTTAAAAGAAAAAGATCATATAGAGGAGAAAAAACGCTGTTGTTCCATGTATAATTTTTTTTCCCCCCTGCTTTTATACCTGCAGGGGCAGAAACTTCAGATAGATGAACTGTTTCAGAACAGTACAGAAAATGTCTGTAACTGTGTGAAGTACAAATGTGGTAAGTCAGAAAATAATTTAATTCAAAGAAATAGCCTTTCAATTGCTAAGGGAAATTAGGAATTAAAAATCAGGTGTTCACTTTGAACTTGGAGCTGAAGAGGACAGGATTAACTGACATAATTCACAAATGGTGCTAATTCTCCTCTGTGGGGAGAAATAGACATTTCTCAGGTACATTTCTTATCCTGAAGTAGTCTTCCAAAAGAAAACACTTGAAGAAACCTGCACTGTCACTTGGATGCAGCTAATAGAATATTGCATATTTATTTAGATTCCATGCATGGCTGTATTTGAAATAACTTGGTGACTGCAGTGAAGCATTAGATTACTCTTAACATTTCGTTTGAAAATGTGGCCCATAATTCTAAAATAGGTAGAGTAGCTTTTCCCATTCCTGTTTCACTGTTTAAAACATTTTTAATGGAGTTTTGATACCTAGCTGATTGTCCTGAGCACGCTGTTTGTGTTTTCTTGCAGTGAGAGACAAAGTTTGCCTGAGTAATGAGAGAGGTGTGCTGCTTCCTGGGCAGAGAATTGTGGAACACAGTGCAGATGGCATTTGCCATATTTCTTACTGTACAAATGTGGTTGATCCTTCCACTAAATACTACAAAATAAACACGTCTTCGATAGACTGTGCTATCAAGTGCAAAGCTGTAAGAAATTCAGAAATTTAGACCTATATACTTGGACTGGTGGCCTGAATTACATTGTGATGAGTTTTGTTGAGCAGATGACAGTCGTAGGAGCAAGTTGGAAAGAGTAATTACGATATTTCCCTCCTCTACCACACTTCTGGTGGACGTTTATAAAAGTCTCCCTCCCTCCCTCCCTCCACTGTGTTCTCTGCTGTGTAAATCTTACATAAACTAAAGTATATAGTGACTGCCTCCTTGCATCCCTTCAGAACTTCAACCACATTATGTGCAAACTGGTACAAACTCCTGGCAGACATTAGCTGAATAAGACTTAGGAAGAGAATAATTGTAAATAGAAGAATTCTAAATGTGATGACAACAGCTTTATGAAATAAGCAAATGTTACATTGTCTTTTTACAAGATATGATACATTTCCATGGGAATATTATACTGATTTTTTTCTAATTTTATAGTTACTTGATGTCTAATGTGTAAAAAGTTAAAATTTCAGTGGTTCTTGAAGTAAGCTGTCACTTAAAATCAAAAATGGTTGAAAGACCAGTTAATTCTCTCAGATTTGGTACTTCTCTTTTACTCCAATTAAGATCAAAGGTATTTTATAAACCCTCATGAATGTGCAGTGTGTGCAAATTAAGCTGTGTGGTTTTGAAAGTTATTTTAAAAATATCCTTAAAATCAGATACCTGAAAAAAAAATCTGCCTGTTACAGTAGCAAAATGTTGAACTGCAAGATGGTCTCATACAAGGAATAATCTATTTGATTTTGGCAGAACCAAGTCTATCAGCTTCCAAAAGATTTAACAACATGCTGTGGTAGCTGCAAGAACTTGTCTTGTCTCCACACTTTTAGCAATGGTACAGTTGCCAGCTTTAAGGTGAGTTTGCATGTTTTATTCCCTCAAAATATTTAGAAGTAAACAAAAAATTGTGAAATACTTTACACATCTAGCCATATAAAATGTGCAGAAAAGAGCTTTATTTGGCCAAATACCAGGAATAGTTTTGCATGTACACAACATTAATTTCTTGGAGAGTCAACCATATAACTGTCAACAAAAATTAAAGGATTCTGATCTATACCAGAGAACTGCCATCAACTCGACTCTTTTAGAATCTGCTTAACATTATGTTTTTTTTATTGGACTCTCAAATGCAGTACTCAAACAGAACTTGAATATGCATCTAAATTATATTTTGCTGTATGTATTACTGTATATTCAGGTGAGACCTCATTCAATGGAATTGTTTAATTAATACTTGAAATACTGTTTTTGCTGATTAAAGTTTCTGTTTTGCAATTTTTGACAGCCTGGTGCTGTTTGGATTTCAAACTGCATCAGATATGAATGCACCAACACAGCAATAGGACCAGTTCTGGTTTCCTCTGCAGTTGGATGCCCACCCTTTAATGAAACTGAATGTGTGAAGGTCAGTGTACAAGACACTGTTTGCATTCCAGCTGTGATTTCTGTTTGCATGAAAAGATGTAACTTTGACAAAAAGATGTTTTTACCTCAAGAAGGGAGAAATTACAAATTTTTGTATTTTTGGGCAGACATTTAAAGGTAAAAGGTATAACCACACACAAGACTACTGTGCCACCAGGTTGCTGAGTTACACAGATGGACACACCTCTTCTGATTCTTAGAATCTATTTTTTTTTTAAATTGGGGCTTGTAATATCAAACTAGTCTTCATACAACTGTCTGAACTTGGATGCTTCCCTGGGCTGAACTTCCCCTTTCTAACATTTTTCATGTATAGCAATTTGATTCAGCACAATGATCAAAAACATTGAAAAAACAGGAAAGATAGTCTGAAAATCAGGAGCATCTTTTCTACAGTAACACATAAAGTCTTATGAACCAGTTTTGGAAGAACAAAAGTTCTACTTGAATTTGCAAAATGAGATTAGACTAAATGCCAGGAAATGGAGGCAAGGAGAATTCTCTTTCAGCTCTCTGTAATTCTACATTTACATGTGCATAGAAAGCTGCATTTCTTGGTGAATGATGTTACACGAGTAGGGAGCAGTCCTGAAGGAACTGGGTGGCTGTAGTTCTTCCTCACAAATAGTAGTGGGTTGGTTCTTCAGAACTGTCTCAATTTCCTAGCCAAGGCTTCATACATTCACCAGAGTGTTGCATTTGCCTGAATAATGATGCAGAGCTTTATCTGAAAGATACTTTTAATAGTGCAGATATATGGGAATGAATGCTTGAAAAAATCAAGTTTTTTCCTCTTTTATTTTATGTTTTGGTCAGGTTGGAGGCTATATTGTACCATTCTTAGAAGGATGCTGCAAAACATGTAAGTGATTATTGACAATTCCTGCTCCACAAGTCCCTCTGATTTGTTGCCTTATAAATAAAGTGGATTACTTCCTACATAAAAGCTTGATTCACATCTCAAAGGCTGTGCTTCTCCTGGTTTCACTTATGTAAATAATTCTGAAAGCAGTGGAGTTGAATCAAAGGAAAACGCTTTAATGCTGAAACATTTACTCCCTGATCACTGATAGTGATTGTAGCTGGTCAGGCCACTGAAATTCCTACCTCGAGTATTTTGTAGTTCTCGTGTAAAAGTCCTCCTAAAATTTTAGGAACTGCATTTAGTATAACAAGGTACTGTGTTTTAGAAGGCACCTTAAAACCATGCTTCGTCTACATTAATATCTTCCTCTTTGGTAAAAATGAACATGGATCTATGTGTTTTGTAAGTTAATTTTGTAAATAATAAATACAGTAATTAATAGACGTAGTTCAGAATCCTTCAGGCAGTATCTTTTAAAAGATTTTGCAACTTAAAAATCCCCCCCTTACTTGATTATCTGTGAGAGCTAATTAAGGTTCTCTGGGGGGAAAAAAACCACAGAATAAAAATTCTCTACAGAATAGGATTGAAAGATAGTATTTCTTAATAGAAATCAAGATAGTAGAAATAATTTTTTTTCTTAATACATTGGTACATAGCTGAAACATTTTGGCTGATTTCATGAAGGACTTAGGCTGAAGTTGATATTATTAGAAGCAACTGAAAAGGAGATTTTTGTACTGGGCAGTACAATAATATTTTTAAATGCAAAAATCTGACTTAATTTGCATAAGTGGCTGACATAGGGACCTGAAAGTGTGCCAGAGTGCTGGAGAAAAATGCAGGTATTTCCTGCTGGGTGGGATGGAACTTGCACAGCCGTGACCACCTGGCATGGTACCATGTGCACAGTTACTGCAGTGGGTTATGTGCTGCCAGCTGGGAGGTACCTTTTGGCGTTACTCATTGGTGTTACATTTGGTAGTTTATTGAAACTGTGCAAGTTTTATCTGGTTTTTCTTTTCCTCTGCTCCCACCATAAGGGAATGATAATATCTATTCAAGTTTTTTCCCTCTGACGGACTTGTGTTTAAAGCACTTGTCCTAGTTCTGTGGCAAATTCTCCATAGGCTCTCTGAGATCAGTTTTTGATTATCTGACATTGCCCTTCAATGCCCTAGCAGCCAAATAAGCCAGCTCCTGAACAATTTAGTTAGACAGTTAAACATCCATTAAGCTACTTTTCATCAGGGCAGAAGATCTTGCTACTATGCTTAGAGAAGGATTATAACCACACTCTTTAATTTTTAAGGACAAAAGTAAATTGTTAACCTGAAGCATGCCTCACAAAGTAAAATTAAACCCTTGAAGAACCCAGTGGCTTCTGAGATTTCTAGAGTACATTTCTAGAGTTCTGATTTCACACCTGTTTGTGCACGACACAGAATGTCTGTGAATCATGTAGTTCATTCTGACTACAAGCAAATCTGCCATGAGAGCTGTCAGTCAGTTGTAATTGTGGGAGACATTTTATGAGAAGGATTATCAGCATTTTGTTTTCTTTATAAGTACTTTGCCATTATAAACAATTGATTTTTGTTTTCGGTTTTAATTGGCTTTTGAAAATTAAGAGCCTGGAGCTCCATCAAAACCTAGAGAGGAAATTACACTATTTCTTTTTTTGTTGCCCCAAAGGACCCATTAAACTCAGGACACCAGATTGCCTCAGTTACACCAACGTAGATCAGATTCTTCCTGGTTTTCACATGAGATTTAGCAGTGGAAGTAATGCCTGGATGTGGCATTGTGAGCCCTGCCTGAGCAGGGAAGCAGGACCAGATGACCTCCAGAGGTCTCTTGCAACCTCAGCCATTCTGTGATCCTGTAATATACAGACATTTTAAAGCTGATTTCTGTTTTCCAAAATCTAGTAACTCCCAAATGTTTCCATACTTCCAGAAATCCTCTGTAACATGTGCTCTGTTCAATGTGTAATATTCTTACCAGGTTCTTCAGTGTCAGTGCTCCTCCCATTCCTTGTTAGCCCAGTCACTCCTACAGCCTATGCTGGCTGTCACACAGGTACCTTTTCCTGAAATAAGTAGGACCAACCCAAACAGCATCATTGTTGATTTCCAACAATGTACTCCCTGATAGGAGCACCAGACCTCACATTACCCAATAATTGCCAAAGCTGCAGTGTAGCACAGCTGCTCATGGTTGTTCAGAGTGGCTCCCATTTTGGTTTGTTTTATGCTTTGCACTGTGTGGGCGGTGCATTGTTGTCAGCCAACAATGTACTGTTGGTAGTAAGCACTTGCTTAGTCTTTAGCTTGCTGCATGTGTAAAATTGGGGTGTTTAAAAAGGTAAACTAATTCCATCATGTTTACAGTGCACTAGAACATAGAGGCTAATTGCTTTGCTTGTTATGTAAGCCACATTTTTGCAGATGATGTGTCGTACAGTTTTGCTTCCAGTGCCATGTACAGTAGAAGCAAGTAATTGCTTTCCCATCCATAGTTAGGACAGTATACTGAATACAGCAAGCCTGTGTTTACTCCATGAAAATTGGAGATTATCTTTGTTCTTTTTCATAAAGCATGTTAATTCTTTGAATTGTAACATGGCATGAGCACACTTGTTTTGGCATTTGTTTCGTGAAAACAACTCTCCAACTTTCTGTAATAGAAATTATGTTGACTGTAATTTTGTACACCCCACTGAGTGATACATCCTACATTAAACTACACTTATGACTCTAGGACTATTAAATCAAAATCTGTATTTCTCTTTCATATTGATGTCACTTTAAGTGACCACGGTGTTATGAGTCAACCCAAAAACCAAGCAAGGATTTTCAACCATACAGATGGTGCAAAAGAATCTCATTATATTATGACGCATATAAAATGGTCCCTTGTTTTGTAAGGTTCTCTGTAAAAATATATTTTGTTGTAAAGCTCATTAAAAAAGCATTGGATACTAAAATACATGCATGGATACTAAAATACATGCATGGAAATACATTAACTATTTATTTTGTACAAGATACGATGTACTTTCACCGTAGCCTGGATGAAGTCATAGTCACAGCTGCACTGAATTCTCCACCCTACACACCATGTGTAATGTAAAAGAAGAAAGAACCATGAAAAGAACTGTGAAAAACATGAAATAATGGTGAGTTGGTGTTTTTTGAAAACAATTTTTTTTCTTCATTTCAATTTACTTTTTCCCTAAGCAAACATAATTCAGTGACAGTCAAGCAGTAGCCAGGTGTTTCTGTCTTCTGAGAAGCAGTGTTACTAGTTTGACAGTGATTAGAGCAGGGAACTGGACATTACGCATCAAGATGTACTTAAAATTGTGTCTCAGTTCAGTGTTGGGTATTGATCAAACCAATGAATCCTTTATTGCCCTTGCTTTTCTGGTGCTAAAAGTATTCCCCTTTTGTCAACATCTTTGGATTTTTTGGCTCAAAGAAAATGCAGCTCTGTAAGTAGAGAGTCATGGGGGGCTGCATCATGGTGTGTAAAGTCTGGTGTGAAATACTGGAAACTCTTCTAATGGAACGGGCTGTTCATTCTCTTACAGATCTGCGACATGATGTGGTTTCTTCAGCACAGAGAGGAGCATCCTCAGAAGATCCTGTTCTCTTACAACTGAGCTTTATACTGAACATCTTTGGTTTTCATCCAATGTTCAGCATTTCCTTCTTAAATTAAATTTAACTCCTCATTTAATGTCACGATTTCTTGTGATCTCTTTTATTTGATCCTTTCATGTGCCTTGTACATACTTCTATGAGAAAAATTGTGGAAATAATGTTAATGAAAATGAAAATAAAATGTTTCATTTGTTCACTGGTGTTCTTTGATTTAATAAAAACATACAGAAATGTAAAGCCCCCTGAAGCCCTGTTCTTCATTGGATTCTGCTACGTATTCTGTTATGTATTTATTTTAAATTTTGTTTATACCACTAGAACACAAGTGCTGCTATTAGAGCTTGTTGTATTTATTTCATGGAAAATGCACTTTAATTTATTAACAAGTTTACGTTTTGATAATGATACCATTTGGTATCATTAACAAGTTTAATTAATTAACAAGTCTTCTCACAGGAGAGTTTGATCAATTTTATAAGAGTTTTGGAAAACAGTGGACTTACTCCTAAAAGGCTTCTGAGTGAAGAATAAACCTTTTATAGTTGTATTAAAGATAAAAAAGATACTTTAACAAATGAAATAGTTTTAAAAGGGATTCAATGTACAGCTAATGTAATTGCACCAAAGTTTTGTATGTACAGTGATGTATTGGGTATTATTTCATGTCTCTTGACCCCATAAAATGGTCAGGATTGTTCTTGTCTCTGAAATGTTAGAAATTTGAGCTGATATTTTTAAATCTATGCCCATTTTGCAGGTAAGGAAGATGGTAAATTCTGTAAGAAGGTGACTGTTAGGATGACCATCCGCAAGAACGACTGCAGGAGTCACACGCCAGTAAGTAAATAGTCATCGTGATTTCTTTCAATAGAAGACAAGAAAATACGAGATACAAAAAGAAAGAAAGGAAACTTTGATTCCACAAGGCCTTTGTCTCCATCTCTGTCACAGAGACAGAAGTTTCTGCATTTCACAGAGCTGTTTTAATGCTTCCCTGCGTTCTCAGCAGTCATCCTCTCAATAATAAAGAAAAGGAGGCTATTACTTCTTTTTGTAAGCATTTAGGTGCATGTTGGCTTAGTCTCATTTCACCCTATAATGCAATTATTGTATGCAAATTAACTAATATAACTGAACCTTGCCTCGATATTCCACAGTTAAAACAGCTGCAGATGTGTGTAATTTTTCATCTGCCCAGGGAAAGTGTTTAAATGCCAACTTCATGAAGAAAGGAATCCTGGGTCCTGAAAGCTTTTTTTAGGCAGCAGCATGAGCACACTGTAAAATGTGGAGGAAGAATGAGCCACTATCTGTGTGTCTATCAAAGGATTTAGTGTTGGAGGACACCAACTATATCCTGCTGAGCAGTATGGCTGAGAGCGGCAGCAAGGGTGCAGACAGACGTCTCGTGTGAGATGTGTAAGAGCGCCTGGAAAAGCTGTAATAAAAGAGAGTAGGGAAACAGCTGTAGCCTCTAAAATGACTCTGATAGTACATTTAGTAGAGTAAGCTGTTGAGCAGCCAAGACATTTATTCTCAGTGTTTCATTGAAGAGGACCACAAACCCTGACTATTAAATTTGAAAAAATTATCAGTTTCTTAAGCCTATTTGTCTTACAGTCTATATTACACATTTGGTATCACTAGTAGTAGTTCCCCTCGGCTTTCCAAAAGATTGGTTCTTTTATTCCTCCTTGCTGATACCCAGTATAGCAACACTGCATCAGTGTATCACTGAAATGAATACTGTAGAGCGTTGTGGAAAGAACATTTGGTGCTGTGTTCAAGCCAAAGTCGTTATGAATACTTTAAAATTCAAAACTGAAATTGCCTCTTTGTGTCTGTTAAGATGGTCAAAATCTGTTACTGAAATTGACAGCAAAGTCAATTTATTGACTTATAATTAATATTAATAATATAAAAATTGAGACCTGTCTGGGCAATGCGCTTCAGGCGTTATTTCCAGATGTAGTGGTAATTCATAAAGGGCTAGAGG
This sequence comes from Corvus hawaiiensis, assembly GCF_020740725.1. Taxonomy (NCBI): domain Eukaryota; kingdom Metazoa; phylum Chordata; class Aves; order Passeriformes; family Corvidae; genus Corvus; species Corvus hawaiiensis. The sequence goes on along the minus strand of NC_063218.1, from coordinate 50,410,203 downwards.
AAATACCTCCCAACTTTTCACTGCTTTGCCATTGGATTTGGGTGCCTAATACCTTCACAGTTTCTTGAGAGCCCCTAACTATCCTACCTGCTCCCATTTGCTAATTATTGCCTCTGTGTGTTGCCAGGTGAACATTGTTTCATGTGATGGGAAGTGCCCGTCTGCCAGCATTTACAACTACAACATCAACACCTACGCCAGGTTCTGCAAGTGCTGCAGGGAGCTCGGGCTGCAGAGGAGGACTGTGCAGTTGTATTGCACCAGCAACTCAACCTGGGTCAGCTACTCCATCCAAGAGCCCACAGACTGTTCTTGCCAATGGTCTTAAAAAGCATAAAAGGGAAGAGAACAGCAAGCCCAGCTGTTCACAGCATAATTTTATAATAGTTTATCTATTAAACATACAATAGCCAATCCCCCAAATTTCACCAGTTTAATGCACAAATACACTTGGACTCTCCTAAATTTCTGAAAAGTGGCTTTGCATCACTGGCATTGTGATTCCACTTAATTTTCATTCACAGGGATTGTTTTAAGGGTTCTTGTGATACATGACAACTTTAAAGGTGATTTACATTAGTGACATCTAAAGAGAAAGAACACTATGTGTTTTGTTCTGGGAGGCCAACCCACTCTTGGTCAAGCCCTCATTCCAGTTTTACATCATGGCCTGACTTACCTGGCAGCAGGTCACTATTTTGAATGCATTGTAATTGTGCAAGTACATTTAGTGTCTGTTAAGAAAAGTTCTTTAGACAACATGAGAAGAATTTTCAGTTTAAATCATATTCCTGTTGCTAAGTAGAGCATGTATAAGAAATACAATTTAGGATTTATTTTTCTTTAATCAGGGAAACCTTATCACTACTGATGACTGTATGTAATATTCCCTGGGAATAATTTCAGTTTTTCTAGTGTATTTTATATTGTAGTGAAAAGCATTATGTCAAGCATGTGTTTATGGAACAGATCAGCTGTCTTTAGGCTATCTACATTAGTCATTAGTCACTTTGTCTTTCTGCTAAACAATATGACATAAACTGAAAATACACAGATTTAAAAAATAAAAACCATTTTATATTCCTTTGTATAGATATAACTTAAATGAAAACACTCAGTTTACGAAATGAACCATACTTAAATTGTCTCTCTAGGAGAACGAGCATTGTTAAACATTAATTTTTAAAGAGATGAAAGTTCATTAGGAAAGAGAAAATGAGGATTATATATGTGCCTCAAAGAAAAATAAAATTGGAAGTCTTTGTCACCTGTATAGTAGATGCAACTTCTTATGGCGAGCACTTGAAATTCAAAATGAACAATTGTAAGGTTTGAAATTTCAAAAGCAATTTTTAAAATGAAAATTGAAATTGTTTTTTGTAATGAACTAATTTTTTTCTTCTCCAATCTAGTGTTACTATTCTATTCTTCCTTAGCAAATTCCACCGAGATAAGCAAAAACTCAGTAGCTTTTGTTTTGTAGATTAGAATTGTAGATAGCATGCAGTGATACACTTGAGATCTATAAGAGTAGATAGATCTCAGCATACCTTCTTTGAAAGCTGCTTGTCTGCAGTTAATCCAGAGAAAAACATGTTGTTAAAATCAATCATGTGAACATTTTTGATATTAATTTTGTATTCTGTACATTTCATTCTTACAATATCTAATAAACAACAGGAAGTCTTATTTTGTTACAATTAATTTTGCTATCTTGCTAAAGCAACTTTCTGCTACATGATGAAATGCACTATATTTACTAATATTTTTCTTCAGTGGTGCACGTGGGTAATTTTAGGATTTGCTGATATCACAAGTACTACATCAAGGAGGAAGACCTGCTTATGGATTTTTAATAATCTACATATTTTTCTGATTTCATCACAGTTCACTTCCATCCTCAGAAATGTGAAATTCCTCTATGTAATTTTATTCAAAACAAAAATTGGAAAGCATTTGTTCATCAAAGTGTAGCAACACAACTCCGACACTGTCAGACTGTCCTGGAAAAACAGGGGCGAAAGAGGGTAAATTTCTGCACATTCCCTTTCCACATTTTTTCTGAGCTAACCCTCAGTTTGACTGCAATGTGTAGACTGTGTTTTGAGTAATTGTTGTGTAGAGATGATCATCCTTCAGCACCTAGGGCCAAATGTGTCTTCAAGCTCTACCTGTTGTTGGTGCAGTCCCTACTCACTTTGCAGAACATGTTCCTTGTTCCAAGCTGTCTTTAAATAGCAAGAAAGAACAGAATTTGGGAGAAGTGCATCCTTTGGAAATCCAGGGGGGAAGAAAATGCTGTTTACAGAATACTGAGCAGAGTTAAATCCTCGACGTGCTTAAAATTCATGCTTTGGCATTTTCAAAGGAGAAGTTCAGCTTTCTTTAGTTTACCAGCTGGCAGCTGCCATCCTAGAGGGCAGGAATTAATAAGAGATGTTCTTTTGCTCTCAACCAAGATGGTATTTGCTTTGAAGCACCAAACACCACTGTGAGGGACAGAGCAGGAATTAGGCCTCCCTCCCCTGCAGCGTGGTCCTTCCACTTGCCATTTGAGCAGTGAGCTCATTGTTCCTTGCAGCTCAAGGCACTAACTCTGAAAAACAATTGAGACACAGACTTTCAGCTCTTGGTTGAAGAGAAAAGTTAGTGCAGGCAGTGAGAGTAGAAAACTTACAATAGTGTGTCTGGTAACTGTAATCAAACACTGCTGGTGCTGCTACTTCAGCAGTAAAATAATAAACAGCGTGATAAGCCCCTACTTCTGCTTTTGCAAACATTAAGCTTATGCTGGGAGAAACAAGGGGAAAGATTCAAACTGCCTCTGGCTTGGCAGGGGAAGCTAGAGTGTTCCTGCCTCTGTGTTAAATTCCTTCATGTGTTCTCAGGCTATCAGTGGTTGTTCAAAGCCACCCGGGCCCTTCCTGTGTATTTACCTTACACTGCATTTGCATGCAGTAGCTCAGGTGGAAAAAGATGTGCCTTATTTGTACTTCCACATCTTTGGAAACCAAAAGAACCTCAATGTGAGTTTCATCTGGCCGTTCCATGCTGGAGTAACTTGGGCTGTAACAATGACTGAGTCCTAAAACAATTTTATTTTCCTTATATTTAGTCCTTTGCTTGAAACTGACCTGATAGAAAATGAGGCTTCTTAACACTTTGCAAATCTCAGAACTTTGCTCCACCCCGATAACCCTGTTCCCCTCACATGTATTTGCATGCATGGAGTTTCTTCACAAATTTGATTCCTAATGTAGGGAGAGAAATATCACAGGCTTGTGTTTCATTAAATCTAGGAATTAAAATCTTTCTAATGCTAGGTGGTTTTCCATCTTTGACTAAAATGTTTCATATTTGGGTATGGAAACACTGGATGGTTGTTACAGTGCTGATTGCTCTTTTTTGTCTCTTTAAAAAACGCTTTATAAGCATTACCTTGAGCAAGCTTACCCAGCCTTGATTCACAGGAAAATATGAGAGATTTGGCAGCTGGACTCTTGAATATTACACATATTGGCCCTTGAGAAAGGCCTTTAGAAAGAAATACAATGATATCAATTGTGTTTTCTAAATGCTCATTCTCTGGGTTAGAGGTACATGATCTGAACTCAGGATAATGGCCTCTTGAGTCTCTAATGGCCTCTCTTCCTCCAATTAGTGCTGCCTGGTGGTTTGGTAAATTGAGATATTGGCATCTGCTGGGTTGCAGTTTAAAGTGAACTATTAGTCACAAGTTAAAAAGCTCACACCCCTTCAGACAGCTCTCAAGTATGCAGCCCATGAAGTCAGACCAAAATTATTCAAAAAATGTTGCCCTCACTCTTATCTCTGCCCACACCATCATCTCTCTCCCCCGTACAAGTGGCTAGCTATGAATAATTAAAACGAGGTAACAGCTGCTATGCAGATGGTGATTTTTTGGAAAAATCCCCTCTTAGCGTGATGAAGACATCTAACCTCTTTAGAAATAGTACCTGACAGAAGACTGCCATCCCCTCAGATCTGCTTTCTGCGTGGACTTCTGACCAAGGCTTTGGTCATGTCGGTTCACATCAGCTGTTTATAAGAGAGATATCTGAATTAACTCAGGTGTCCAGGCTTCATCCGTCACCAAAGGGAGCTGCATCCAGAGAGTGACTCAACCCATCCTAAAATAAATGTCTAAGATTGATATGGTGATTTATCCTCCGGATGTATCATCTTTCCTTTTCACTGTGGAGGGAACCTGGATGGTAAAATATGGTTAGGTACCTCACTTTTGTACTACTAAAATTAATTTAACTAAAAAAGTTGGAATTAAATTAATTTTTAATGGTTAAAGATATCTCAACAGGCTCAAAAATCAGCTACGCTGATTATTGGACTTATCTGACCATCTCATATGAGATAAGGTGATATTTGGTTTGCATGAAGCTGAATAGAGTTTCATTTGTCTCATTTGGTCTTCCCTGTATGTTTCAAAGTATACTTCTTTGTATGACATCTGTAAAACTATCCCTGTATCTCCAGAACTGAAGACAGACATTGTCATCAGCCAAACCTTCATGATGGAAAAACACAGCTGAATTTGTAAAGATGTCACGTGTTTATTTCCATGACAATTAGCTGGAAAAGATCTATAAGGTGAGTGAATATTAACATATTTCTGGTTTATAGACCTTTCATTGTGTAGATGCTGGCTTGAGATCTGCAGGTGATTTGTGATCTTGCTTTCTAAGCTTTTGGCTTCCAAGAAATTTAAGGTAATGTCATTCTTCAGAAAATTGTGAAAACCCTCTAGGAAATACAAATAAATACTTATTGTATCTACTTGGCACAACTTTGAATGGAAAAAAAACCCAACAAAACACTTTTGGTTAAAATCCCTAAAATGTTAAAAATGGTTTTCTGGAAGCTTCGTTATTTTCAAATGTTTAGTTGACATACCGGTATCTTAGATCCTCACTCTTACCCTTTTCATTTGTGCTCTGGAAGAGAGGTAAAGAGGAGATGAGGGACCATGTTTTCAATGAAAACATTTTGATGTTTTTCTCTTCACATAGGACTGGCAAGTCCAATTATCATGAAGTTGTTACACAGAGAAAAATGGGAATCAGTACCAAAGGGAGCCTATTGTGATTTTCAGCAGTAGAGGTGGGGAGAAAGTCCCTCCCTTGATAATGAAGGAAAATTGAAATGTTCTGTGTTTACTGGTGGCAATGGCTTTGAGTGCAGCCCTTGAGTAGGATTACTGCAGGTAACAGTAGTTTCTCTCTTAGCTTATTCATGTGTCGTGGGGATAAAGGAGGAGTGTGGAACTTTCAGGTAGCTCTAATAATGGGATTCTTGTAATTACCTGTAATTGACATGAAATGAAAAAAAATATAACCTAGTGCCCTATAAATGCTGTACTTAAGCTGATCTCTGGAAGGAAATTTACAGCATTTGCACATTTTTTTGTTGGCTCCATGACTGGAGCACAGGGAGAAGGGAAGGTATCATTTTTAGGCTTTAGATTTGGCCATATTGTAGCACTTCCAAATCTTCTGTCAACACTGGCGTGATGTTGCATTCATTAAAAAATGCACAACCTTTTAAAATATCCATCTGTTATATAAATAAAAATAATGCAGCCCTATATTTTTAAGGTATGCTAATCCTGCATGGCCATGGTCTAATTATCAAATGATTTCATGCTACCCTGGTGGCAGGCAACATCCAGACCACTGAACACTTGCTATGGATCTCTCATTAAATCCCTCTTGCACAGTTTCATTCATAAATTTACCATGGCTTTTAAAATAAAATAGTTTGATGCTTATACAGCAATATCAAGTAAGAGCAGTGTGTTTCCAGAATGCAGCAACATTTTTCAGATGCTCAGCTTCATGCATGACTGAGTAATGGGTGGCAAACTCTGTTATCGTTGCCTTTTACCTTGAGTGGAAGCCTTGCTGCTGGTGGGGAGTGAGTGGTGGTTGTGCCCAAAGATGATGTGGATGTGCTCTGGGTGTCACCTTTGTGGAGCTGGGATATTCTATTCTCTGCACCAATCTTCATTTTGATAATAGGTGCCCTAAGCTGGGTATCAACATTCCTGATCCACGCCCTGCTCCATTCTGGCTACATTGGTGCTAGCGCAGAGGTGCTGGGATGCTCATGGCTCTTGCCTTTTCTGATGTCCCTCCAGCACCACCCTGTGCCTCCTCCCTAGTGAAATATGGTGCCTTATGGAGCTTTGGAAACATGTCATGTTAATCTTGGAGAGCCAAAAGGCAAAGAAAATTGTAGGTTTGTTTATTACGTTGTTAATTTAACTTTGGAAAGGCCTGGAAATTACTTGGTGGAAGTGGGTAGTGGAAGTGTTTGCTTGTTTCCACATGACAATTTTTAACTTTTGAATTCAGTGCAAATGGCTTATTCCCAAGTGACTATAAGATTAACAGTGGAATTACTGGAAACAGAATTAAGGTATTTGTGCAGATTTACCTTAGACTGCAATTTGCCCTAAACAGTTCCATGCCATCTGTGCCAACTCAGTGCCATCTTCTCTTTTACAAGACAAGTTCTGCAGCTCAAAAAGAAATCTTCCTTCTGTCTTGTGACTTGGAGTACTCTGGTATTATCATATCACTTCCTCTGGGCTTGCATCACCCCTTATTGCATATGTGTCCCATAGATCTATTTCCCTTGATCTCTCAAAGCACTGCTGGGGTGGAAATAAATAGAATTGTTTCTACTTCTGTGAAGGCTGGTAGAGAGCCAGGTAGCTGGACACGAGTCATGGTGGTGACAAAGAAGAACCTGTGACCCACTGAGGATAGATCAAAGCACCCTCAGCAAATTTGCAGATGACATCAAGCTGAGCAGTGTGGTTGACACACCTGAAGGACAGGAGGCTGTCCAGAGGGACCTGGACAAGCTTGAGAAGTGGGCCATGGAAATCTCATGAGGTTTAACAAGGCTGAGTGCTGATGCTGCACCTGGGTCAGGGCAACCTTGATATCAACATGGGCTGGGGATGAACAGATGGAAAGCAGCCCTGCTGAGAAGGACTTGGGGGTGAATGAGAGGCTGGACATGATCCAGCCATGTGCACTGGCAGCCCAGAAAGCCAAATGTGTCCTGGGCTGCATGCAGAGCACTGTGGGCAGCAGGGGAGGGAGGGGATTCTGTCCCTCTGCTCCACTCTGGTGAGACCCCACCTGCAGTGCTGCATCCAGCTCTGGGGTCCCCAGCACAGGAGGGGCATGGACCTGCTGGAGTGAGTCCAGAGGAGGCCACCAAGGTGGTCAGAGGGCTGGAGCACCTCTTCTACAAGTAAAGGCTGAGAGAATTTGGTTTGTTCAGCCTGGGAAAGAGACAGCTCTGAGGTGACCTAATTGTGATCTTCCAGTACCTGAAAGGAGCCTACAGAGCAGATGGAGAGGGACAAGAGCATGTAGTGACAGGACAAGGGGTAATGGCTTCAAACTGAAAGAGAGTAAGTTTAGATCAGATATTAGAAACTCTTTCCTGTGATGGTGGTGAGGCACTGGCACAGGTTGCCCAGAGAAATTGTGGATGACCCATCCCTGAAAGTATTCAAGGCCAGGTGGGATGAGGCTTTGAGCAACCTGGTCTAGTGAAAGGTGTTCCTGCCCATGGCAGGGAGGTTGGAATGAGATGATCCCTTCCAACCCAAACCATTCTGTGATTCTGTGGTTCACTGATGGTAGCAAACAGCACCAGTGTTCAGGTAGCTGGGGACTGCCTGGGAAGGGGAGCACAGGGAGAGAGGCCTTGTGAGTTTGGATTAATTTCCTATCCTTGCTGCATTTTTTTCCCTTGCCTGATGAAAGGTTTGCCACTTCCAGTACTTCATATTGTAGTTCAAATCACCTTGTACAGCTCAAAATATTTTTATCAGCCTTTTATGTTTGCCCCAAACTGCTTCAAATAAGAATGAGAAACTACCACAAGAGTGATTTGCATCTGTGCGCTACCAGCATCCCTGTCTTCCTGCTAAAGTTTAACAAATTAATTTCCCTCTTCTCTGGCACAGCTAATTCTGATCTAAGTATTTGTAATAAGCTGGAAATTTCAGTGAGTTGTGTGCTTACTCACCAAAGTATGTGGCTTGCTCAGTGCTTATGGAGCTTGTTTTTGTTACCAGGTCATTTGAAGTTCAAAGCAGTTGAAGATCTTTGCAGCAGTCTTTGAGATACTGCTGTTCTCTGTGCAAGATAAGCCTTATCCAGAGCAATTGAGAAATGTTTTTTGGATGTGGAATCTTTGGTAGCACACACTGCAAACTTAGGGAGGACAACATCCATTGCAGAAAATTTCTGTCCAAATTATTTGCTTGTCTAAACTGTAAACTTTCAAAATACAAAGTTTTTCAAGGGAGGCTTCTGGGTAAATTATCTGGGGGGGGGTGGGCTGCTGCCACCAGCTCTAGCAGATAGTAATGCATGGAGGGTTAATGGATGTGCAGCTGAAATCTGTGTTACTTGCTCTCCCATAAGTTAAGCACCTATGGCCAAGGTAGCCTGGTACTTCCCATAAACAGGTAACTGAAAAGGCTCCTGAAAACACGGAAACTGAAAAATAAATTTCAATTTGATGTCCTGGTTGTTCTTGAAGTGTATATACACTGTGTATGTTCTGTGGGCATATATATTATATATATATATGGGGGCATCCAATGGTATGTGTGGTACTGGTGGCCAACAGCACTCAGTGTTCACCAATGTTTTCTCTTTATACCTGTTAATATTCCATTAAAGCACCATTCATTTTATATATGTATGTTTGTGCAAGTAGGTAAAATCAGATATTGCCATCTGTGTAGTAAAAAGGGGTTTTTAATCAAAGCACTGGTTACTAACTGGATTTTCAGTTCACTGACCTCGTCACATCTTTGCTGAGTTCAAGATGTTAAGAATATTTTCCAAATGGCCAAATCTCATATTTAAAATTCGAATGTACTTTACATAACATAAGAAGATTTTAGTACCAGAAAAATTCCATTTTCCTCAGTCCAGTTTCAGGTTCCCAACCTGATTTTCTGGGCTTAATCCTCTTCCTGTTGAAATCAATAAGTACATTGTAATATAATGATTCACGTTCAAGGTTCAACCATAGAAAATTAAGGCTACATGCTGATTTTACTGCCATTGTTGAAAGATGATCTCTTACAATGTGTAAAAGCACAATAAACCCTTTAACTCTTTCAGCCCTAGGTTTTTTTTTCTCTTCAGAGAGTCTAAACGCTTAAAAATGGGTCTTTGTTTTAGACCTAGTGATGGCAAGGAGATAAAAGCGCAGAGATGCTATTTTGATAGGAATTTCTTTTGTGGTTTCAAATGCTTTGTAGTGGGACAGTCCCTTCTTTCCTTAACTAATGCATGTTAAGCAAGACTAAAAGGGAGTAAAAAGCCAGTGGAGCCCATTTTATTGTTTTAATATAAAACAATATAATTAACATTATGGAAGTGTTGAGCTTTGATTTGTTTAACTCTTTGAGAGACATGCAAAAGCAGCCCCAGTCAATCTGTCTTGCTGAAAGTACTGGATGTGCTGTGAAGGTTTGGATGCCCCATTGTCATTGAACAGCCCAGTGGCATCATGTGTGCTCTGCACAGAGCAACCCTGATTAACAGGGTCCTGACGGATGCTGGTGAATCCAAAGGTGACTATTTCAAAATGGGCTCTGGGAAGTGTTTCAGGCTGTCCTCAAATGGTTCTTCTGGAAGTTGTAAGTGGCACCTTTTCTGCTTTGCTGCATCCTGTGGATGAGATAGCCACAGGGGTATCAGAAAGGTGAATTCTGCCCTTGGCTGCCGCAGTTGGAGTGTGGGAAGCACTGTGGGCCCCTGCTCCCTGTGGATGTGCATGTGAGGAGCCTCTCCCACTGCTTTCCAAGAGATGTCTGTGAGGGTCATTAACATCCTGACACTGTGCAGCTCCTTCCTGGGAATAAAAGTCATTACACATTCTATAGCTTCTGCTTCCTAAACATGAAACTGCCTGTCAATGGAACAAATGCACCTGAAGCATGAACTTCAGGCTCTTTGGCATCCCAGCTGAACACCTGTTTTCTTCTTAACTCCAAAGTTTCTAGGAGAGGAAAAAAACCAAATTAATCTCCATCTCTTGCCTCTCCCTCACCCCAGAAGACTTTCTTAGGAAGTGAAACCCTTTCCATTGGGTTTCCAGTCTCACTCAGGCGCAGTGATTTCACCCCAGCTGCTGAAGTCTCGTGTCCCTTTCTGCCTTGGGTGGAGGAAATGCTACGTTCCTTGGTGAAATACAGCCTTTTCCCTTCCTGCAGGACCTTGGAGACATTTTGTCCCTCTCCCTGCTTTTGGGACTCTATATGGAAATACAGTTATCTGGAAAGGGGAATCTGTGTCAGCTGTTTGGGGGGCCCTTTCTTGTACAGAGGATAGGGAAACTGAGACTGACAGAATGAGAGATGTAGGCTTTTTATAGCATGGAGGCTTGTGGGAAACTGTGGACTGATCAACATTTCCAGCACAAGTGGAAATACGTATTTTCACAAGTGCAGTATCAAGAAAAACTTAGCCTGAGAATATATGGTTCAAGTATACAAAGATTGTTCAAAGATTGATTCCAATTCAAATGTATCCACTATAAGATACTACTTCTTCTCTGAGTCATCTGATCCACCATGAAAGGACTGCCAGATTGCAGATAGTTCCTCCCCATCCCCAGATGATGGTGTGTGTTGAAGCAGTAAGGATAAAACTTTTTTGGGGGAAAAACAATGGCTGATCCATGTTAAACCAATGCAACTTAGCTGAGGAGAAAAAGGCTTAAAAAGGTGAAAGGCAGAATAGACACAGAATAGATACAGAATAGAGACAGCTTGGTCTCCTTGCAGATGTTCTGCTCTGGTGGTAGAAGAATGGAGTTGGCAGTTTTGGCAAGGGTAGTGGGTACATCTGCTCCAGGTCAGAAGTTATTCCCTGTTCTATACTTCCCAGTGAAGAGGAAACTCTTACAAAGCAATGCTAACAGGGCTGGCAGCTCCCAGTGTCTTGGACTTATCTAAATGTGGTAGTGGAAAGCAGTGATGAGAAAAGTTGAAGATTTGTCTCTGGCTCACATGGATACAAGAAAATACTTGTACATGTGGTTTATTTTGGTGTTGGGTTTGTTCTGTGGGGTCTGGTTTGGTTTTGGTTTTGGTTGGGGTTTTTTTTAAGAGACCAAGAAATGATCTGGTCTACTGGTTTCCAGACTGGTTTTTGTGATCTCTTAAGAGAGAAATTTGTATGTAGCCTACAAACACTACAGACAGCCTCAGACACTGAGAGGCAGGACTCTGTGATGACATAAGAACAGGATGAGAATCTAATTTCAAAGGCAAAACTGACATTTTATTTTCAAATATGCCTTCAAGTTAGTAAGTTACTACTATGCCAAAGAGCAAGGATTTGTGCTTTTTTCTTGGTTCTGGCTTGTTTGGTAACGTGGAAGGAAGATTGTTTCAAGGAGCTGGTGTTGGTACTTTGCTTTCTGGACCAAAGCAAATTGACTATTTTTAGACTGGTTTTGATGTGGCTGTGGGCTGCCAGCACACTTCAGGAATCTGTGTTGCATAGTTTTCCCAGCAATATCTAACCCTTGACTCCTAGGAGTGTAATACAATATACATCCTAGATAAAAGCATCACAGTGATAATGCAGCTTGGAATCAGAGTGAAAGTTATGGAACAAATGGGAACACTTCCTAGAAAGATGCTACAGCTTGTACTTGCAAAAGCTTTGATGAATTAATGTGTACTGATATCCTTACTTTCATTAGGTAAGATCTTGAAACTATGAGATGTATGCAAATAGCTCAAAGTTATGGCTAATGAGTATTATGAACGGAAGAGTGGCCTAAAAATTAAATGCAGGATTATCTGGGTGGGTGTAGCAAGTGTTTGGCTCCACAGAGGACAGTCAACATGTTGCCAAATCACATCGTGCCACTGAACATGGAGGGTCACAAGTACTTTATCAGGGCAGCTTATTATTAAAAATGTTGAAAACCACTTTAGATGGCTTTTTCCATTGGTAAGAAGCTGACTAGGATTGTTTTGGGGTTTGTTTTATAGTTTGTTTGTTTGCTAGTTTGTTTTTTAACAAGAAGCTGTTAATTTTTGCCTTGACAGCTGGAATCTAAAGTCTAAGTTTAAGGAGGATATTGCTAGTGTGCTTTCTGCATGTAAGAAATGTTTTCCTAAATCTATCCTGTGTTTGGCTATCTGTTGGTATCTACACATGAGATTTTAGCTGTCTTTAAAAAAATTATGAGACTGATTAATAGGTGCACTGAGAGGGATGCCTATGAAGAGACATGTATGTATATTCAATTTAGGGGTTTTTTTATTATTTGCATGGTATCTCTTATGGTTGTGGTTTTCAATTGATGTGTGTTTCCAAACCTTTTTATTGGCATCCAGTTACAAATGAAGAGCTGGGGAATGCATGAAATTTCCCCTCGAGTCCTATTTGAGGTTAGACTGAAGATAGATTTTTTAGTTGCACAGGTGTTTGCATCATTGGTGTTAAAAGAGGGAACTCTTGGCGGGGGGGGGGGTTCAGGGTCCCATTAAGCTCCCTTTCTATTATTTTAATTCTTGGTTTAGCTTTATTGCTTGGAGATTCATGTTTTTGTAATGAGTGTGTTTGTGCATGAGTTGGATATGTCAACTTCTCATCTACTGTGGTGCTTTAAATAGAGAGGAGAAGAACTTTGAGGGGAGTGAGCCAGGACCTCTGCTCTTGAAAACAGATAGGGCTGTTTGTAGTAGCAGAGGATTTGCTGCAGTGTCAAAGTGCAGGAGCTGGGTTTAGAGCAGGAGTGAAAAGGTAGTACATGCATCTCAGCCAGAGGTAGGCAAAACAGTTTTACATGAAGTACATGTAAAAAGCCTCTTTACATTGAAAATGTCTGCATTAAAGGAAAACCTAAAAGGAGAAAACCAGAAAACTAAAAGAATTGATTTCAAATAGCTGGAATGTAGGTCTTGAAGGTCCATACAGCCATGTCTTCATTATAACTTAGTTTTGTGAAAAGTTGGTAATCTCACTGGACCTGTATCCGCAGCCTTGTCTTTGCTTTTCCCTTGACTGGTTCCTCACCTGGTGCTGAACAGTCAGTAGTCAGCTGATGACAGTGCTTGCTGCCTGCACTTAGATTTATTTCCATAGTTGTAGTGTTGCTGGAGTGATGATTACAAAATTAGAGATGGAAATGCTTCTTTGGATTGTCTTTGGCTTTAATGATGCTCCTTCATCTCCTGTAAATGCCAAGATAAGTATGCTGAGAGCCAAGACATGCTTGGCGTAATTGTTACATAGATGGCTCAATTAGGGGGCTGGAAGACTTCTGGGAGCTTACTGCAGCAGGATCCAAGAAGGGAACGTGGCAAAGAGGAGCTGGAGCCATCAGTCCTGCATGCAGTCAGCCCCATCAGGTGCATGTTGTCCCCTAAGGACAGGTAGCTAGTGGCAGATGTAATTCATGGAAAAACGAAGTAATCAAGAAAACCAGCCGAGTGTAAATGGATGAACTTTCCAAGAAATTATTACCAGGAAGAAGTGACTAGTGAAATCCAAACTGTCTCCATTACTGAGTTTATAAACACTTTTGGTAAATAAGAGGTTAATAACTCTGTTTATAGTAAGAAAAGACCCCTGCCCTAGGATACACACACTTCACTGTACCCAGATAATCCCTGAAGCAAGGAGGTTTAAGGTAATTTGTGGTGCAGCTGTCCTTTCCTGGAACATGAGCAAATTCTCCTGCACATGGTCAGCTGCAAGAACAAATGTCTATAGCAAATGAAAAAACAAGATGTTCAGCCACAGCCTTCTGCACTTCCAAGAGGGGCGCGTGAGCTGGGCTGTTCCTCCTGCCGAAATCAAACTCCACAGCACGAAAGGGTTTAGCGTGCGGCTTACGGCCAAGTGGAAGCAACGTGTCAGCGGTGAGGGAGGAATGCTGGTGATGGAAATCCAACTGATTGACATACAGTGGCCATAAAGTCATAGTAAATCTATTGTTTTGCCAGAAAGAAGTAGGATTAGAAAATGTATAATCATTACAATCCCTGCACTATACAGCATCAAGTGACGGTTGCTCTCCCACTGCTGGTGTGGCTCATACTTGGCTTAATCCCAATGAAGTCTGTACTTGGGTGAAATCATCTTATGCTCCGTGTGGTTCAAGCCATAGCTACTCCTGTGTTTTAGCCAAGAAATGCCTCTATGGCACTGCAGAATTTAGCTCTGTGTTTCCAAGGAGATGCTTTCTTGGTCGCGTTGCTGGAGACACCCCCCACACTGCAAGCGGCAAGTTTAAAAATTATGATCTGGGAACTCATTCCCAATAGAACTGTTAACAAAAATCTAGCTAATGAAGAGAAGAAGAACACAGTTCTCTAGAACAGTTATCTTTTTTCTACAAAGAAGTGAAAGTAAAACCAGATAAGAATATCATTAATAGCTAGAGGCCAAACTTACTCCTGATCAAACTGAGCTGAAGGAAGAAGTTGCATTTTTTAGAAGTCTGAGTGGCCTGAATGAGGTTGAGGGGTAATGGTATATGCAGCCACACCTTCAATTCCTTACTAATTTACAAACAAAACAATGGAGATACCCAAGTCTGCTGTCCTATTTTAACACCTCTTAAGGGGTGCAAAACTTCCACTGTATTTAGATTGTATGTTACCCTAAACATAAGGGTTTCTATTTCTGCCATTTCACTTGCCTTGCTGGATGAACTGTGAGTCTGATTGACTCTCTTTGCACAGGATGTGCACAGCATACAGAGGTCTACATCAGCACAAATCACGTTTCTTCCTCCCAAGCAGACACAATGGAGAGAAACCCTCAAAAAACTTCTTACTAAGTCTCTAAAATAGTTTAGAAGGTTTTTCCATGAGATGAATGAAAATGTTTGGTGAAATATTAGCATTGATATATGATGGATATAACACAAGTTGTTGCTTCTCACAGCAGTGTGCACTGTCTTTGTTGCCAAGCAGGGTTTGACCCAATGACTTCTTGCTGCTGCATTTACTGAAGTTGTTTTGATGATGGCTTTATATTGTTACACAGTAATTGAACTGTGGCCTGTTTTCTTTCTGAATGCTGGTGATATTAAGAGGATAGAACAAGCCTCTGCATGCACTATTGCTGGGATGGGAGAAGATCTGCCTGATAATTGCCCGAGAGCAGCAATGGAAATTCCATACTGTCGGTTGATGTTTGGGTTTTTCTTACTCTTGATGCTCAAGAACAGCAAGTGTTCTTTGTTTGTAGGGAGATACAGACTGCATGAGAGGATGTGAAGTGGTTCCTCTATTAGTGTCTATAACGGAGGGGAATGGAAATTTCTAATTCCTTTCTGTTTTACGCTTTACTCAGAGCTGAGACACCTGTGAAAAGGGCATTGGCTACCTCAGGACTGCACCTACACTGGAGTACTGCCTGATGGGGATTGGGAATGTGCTACTGGAGTATAGCCTGCAGCTGCTCAGACACTGCCTGACAACGGTGATTCAATCTATTTTTTGCTAAAAGAGGTGGAGGAGTTTGATAAACCACAGGCTTTAGACTAAAATAGTGACATATTACATATACAGTGAAATTACTTCTTATCTACTTCTTCCTTCTTTTATGAAACAGGATTTTTTAAACTAGATTACCAAATCCATATGGCTGGTGTGTGTTTATGGCTTCCCTGAGCTGTACATAGGAGGCCTTTTGGTTGAATGTGGCCAGTATTTGCCTTTTACACAACCAAGTTAGGGCTGTCACAGATCCTGTTAAGAGTGAAAATACTGGGGTTTTGCATAGGATTTTAAGAGTTTGGAAAGTCACTCTTTCAGTTTAGAGTGGAAAAATGGTAATTAAACTTTCTACTAAGGAAAACTTTGAGTAAGTTATTCAACCATTTTGCTCTTAGAAAAAACCTTCAAAATGTTTATCCTTGAGTTTCCCTTTTTCTATTCATACTGTCTGGATCAGTAACACTGGAATTTCCAATATAATTTCAAAGTAAAATTAGATATTCCTCCTTCTTAAGAAGTTAAAACAAGATATTTTGATGTGAATTAAGTTTCAACATCTTAACCCCAATCTGTGTTGACAGACAGTCTTTTTCCTGAAAGCCTTGACTTTAAAATATGCCTGAGTCCAAATGGGAGATAGACAAGATGAAGTTTTTTTGAATGAATTTTAGCAACAGTTGTTTTTTTCTCCTGGAGTGAGAAGCTAACAAAATGAGAAGTGCATGACAAGTACCTCATGAAGAGATGTGTGCGCTGTTTTGGTTTTTTATGGTGTGGGAATACAAGTCTTGAAGATAAAGCTGCAGTATCTCAATCATTAGATTTAGGATAGAACTTGCTTTTGCATTAAATGGTTGTGTTTCATGCATCTTACTTCTGAAGTTTATTTTTCAGGGGTTTTTTCAATTTGGCGTTAATAGCTTGGAAAAAGGAACTTCTCTTAAATATTCTCTTAATATTTACTTTGAAGCCTGAATTTGATTGAAATGCAGAACAACTCCTTTGTTTAAACTGGGTTATGCTGGATGAATACCAGTATAAATCTGGACCTGAGCTTTTGGAGAAATCACTAGACTTCTCTCCTCTTCTTTGACTTGTCTTTAAAATGGAGCCAGGGTTACCTGCTCCACTAAGAAATGCCATAATGACAGTGGCTATTGAAATCCTTGACTAGAAGGCGGAAGGGAAGAATCAGTCTTTAAATTAATTATTCTGATAGGCATAAAGGCCCTGAAATGAGTGAAATGGCAAAAAAGCAAAGAAGGGGAACTGGAAAGAGCCATAGTGCAACCCTGGGTTTATGCGAGCAGCTCAAGCCGCTGAGGTGATGCCGGGAAGGGTTAACTCGGCAGCAGCTGGCCACCAGCGCTTGGTCCTTATCTCACTCTTATCCTCTGCTATTAACTGGCCACAATTACAGACCATATCGGTTACTGCCATCTGTTTTTTCATGAGGCGTTGGTGGGACCACAGCCAGCACGGGGGATTAGGGGCAGAAAGGCAGAGATGACAAAACGCCTCTGCGGCGCTGCCGAGGGGTCCGCGTGCGGCTGGGCCGGCCACCAGCCCCGACAGCTGCGCAGAATTAAGCGGAAAGATAAACTGTGAAGGCAGTTTCAAAGCTGCTGCAGAGGAAGGAAATGCATTTCTGCCTGCAGTTGTAATGCAGGGGCTGTGCAGAGAGAACTGAAGTGTGAGGCGAAGGTGGTCAGTGGTGGGGTGTGTTTTGGGTGGCCTTCAGCTTCCAGCGCGCCTTGTTAGTGGTGGGGTTGAAGTCCATCAGCCACAAGCAAACAGCAACAAGAACATGGATATTGGGTGTGTTGAATAGGAGGGAGAAACCCCCTCAGACTGTTGATTGAAACACCCCTTCAATGCTTACTTTTGCAGCAGAAATCACCATCGAGGCTCACGCTGAAATCGGGGACTGCTTCAATCGCCACAGCATGTGACCAGGGAAGGCAGCACATTTCAGTCCTGATTATCAATACTTCTAGAAGAAATAGGACTTTTGATAAATGTTAATTGACTGCAAAGCTATTTTTCTAAACTTCCCAAATGTTAGACCCTCCTGCAGTAATGCGAGAAAGGAAACATTTCCAGCGTGATACCAGGGATTCAAGCATCATTACAGCTCAACAGCTGTACTTTGATTCCAAATTTTACTAAGACCAGATTAATTACATTATTCCAAAGCACAATATACTGCCAAAATAAGGCTCTCTGGTATTTATTATTTTAGGTAAATTAAATTAAGGATAATACAGAATTTAATGTTGGAAAATTAATACTTAACTAATATTTAATATACTTCCTTAATTTTTAATTAATACACGGTAGTCAATATTATAAGGATTAACATCAATAGAGAAGCAAATCTAATTATTTATAGCACACAAGTTAGAGAAATAACTAGAGGTGCTCTGTATTTGGGAAGCTACTCTTTCCCTTTTTGTGTTCCTGATAAACTTGAATAACTAATGGTGGACGGGGGAAATCACATTGTTATCCCTTTTGGCTTTTTCATTATTTCAGGTCAGTTGATGCTTTTTGGATCAGGGACTGATGCAGCCCTTAATGTGATCTGTGCTCTGGGTTTGGAGGTAGGAGGGGATAAGTTTTGGTTGTGGCGTTTATTTTCCTCTGTAAATGCCTACAGTTTCACTTAGTATTGAGAATAAGACGCACATAAGAAGTAAATTTAAGTTGATGTTGTAAGTCAGTAGTATTTGACATGTAACTACCTTCTTGTTCCGTATTTTAGTAATGATAGATCATTATTGCAATACTGAGTATTAGCAAATATTCAGACTTAAAATATTTTAAACTGAAGGATGTAATAGCCTCCTAGGCCTTCACATCCACTTCCTTTCTTGCTTCTATCGTAGTCCAGGTAATTGCTGAAATAATGTGTTTATTTTTATGCTGTAAAATTACATTATTATTATTCTTATGCCCAAATGGGATGTAAAGTAGCTCAACAATTATACAGAAATGTTCAGGCAGGTTGAGAGTTTTTACACCTTTGTGCATGAGTGAAAGCTGATGTTGTTGAACTCTCAGGTCCCTTGAGACTCACGGTTAATCTGCCAAGAGAAGTCATAATGTAATGGTAATATTTTCCACCTGTTGAAATCAGTTTATTTATTTTAAAACTTTGTACCTTCTTTTCTTGACTATTTATGTAGAACTACTAGTGTGCCCTTTGCTTAGTAAAAAGCACACCGAGGAATATTGGCACCGTATCCCTTTAGCTCCTGGAATATATGTCTCTGTCAGAATTTATTCCAGCAGGATTAAAAGATGTGGAGAGTTGAGCACATAAAGTTATGCTGTCTACACAAGTGCCTGTGTCAGGCTCCTATTGCACCCAAGAATAAAATTCAAACTCTTCAAACATTTTTTTATATTCACCTATTTGATCATTGCTTTCTTTATATGTCTCCAGCTATGCAAGAGCTGCATTCCAGAGCTTTGCTGTACAGTGGAAATATCAAGGTCATGAATAGAAGAAAGAACATGACTATGTGATAGTTCATGGTCTGCCTGACAGTAATTAGGTTAAAGCTATCCCCTCCTTCAGTGTTTTACTGTAACTTTCAATTTTATTCTTCCCTATGAAAGAAAAGCATTGGTTTTAACTTCTGTGCTATCTTCTACGTTATGCAAAGAGCTCATACCCAAAACGTTTCTATACCCACACAGTGGCATTTCTCCCAGTGGGAGAAGGGAGGTCAAGTCATGGCAGAGTTGTTTGGGCTGTCAGGGTGGCAGGGTGTGCCCTCCCCTCACGGACAGAGCAGGGTGGATATGAAGATGCAGCAATGGCCAGCGAAACCCCGATGGGCATTGAATACAAAGCAGCTGGAGGTCCTGGTCCTAGGGAGCCAGACTGAGCTGTTGGTGCTCTCTGGATATGGGGAGAACTAATTAATGCCCACACTGCTCCCATTGTGGCAGCATCTCACAGCCTGGGGCTCACAGTAGCATGGAGGAGTGGAAATGATTTGTGAGTGACTGGAGAATTCCCGGCTCTCAGCACTCTCTTTCGTGAGATGTAACTTTGGGTCGTGTAAATGGAGCTGTGGCTCCTGCAGTGGCTTTGCCCAGAGTGAGTGATGGCAGCATCCAGGGGAAATCAACAGCAGTGTCACATGGTCTCACTCTTTTATTATTTATCTGTTCTGTTCCATCTCCCATGTCCTGTAGCAAGAGAGAAGTTTTTTTGCAGTGAAATCAAGCCGTGGAAGGTTCTGTGGTTCTGAACACAGTCTGTATTGCCATAGCTCATATGAGTGGTGAGGGGAGGCATATTTGGGGGGGAAAGGGGGAACTGAAATAATGTTCTTGAATTGCTTTTCCTGGGAAGGTGCATAGGGCAGCACTGGTTGCAGGGAAAACTTTGGTCCTTACCCCATCTCGACATCAGCCTTGAGCGGGAGCTGCAGCCTTGGAGCAGACATAGAGTTGGGCGCCTGCTGCGGGTCCATGTGGGGTAGGGAGACGACATCCATGTTTAATAAGGCATTCAACATTAGCCAGCCTCCTTCAGCTGTAAGGAAAGACCAGCACTTCCACAAGCCATGGGCCATGAAACATGATCTCTCCTTGCCCTAGTGAAGGTATCTGGTTACTGTTCCGGAGGATGACATGGACTGATGTTGCAGTTTGCTAGATAGATGGGGCTGAGCTGACACCCCCTCACCCCCGCAAATGTTTAATGCCTCTTGACTAAGGGGAGTCACTTCTAAACTGCAGAAGATGTATGGCTGTAGGCTGAAACCAATGGATTTATTTTCAATTTATCCTGTAGGCATGGAGGCACTCCAGATTGTGTTTTCTGGTGGTAGGCAAAAGAAATGTAATTTATTTTCTCATCCTGTTTTTCAAAACATTTTTGAATGATCCTTTAGATATTTAAAGCAACCTTTGAGTTAAAAAAAAAAAAAGTTAAATTTCTTTATAAATATTACTACATTGTTAAGGACATCAGGGAGCAACAGGCCTAAAATCTCAGTAGTGGAAAAATTAATGTACACTTGTGAAAATTAGTGGTAATAATATGGTGTAATGGGATAACTTCACCTTAAGTTTGCCTTTTAAGGGGCTTCTCAAATGTTCATAAATGATGTTTAAACAACAGAAGCAGCAGTTTGAATTCAATATGAATACTGAAACTGGGTTTCAAACTGAATCTCACTCAAATTCCTTTTTAATCTTCTCCCATAACTGACTTTGCACTTGAGGAAGAAAGTAAATGTTTCTTCATCTGTTTTCATTTTGTTTTGTTTTGGTGTTTTGGCTTTTTTTAAATACTAATACTAACTAAAAGGATGAGTTTATAAAACTGATCTCGACTTGAGACCTGGCTATTATGAGGCTTTGAGTAAATCACTGCTAAGTTCGGGTCACGTTTTTGGTTAGAAGTTTGTTTCTCTGTGTTTTGTGGTGTGGTTTGGTTCAGAGTTGGTTTTTGCTATCATAGTGACCAATGGCTGAGGTGAAATGATAATTATATTGCATTACAAGGCAGTATCTTCAGCAAGGAATTCAGAGCCAAATGCAGGGACTGTAGAGGGGGAGTAATTGGAGGCAGTGTGGAGTTTCCCTGGGATGCCCTTTTTACGAGAGTCTGGTGGGGTAGGTGAGTGTAAGGATGGAGCTGATGCACGTGTCATTCAAGCATGTTATTCATCCCATTTTATAGATTTTTAGATAGTTAAGTTGCTATATTAGAAAGAAAAGTAAATCCTCGCTGACATAAAAATAACTCTTAACAGTGAAGCCTGGAAAAGAAACTGTTATCCTTTATTCAGTGAGTGTTGACAACTTCAAGACTTTGAAATGCGAGTTCATTCTCACCCACAGCAGAGAGGAGAGTATAAATTAGACTAATCAAATCTGTTGCCCCTTGTTCTGTTGAAAAATGAGCAGTTGAAGGCTTTTAATCCAAAAGGGTTTAGGTAAAGTCAAAGTTTAACTAAAAATAAATAAATATTTATATAAAGTAAAAATGCTGTTGGAACCATTGCCTTTCAATAGGGCAAAAGACTTTACCTGTATATCCCTAGTACATATTCCATATCAAATACAAGTTGGCAATGGTTTCTTTTCTAATGCCAGCATAGCCTTGCATTATTATTTGTGCTAAGAAGTCACCCAATGTTGGTGACTTCTCCCATTTTCTCACACTTATTTTCTGCCTTGTGCCGTATGGCTGCAGCATCAGCAACCTGTGAGATTCTATGACTGTGACTATCCTGATTATGTAGACTGTGTTCTACACTGCTTGTGAGACTACCTGCCTTTAATAATATAGTACCTGGCATTTCTATGTGGTTTATGGGAAGTTATAGTATTTGTTGCCATGGTGGTGTTTTTTGCATGAACTGACACCTTGCATGCTCTTGGTTTGATGTGCTGGGATGAAGTGATAAAGTTAAGGAAAGGAGAGTAGATTCAGACTAGACATAAGGAAGAAATTTTTTACTATGAAAGTGATGAAACACAGGCACAGGTTTCCCAGAGAGGTGGTAGATGCCTCATCCCTGGAAACATTCAAGGTCAGGTTGGATGGGGCTCTGAGCAACCTGGTCTAGTTGAAAATGTCCCTGTTTACTGCAGTGGGGTTGTGCCAGATGTCCTTTAATAGTCCCTTCCACCCAAAATGACTCTACGACATAGCAGATCCAGCACATGGATGAGAAGAATTCCCTTAATATGCTTCATCATATCTTCAAACTCTTCTATTTCTAGGTGTTAATGAGAGAACAGACCGTGGTATGAGCCCAGAAACAGTTCCTTTCAGCTGCCATACTTGTTAGATCCTTGAAAATCCCCTTGGTACTTGGGTATTACATGCTCCATGCAGTGCTACTTCAGGCAGTGGTTAGACCAAAGCATTTCTGAAGGTCTGAGCAAAAAGAAACCTGGCAGTGGTGTTGCATAAGGAGCTGATGGCTGAGGGGGTGAAGTCTTTGCCCTGGAGCAAGGCTTCACAGTGAGCCCAGGTGTGTAAGGATGGGGCTGAAAACAATTCATGACAACCTTCACCCTGTGAAGGAAAGACATGAAACAAGAATGAAAAGTTGCTACCTTTTTCTTTAATTAAAATGTCAGGTGATAAAACTCTATTACATTAGCCCTTCTGAACAGATCTCCAAAAAAGATCACTGTACCAGATTAAGCAATCCAAGGAGCAGTTAAGACACAAGATGGTGAAAATGTGTGTTTGGGTTTGTGTTTTGTTAAGGTTTTTAACTAAAATGGTGGCCTAAGTCATACAGCTTCTTGGCATGGAGGCAGGGAAGATAAAATACAGATTCCATGTGCAGTTAGAAAAAACCTTGCAGGACCAGAGGAGAAACTCCATAAAACACATTTGGCTGTAGGGTGCTCTTCTGGCCCATGACAATCCAGCTTCACCTAGGGATTGATGTCATGTGCCATTAAAGTGAGTTTTCTGCAAGTGCATGTGCTATCAATGCTACCAAGTGGTCTGTACTTTCTGGGTATGTGCTGTGCTTCAGAGCAGGACAGCAGTGCCCTAAGGGGCCTAAAAGCCCTCAATGACCCTATCTTCCCAGACAGAGAGAAGGATCTTACTGTGGCTCTTGGCAAAAACATTGTGAAGTGAACATTGCAAATGGTTAAAATGTTATTAATTTCAATTTAGGTAATTTCGTAGCTAAACATGCCGCCAAGCTAAATATAGGCTATGCAGGAGACCTTAAAACCTTTGTTTTGTTCCCTTTACCAGACAACAGGGAAGAAACAGAGACAGTTTCTAGAAAAGGTTTTTCAACTTTTCCTGGGTTTGTAGATTTTAACCTGGTTGTGCTTATAGTCGCAAGTCCCTAGAGGCTTTTCTTATTATGGAGTTGTCATAGTAAATTATTTCTACCTATATTAATTATCTCTACCTATGATCTAGTTACAAAGATGTTATGAAAGAAAACACAAGTAGGAAGCCAGGGTGTAGCCGTCAGAAGGACAAGGAAATGGTTAAGGGAACTCTAAATCTAAAAGGAGATTGTGTTCCTTGTGTATTCTTGAAAAGCAGAAACTGTCATAAATAAATTAATTAATTCATTAAAAGCCCCAGACATAATCTAAAATTATGACTGCAAGATTTAGTGGCCAACAGTTGCTCTTTTAAGAGATGTGTGGAGTTGAAGTATTTGCTTGCCCAGACAAGTAAAGGGTTGGGGATCTGCTAGCACTAGATGGGTTGACTCCCTGCCATTAATACCATTATTTATAGTGTGGCACAAGCAAAGTGACTTATTCCAACAGGCACCAAATAGGTGGGTAATATTTTTACACTCTGATGTTTCAGTGGCAAGTAACCAAAGAGGACTTGTGTTAGTCATGGTCATTTTTTAAAAAATGAAATGAGGATCCTTCAACTCTCTCCTCTATTTCATCACTTATATAAGCAACACATTTTTGTGATTAGAGCTACAGTTTTTTTCCCTTCTAAAGATGTCACGTAACTTTCAAAGCGCCCAGTGTTCAGCTTAACAGCTGCTCTTGCTTTTTTAAACCAGGGCTTCTTCATTCATAAGTAATGTAAGGGAATGTGTCTGTATAGCATCTGACAAAGTATTCCCCTGACCTCTTACTGGGTAGGTAGGTGCCACCAGCACTTAGACATACTTTGGAGCTTGTTTTATCCTTTTGGAAGAACAATTTTATATTGTTCCTTCATCAAGGGTTGGATGCCTGAGAGTCCCAAAAATACCACACACAGCATATGGACATCCTTTCCCATTGGTTATTGCTTGTATTTTTGCCTTTCTGAACTGTCTCCAAGAGGAATACAAGTTTTAAACTGAGATATTTTGGATTTGAGAAGGACAGGCAGTGTTACATGTGTGCAATAACTTTTTTCACATCTTCATTTTAGTATGCAAGTGTTTTCGCAATCTGGAGTTACAACAATGTTTTTGTCCTCTGCCACTGCCTTTGTGAACAGGTCTCCTGACCCTCTTCAGAGTGTTAGACATCATCTAAGCTTTTCAGAAGAGGAATAAGCACCCTGGGAAGTGATGTCCCTCACTTCTGAAGCAGATGTATAATTTTCAGGTCTGTTCTTTCACTAGTTCACAACTCAGGTTCTAAGTGGGAGTAAAAGTATTTACTGAGAGATGGAACTAGCTTTCCTTCTTATTCTGACTTGTACCTGAACATATTTGCCAAATATCTGTTGAGCCATGGCAATGTCACTGATTCTCAACAATGTGCCAAAATTTGTCTAGTCCACTTTTTTTTAAAATTTTTTTTTAATTATTATTTTTAAGATGGGAAATGTTATCATGTAAAGATAAAATCCAGCTAAATGATTTTTGTGTCTTATGGCTATGGCTGCATCTAAAGGAAAATGCTCAGCTGGTGTCTTGCTACAGTTCTGCATTTTCCAGTGGATTTCTGACAACTTACCCCAGTGAAGGGCCTGCCCTTACCTCCACAATTATCAAGTTACATTGACCAAGCATTCTGCATGCAACAGAAAGGTGCAGCAAATTGTGATTAGTAACATCAGCTGAATACCAGCTCTGAAAAAAATGCCTTCAGTTACATTTTTATGACTTATTTACAGTGAATAAGAAATGCAGTTGATCAGGTATTTTAGTACACCCATTTAGAAAATTAGTAGGCTAGTGTAAAGACTGCTTACACTGTTAAGCAAGGGCTGAGTGTACCAATAACTCGTGACACAAATAGCATTTGACAAAAGCCAAATCAATGAGACTAAAATTGTGTATTGAATCAGAAAAAATGATCCAAGAATCTGGAAAAAAGGACTAAAAAACCCAATAAACAAACAAAACCCCAAATCAACCAAACAGTCAAAACCCAACAGTCTCACCCAATCTGATTTTGTGCCTACCTTGGGCTTGAGATAGTCTCTCCCTGAAGCTTGTGACATAAGCAAAGTGCACAGGAGCTTAGGGAAGAGGTGCCTCTCTGGTTTTGCACCAGGGGAAAGGGATCCTTTTGGTTGTTAGGGCCTTGGTCACCTCCTTTTTGGCTGACTGTCTCTGCCTGCAGGCAAACAGGAGACATCCCACTCTCCAGGCACTTGTGAAACGCTATTGAGAGGGCTAACAGCCTGTTGTTTTGGGGCACTTGTGTGTGGGGTTGTCACCACTGAGCAAATCACTTTTTCCTTCTTGGTCCTGGTGTGCCTAAACCAGACTGCCCTTGATTGCACTGTCTGGGGCTTTCTTGGGGAAGGGAAAATTATTAGTGGGGAACTCAGCAGACAAAAGCTTTAAGCATTTCACAGTACAGGGTTTTTTCACTGCTTGTGTGGGGTGATGCACGTAACATGAACAACAATTACGGATCTGATTCTTCCTTTCTCCATGTTTTTCGTGGAGTTTAATGTCTCTGGATGGAATCCTGTATGTTTTAGCATTTGACTAAAGCCAAATCAATGAGACTCCTTGGTCCTAGTTTTTGTGTTAGGAAGGGAAGGGCTGTATGTTTTCAGGTATTGTGACAGTGCATTTTCCCCTCAGTGTCTTCTCTGCCTTGTATAAACCCTCTGGCAGTGCTGCCAACTGCACATTGTTTTTGAGTGGGCTGCTTTTGTGTGCACAGCAACAGATCTGAGAATACAGGCCTGAAAACTCAACTCTACAACTCAGCCTTCAAGCTATACATAAAACTCTGTGTGACTATTGCAGTGGGTAGATGTATTTTGTTTCATTTTTTTAATACTGAGTTGTAAGATACACAAGTTTTACTGGCTTACAACTTGAGAGCAGTTTCCAGAATTCACTCTATAAGCCTCTGGGAGGGTTTTGCAATGGCTTTTTTTTTTTTTTTTTTTTAAGGGGGGTTTAGGCATTTCAGCTATGATAGGACCGAATTTCATGCTCCTCTAGTATCAGACATTACTACCTAAAATAGTTCCATCCTGCTGTGGGCAGAGCCAGTTTCCCTTATACCGCAGTGGACAGCAGCTTGCTGGGAGAAGGGCAGTGCAGGGGCACACCCGAGCTGCTCAAGAAAAACCCACTCACACAGCCATCTGCAGATGAAAGCTAGAGATTGCAGATGAAATTCAGGGATTACTCACCTGAAAGTTCAGTTGATAACACTTAATAGCACCTCTGGTAGGGCCTTTGACAGAGAAAGCCCCATGCTTTTGGCTAGCCTTTCCTGACAAGGTACTTACAGCCAAAGCAGTCTCTGATAAGAATTTGAGTTGTTCCTTTCACGTTTTTCCTTAAATACTTCACTGTCATCATAGAATGGCTTGTGTTGGAAAGGACTTTAAAGGTTGGACCATCTCAGTCCAACCCCTTGCCATGGGCAGGGACATCTTTCACCAGGTCAGGTTGCCCAGGGCCCCATCCAACCTGGCCTTGACCACTGCCAGGGATGGGGCATCCACAGCTTCTCTGGGCAACCTGTGCCAGTGCCTCAGAGTAGCTAAATCCTTACCCTCACAGTAAGGAATTTCTCCCTAATACCTAATCTAAACCTACTGTCTTTCAGTTTGAATCCATTCCCCCCTGTCCTGTCACTACACATTCTTTCAAAAAGCCCCTCTCCATCTTTCCTGTAGGCTCCCTTCAGGTATTAGAAGGACACAATTAGGTCATCCCAAAGCCTTCTCTTTTCCAGGCTGAACAATCACAATCGTCTCAGTCTTTCCACACATGAGAGGTGCTTCATCTCTCTAATCAACTTGGTGGCCTCCTCTGGATATGTTTCAGGAGGTCCATGCCCTCCCTCTGAGGGGGACCCCAGAGCTGGATGCAGCACTGCAGGTGGAATGTCCCGAACAGAGGGACAGAAGGAGTAGAGGGGCAGAATCCGCCCTCCCTTGCCCTGCTGGCCACACTGCTTTGGATGAAGCCCAGGACACGTTTGGCTTTCTGGGCTGAGAGCACACATTGCCAGAGGTTCAAATGTATGTGCTGACAAAACTTGGTACAGCAGGATGTCCCCAGAGCAGGTTGTCAGGTGGAAACAGTTGTCACCAATTCATGCACCTCAGCAGAGCTCGAGTAATTTCTGCAGAGGAAGGCTTTGCTTTACTGCCGTGGGTGTTGCTTTAGGGGAAGGTGTCCTGCACATGGTAAGGGTTAAGCAGGGGTGGCTGTACCTGCTGTCCTTGCAGGAGAGAGCTGCTCCATTCCCCTAGACAGGTTTTCACCTAACAAATATGGATCATTTTCGGCTCTGACCACAGTGAAGAGAGCAAGCTGGAGATTTGTGGCATTGCTTTCCATGTGCAGGGATGGAAGCACAGCATCCTCCAGCTTGTGCTAACCTGGCTGGATGGACTGAGTTAGAAATGAGACATGAATGTGGATGTGGGTACAGCCTGGAAGTTTTGACATGAATATGCAATTCACAAAACCTATTGACTTTGGAGACAAGACTCTTGCACACTGAGAGAATGCCACTCTGGCTTTTAGTGTGTATCAAAATTTTACTGCTTTCTTTTTCCCTTCCAGAATATAATGTATATTGTCTGATATGGAAATGAGAAAACAGGATGTGGGCTGTGGGGAAGGTGGGGAGCAGAAAAGAGAAAATGGAAGTGAAGTTAGAGGCATTTCAGAGCTGAGCAGTACCCACAAGATTGTATTTAAATCCTGTACACATAATTGAAGAGAAGAAAAAGGTAGTTGTTCTATTCAAATTAAAGGGAACTAAAATATCTGAGTATTTTTAATGCAGATTTTTTAAAGAAAATTTGCCAAGACTGGAACTGGCACAAAATGAACTGCTTCAAATGCACTGATAATGGCACAGCATTTCCAGTATATTCTGTGGAAACTGGATAAAGGTAGAGGTTTTGCACCTGGTGAAAGTTATCCAGGCTAAGAGCAGTGTGCGGCAAGCAGTTAAAGAGGATCCATCTGTTTCTACTGATTTCAGGATGACTGCCAGCCCAGTGTTGCACATGAAGCATAATCCCTCTCTGGGCAGATATATCCTCCTCTTCAGTGGGTATTTTTCCTCTAAAACAGACCCAGCCACATATTACTGTCACATAAAGACTGAAAAGGATGATGAGTGCTGCCCCAAAGCTGATGCATTCCAGGTTTATTTGAGGAGAACAAGCTGGAGCTGGGACAGCACCCAGGCTTGTGGCTGAGCATGGCCAGGAGTGTCCAGGGAGCTCCTGGCAGAGGCAGCCAGTGATGGGGAGCACCTTGTGATACCAGAGGTACCCAAGGAGTGCACATGGAAAGATATGACCATTAAAAGAAAAAGGAATGAGCTACAAACCTACACTGTGAAGAAATTGTTGTAGAAAGATTCTATCTGATTTAATTATATGGACTTGGTTGGATTAAAATCTACTAAAAAAATTTTAAATCTCAATAGTTGAGAGTCAAGCTGCAAATATTAATATCCTCATTACTGTAGACAGCTACATCTAATGAACTAAAGTTCCAGGTATGAATTTGCTACAAATTTTTGCTTTACAAATGCATAGAAAGGTTTCATTTGTTCTTAAATGGAACTTACCTAGTTTTCAAACTAATATATATGACTTTTTGCTACTCTAGTCTCTATAAAGATCAAAGCACCATTTCTTTAGGTGCTAAAGAGCTTGCTAAGAAGAGTGTTACTGCAGAGGCCTTACAATGTCAAAGTGTTGGTTGCAAATGAAAGACAACCCATTCTTTCCTCTTCCCCATCAAAACCCCAGCCAAGACAATGTACTATGGATAGGTAACTTAAGGGGCATAAACAAATTGCCTGTGCCAGTGCTGATGCCTTAGCTGCTGTGAAAGGGAGGGGAAGAATAATTTGTTTAAATCCAAATATGCCTTTGGTGTTGGCTCCACGGTGGAGTATCAGGGGTTTCACGCTGACTTTCCATATCACACTATCTGTATTGTGGTTTACTGCTTTTGCTAAATGAACCTGCCTCTTGCCTTTGAGAGTCTTGCCTGAGTTTTTAGTTTGGTACAAGGGTTATGAGGGGTCTTTGAGGGGTTGTTTTGGGAGTATTTAGCCAAACTCAAGCAGAATTAAAATAAGCATTCCAGGGACAGAGTTGGTCTCTTAAGTGCAGTGTGCCTGGCACCAAGAACACTGGCTGTGACACTGCTTCTAATTCTTCATACTGCCCTTTTGAGACATAGCTTTTTCTGTATCAGTCTTTGAGGATGGAAAAACAAAGCCTTGTGAAGGTGACTGCACAACCACAGAGAACAGTGGTTTCAGCATGCTCCTGGCTGGCTCAATGAAGGGAGAAAACCTTCAAGTAATGTTTGCTGCTGTGGTTGGTGACATTATCAAATTTCCCAGTGCAAATACCTTCGAGAGGAGCAAGCCTTCAGTTTTTCTTCTTAGGATCATTTAATGAGTCATTATTTACTTTTGTCACATAGCAATACAGGACTTGATTTCTGGGAAAAAAACCTGTAACTCTGCCAAGGTTGTTGCTGAACAGAAGCAGCATATTTACCATAACAAAGTTGAAGCTCATCACATGGGAAGTTTCCAGATATAACTTTCATTGTGGTTTCATATTTTCCACTACGTTCCTGAGGGACAGCAGCTCCTTTCAGATAAAGTCTGCTCAGGAATGAGCTTGAAAGCTGTTTCTACTTGGAAAGGCGAAATCTATTAACAACACAGAAAAAGTACCATAAAAAGTCAGGACGTGAAGCTGGGAGCACTTCAGTTTGGATTATGACAGCAGGAATTTTAGGATGTACAGTGTGTGGGGAGCCTGTGCATTGGTGCCCTCCTGCCTCAGGCTGGGACAGGGTGTGCTCCCAGATTGTGCTCCCAGACTGTGGCCTTGGGCTTTGGTTTCACTACAACCCTTTAAGCCAAGTAGTTTCAAAGGTCTGCTTGCTATTGTCCTGGGGTTTGGAGACTCCTGGGGGAAGAAACTCACTTTTGCTTGCTTTAATCTTTACTGATGTGTTTTCCCCACGGGGTGGATTTTGTTTGGGGGTTTTTTCTTCCTTTTTTTTTATGCTAAATGACAAAGCACATGGGCTAAGCAAGTTTGCAGGGTGTTTTCCAGCTTAATAAGAGTAGGGTGGATCACATTGTGCCAAGTCAAGCCCTGGAGTGATAGGGATCAAATGTTCCTGTTGCCTTAGTCACACCATGCATCAGAAGAAAAGGAGTAATTTCTAATCCACAGAAGGTGTCCCTGAAAGGCTGCAGTGCCAGAGCTGTAGGAGAAATAGGCAAAAGAAGTGATATGTTTCCTCCAGATTAGCCTGGACAGTTTACTACAGTCGTTTAGGAAGAAGTAGGGAGCAATTTTTGCCACCAGGATAGTACGTGAGGTTTGCTGCTGTGCCCTCCTTGGCCATGCATTTGTTAGGAACTGCACATGTACAGACCAGCAATTCTGCACAACTGCAGTGCCAGGTCCCATCTGCTATAAATACAGGCAGCTTCAGCAAAGCTGCTGTGATCTATGCCAGTCAGGGTCTTGGCCAAGGAGCCAGGCTAAAACACTGATACAAGGAAGTCTCTCTGACTTTTATTTCCAAATACTCTAATTTCAGCAGCTCTGCATCCATGTTAGGGCTGCCTCTTTATCTTCCTCCCTCCTTCCTCTCCTGCTGGTCCTCCACATTTTTGTTTGGCCTTTGCAATTGGACCAAATTGGATCAAAGCAGAGATGCTGGGGTTTGGTTTGGTTTGGTTGGGTTTGGTTGGGTTGGGTTTGGTTTGGTTTGGTTTGGCTTGATGGGTTTTCTTGATGTTCGTTTGTTCAGGATTTGCTGTTATTGGGGCGCTTATTTTGTCCCTGACTTTCTTTTCCTTTTGAGTGCTACTCCTGTGGAAATATAAGAAGTTTTGGCTTGACCACTGAGGTGTGAACTGACAGGAGTCTGTTCTTAGGATGTCTTTCTCTTAATCAAAATAGTAATCGATACCTTGCAGCCCAAGACTATGAGAAAGTTGCAGCAGCTTTCTTCAAAATAGATCTCATTGAGCAGTCTGCAATCTTGTACATGTGCCTCCCCAGTTCTTGGACTGCTTGGTTGCAAGCTGGGGGTCACCCATGGCATCAGCTCTATTACCTTTTACCATTAGGGCTGTACAAAGTCTGACATTAAAAACATGGAGTAAAAATCACTTTTCACAAAGGGAAACGGCTGAAATTTGCAAACAGAAAAGGGAGGAGGGAATTTGACTCATGGTATGCTTAAAAGGATGCTTCTCAGCCAAAGACTACAATTCCCAAGTGTCATCATGAAATCCTGACAATTTCCCCAAATCTCATTTTCATTCAGGAAGTCTGTGATTAATAGAATTAAGCTCTAATCATGCAAAGCATAGGAAAGTATGTGAGAATAGCCACCTTTTATGGCATGGCATTTGTTGGCACTCTCAGCTTGGTTGTAGCAAAGATTAAAGGATTAGTAAGTAAGCCAGATAGTGAACTGCTGCTGCTAAAGTTGTATTTTGCCAGTATATTGATTACAGAGGATTTTTAAAGCCTTCAGAACAATGTCCTGCATCCTTATTTCCATGTTAGCTTGTAACTGTATATGTTTAATGAAGTGGAGAGCTTATTTCATAGGGTTTGAGGTATCCTTTTGCAGAGATGCAGTCAGTTTGGTCCGTTCCTTTAGCTGTCTGCGTACTTTTGGTTCTTTTTCTTTTTCTCCTGCCAAGTTTTCTGTGAAAGAGAAGCAGATTTTTGACAATGTTGACACAAGTAGGGAAACCCATGCTGAGGTCTGGTCTTACACTGAGACAAGAGCAAACTTCAGTCTCCTTTGGAGGATGCTGGCCATACCTGATACTGTCTGCCAACCAGCCAATTCCTTTTCTGGAAGATGTTCCAGAACAAAGCCCTAAGGCCTGTTCTCCAAATCCCTGCTTAATCACAGAATAGGCTGAGTTGGAAGGGACCCATCAGGACTGAGTCCAACCCCTGGCCCTGCACAGGACACCTCAAGAATTGCACCGTGTGCCTGAGGGAATTGTCCAAACACTTTTTAATTCTCCTTGTGTCAGAAGATATTGTGATGGCTTCACTTAAACAACAGAAGATTTCAACATTTTTTAAAAATTAGCAATATGAATGTAAGGAATTGAATGTTAAACTCCTGACTTTCTTTTTTTGTTTAAGGCTGCAGTCCATAGGATGCTTTTCTACAAGTCTCTCAGTCTGGGCTGGTTTGTTTTTTTTTTTACAGCACCAAGCTGGCAGGAAATGCTCCTGATGGATTGAGGCAGCAGGAAGGTAGGATGGAGCAGGACCCAGGGACCCAGGCAAAATGGAAATCCAGGGAAACTGCTCCATCAAGTGTTGAAAGGTAAAACTGGCACTGCAGGACGCTGAAAACACAGGTCTGCCTTGGGCTGGAAGCAAGGTGCTCTCCACATGTCCAGTACAGACCAAACATGCAAAATCCCTACTGATCTTCATAGGGCCAGATTCCACTCTGAGCTGCATAATATTTAATGGGATAGCCTTCATTTTAATCTGATGTTTACTCCCTTAAAAATATCTACTGCTGTGGCCAGTTAAAGACTGATCTTTTTTTTCTTCTCCAACAGTTCTAATAAAAGTAATGTTTTGCACATAGGCAGATAAAATTAAAATGCACACCTTAAAAGTAAAGCTTTACTTGCTTTCCTTTGAAGTGGAACAATAACTGTAAAATTTGTAGGGAGAGAAAAGTAAGTATTCATTTTATCTTGAATTTTAAGAGTGTATTTAATTATTCTGTTGAATGTTAACAGATATAAAGGCTGGTCTACATGTACAAATGTCATTGAAATTATTTTTAGGCTTAGATATTTCAGGCTTTCTTGCTTACACAGTAGAAATAAGAGCCCTTCTGACCTGAACCTATATTTCACTTATTCATTTAGGAAATATGCATTGTTCACTGCTTAGAGTAAGTTTACATCTACATGTTAAGTTTGCCATCTACAAGTAGACTCTGATGTTTATGGTGATTTTTTTCCCAAAATGAATCCACAGCTACTTGAATCAAGTGAAGTAAATTTTACTTCTTGGCTTCTAGGGCTTTCTGTGGAGAAACTACGCCGAAATGTTATTGAAACTTCATAAGAGAATAAAAAATTTATTAAAGTCTTAGTTGGAAAATCCAATTAGGAAGTGCACAGGAATAATGTAGTATAACCTGATTTTCAAGCAAATGCAGTGCTATGAAGAATTGCATTTTTTGTTAAAAGAGGTAAGAGCTTTCAAATGCCAGTTCTTCAAAATATCATTGGTGTTTAGATTTAAAGCTGTTTCTGATAGAGTTGGGTTTTGTTTGGTTTTTTTATTTGAGTGGCAGAAAATATGTGAATTCTTTCTGCTACTATTTTTACTTAAAACCATTGAGCTTTTGCATCTTCCCAAGGGGCTCTCCCAGGATTTGTTTTATCACGTCCTTACTGGTACCTTCAGGAACCCTCAAACTTTGTAGAATCACGGAGTCATTTAGATTGAAAAAGACCTTAAAAACCATGGATTCTTACCATAACAGTTCTGAAGTATTGCCTCCAGCCCCAAATACTGAATGAGGCTGGGGGACTGTGCAAAAGCTAAAAATTTCCTTGAAAGCCTCAGAAAGAGGTGCCTAAAATTCACAAGCAGGTACACAACTCAGGGTGTACTCCGTCCTCACTCCTGCACCCTGTTTGCAAAGAACTATAAAAAATATATTCTATAAATAACAGAATTTACATTAAAATCTCTCCATTTTTGTAAATGTGAGTTAAAAGCACTGTAGGAGAGAAACCCATTGTGAGCAGCACTGTGAGTTTCTTTACCTGTTTAAAAAAAGGTACATGCTTACCAGCATCTAAAGGCTTCCCTGAATTTTGAGTTGTGGAGAGAATGATTAGTTTATAGAGAAATAAATAACAATCAACCTAACTTGTTTCAGAAAAGGCGTGGAAGGGGAGTTACCACCTTAGGACGTATTGCCTTCAGTGGGGTGCAAAAAATGTATGTTGGATGGCTTCAGGTACCCCTCTGAATTGTTTGGGTTTGTGTTGAATTTGTCAATGTGGCTGAAAACCAGCCTGAAGGGGAGAGTGGTAATTGCTGGGGGACCTGTCAGCAGAGAGTAAAGAAAAGGATGGTGAGTCAGTGCAGAGTGATACTGTTTTTCATCTAAAATCCCAAAAAACCCCCTCCACTACTACAGAGAGTAACAGGTGTAACCACAAGCTTTCCTGGCTCCCTCCCCCAGCCCTAGCTAATTTAGGTTTCTAAGCCTATGGAATGAGTACAACATGATGGAGCCAAAATTTATGAAAAAATATCCATGTTAATATCGGCTGTAAAATAAATGCAAACAAAAGCTGAAGTAGAACAGCTTTTATTCACATGAAAAAATAAACCTGTTAGCTCTGATAATCAATTAAAATATTATAGAATCAAGCAATCACAGATGTAGAAGCTTATCCTCCTTAAAGTCATTATAAATCACATCCTTTACTAAATCTCTCTATTCCCTTTTATTGCTTACATTATAATCCCTGTCCGGGTATCATTTTCATTGCTAAACACAATGTTTGCCAGTCAGTTTATTAAGGTTTGTCTTGATAGTGCCAAAACAAATGCTCCTTTTCAAAGATAAAAGGAAGGCTAATATTAAAACAATAATTTCACCTCTTTGCTGGCAGAGCCTAATTATTGAAGAAATTGGCACATGAAATCTCTGAGGTGACAAGGAATTAGTGTGTCAATAGGAGCCTGCTTTGAAGTTGACCCACACTGTTCTTGGTGGTGTTGGGTATACCCTGTCTCTGGCAATAGGATGTGGGGAAAGAGAACTGTTTGGGGTGGGGAGCAGCTAACAATAAAACCGTTCTTCACTGTTTTTAATTGATTAAAAGCTTTAGTGAAAAAAAGGATGCAACACATAGGAGACACAAAAAATAAAAGCAGAAAAATTATAGACTTGAGACTGTAGTGACAGGACAAGGGGAACAACTTCAACTGAAAAAGAGCAGGTTTAGATTAGATATTAGAAAGAAATTCCTTACTGTGGGGGTGGTGAGGCACTGGAAGAGATTGCCCAGAGAGGCTGTGGGTGTCTCATCCCTGGAAATGCTCAAGGTCAGGTTGGACGGGGGTCTTAGTGACCTGGTCTAGTGAAAGGTGTCTCTTCCCACAAAATGGCTTTGGAGCCACATGATCTTTAAGGTCCCTTCCAAACCAGGCCATTCTATGATGACTGACAAGAACAGCAAAGAGGCATTAAAGGGCCTGGGGCAGTTAAAGGAAATGTTTAACTCTTGGTTTTGTACAGGAGGGGTTTGGTGACATCAGGCTTACAGCAACGATGTCAGTAAAGCGCTCTGAGGGCAGCAGGGCTGAAGAGCACTACTTGATATAGTGAGGAGTGCTCTAAAATACTGTTACAAAAGCAAACACTTGTATTACACCCCAAACTGTTATCAGTTCAATTGAAGCCTGGGGGAAGCACGAGCCTAACAGCTTAACAACCCTACTGATTCATATGCAAAACCTACTATGAACAAGAAGCAGAACTTCTAAAACATGACCTAAACCCAAGCCTGAGAACAGATGAGATGTAAATGAAATGTGTTTTGTTTTTCTATGGTTTAGATGGTGGCAGGCAAACCCAGAGCCAAGGAAAGCTGACAAGCCACAATAGGGCTCAGGGGTCTGAGCACTGGGAGACAGAAACTGCTGGTAAGTGGGAAGGCTTTTAAACCCTGAACACTCAATACCATTTCAGCTTGAAATCCTCAAATTTCATGAGAGCTTGATGAAATAAGATCTAACTAATGCATCCTCCAAATATGTACTTTATGTATACAGTACATGTATGCAAAGGAACTTGAGGAAATGGCAGGAAGCTGAGCTGGGGGAGGTTTAGGTTGGGTATCAGGAAAAGGTTCTTCACCCAGAGAGTGGCTGGGCACTGGAACAGGCTCCCCAGGGAAGTGGTCAAAGCACCAGTCTGACAGAGTTCAAGAAGCATTTGGACAACATTCTGGGACACATTGTGGGATTCTCAGGGTGTCCTGACCAGGGCCAAGAGTTGGACTTGATGATTTTGGTGGATCCCTTCCAACTCAGCAGATTTTCTATAAATCTGATTGCAACAAGAGCAATGTCCCCTTTTTGCATGTGTAAGACTATTTAAAATAACAAAGAGAAATAGCTCCAGTTCATGCCAAGCAGCTGATGGATCACTATGGTTGGACATGGATGGGCATCAGAAAAAGTGGCAGTCTTATCTCTAGTAGACCAAAACATTAGGAATGACAGTGCTTGAGATAAAGAAATAGGTCAAGATGAGGCAGGATGGGGGAGACATTTAAAGGAAAAGAAAAATATTTCTTAGTTAAGAGAAGTCAAGTGTCTTCCGATGGAGCTGCATTTTGGTTCACAGTAAATGTGAAACTGTATGTTCTTTGATGTTCCAACTTCCTTTAAAGGTGAAGCCAGAGAAATGATTGATGGTTCAAGGGTTTGGTCCTGGAATTGTAAAGGTGGCCTCAGTGGTGTTTTGTCAATGGATCCTGGTAATCTGGACATGGGGATATGGGTCTCCATAGCTCCATAAAGATTTACAGTAGCTCAGAGAAAGGCAAGTGTTAAAAGTGGAGTGAAAAGGTTGAGCTTAGTGTTTGCATTAACGTAACTGTACTGACTTTGGTGTCATTCTTTCAAATTTGTCTCTTAAGGATAAGCTGTCTGTTGGGGTTTATCACTGGGGAATTACCAATTTAGCTTAGGGGAAAAAAATTTAATGTAGAAATATATACTTTTTTCTTATGACTGAAAATGAAATATAAGAGTTACCATCAGATTTGAAAACATGGGTTGGCAGTATGGAACTTGGAGAAGGATGCATAATCCTGAACATCAGGAGGAATTTCTTTATGGCTGTCTGGCATTGGAATAGGCTCTCCAGGGAGGTGGTGGAATCACTGTTCCTGGATGTGTTCAAAAAACACCATTTAATGCCATGGTCCAGTTGACAAGGTGGTGATGAATCAAAGTTTGGACTTGATAATCTCAGGGGTCTTTTCCAAACTACATGATTCTGTGATTCTGTGATCCCTAGGACACTCATCCCAGGGTCCCAAGGCTTTCTTCTGCTTTGTAAAAGCCACCCAGAAGTGATGGGATGTCCTAAACTCAGTGTAGAGGGATGAGGTTTCACATCCTCTTGAGTCCTCATCACACTGGTTACATTAAAAAACCTTATTTTTAAAGAAATGTGACTGGTGGAAAGATTTTTTTTCAGATTAATCATCAGATAATTGGTGTGGAGTTGTATTTTGTGACTGCTGATGAATAGTAAGGCAAGACCAGCGTTTCTCTGAGATACTGGCTGGGTGTTTCTGGCAGTCCTCTTAATGAAACCCTGTTTTTATTAAATTCCTGGTCTCTGAATGTAACAAATTCCTATGTCAAAGTTGATGGGATTCCAACATCTCCTAACTACAGCCCTGCCTCAAGATATTAAGTGAGCTATAAATTCTCAGCTTCTTCAGGACTAGGATGAACTGGCTGTGAAGTTTCATATGAAAAGATATTTTAAGTTACTTCATTTATAGTCACAAATTTTCCTGCTTACATGAAGACTCAAGCATCTTGGTGCCCCATTCATTTAATGACGCCATTGGACATTCAGTGATACTGAAAGCCGCTCCCAAGCTGCTGCAAGTGAATAATTTCAAACTCACAATGCAATAAATCTTTCCTAGAACATACATAGACCACTATAAACAGGTAAGTGACCTACCAGTTCTTTTCTTGAAAATATTAACAATGTACTTGCTTCGTTGAATTTCTGCAGAAAAGGGAAGTTAAATTTTTAACATTCTCTTGACCTAAGAAGTGTTAAGTTTTCTGCTTTTAAATGCATCACTCTGCTGTAGAGGGAAGAGTATCTGAGTTGATAACTCAGTTTGAGATGTTCACAGCAGAGAAGAGTTGGTCTAGTGATGAGCACCACGTGCTCAACACTGAAAATGCTGCTCTGACCTTTTCCTGGCATGCATGCTCTGGACAGAAAGATATTTTGACATTTTTAATGTGATATGAAAGGATATGGATATCCTCTTGTGAAATACAATGAACTTACGTGTTTTATGTCACTCTGCTTTGAGACAGCTGGAGCTGAATATGGGCTGTAACTATAAACACCATTAGTTCTTTTTTTTTTAAATCTGTGCGGAGCACAGCCATCCCTCCTCCTGTGCTTTTAAACCGGTAAGGACAACAATTTACCTGCCCCACCTGCACTCTATAGGGGCAGTGAAAGGTGCCAGGTAAACTGAGACACTGGTGGCTGGGCTTTTGTTGTGCTAATATTTCTCGGCTGTGCCAAGAAAATGAGTGTTAATTACTGCTTATGCCCTAAGATTTTTATGAAAAGGTTATAAGAGATCCTTCAAGCTGTGGGAAGGGTGATGACCAGTGTGGTCAGGGGTCCCAGGTGGACATGTGCAGTGTGGTGGAGTAGTTTCCTGGGTTTTCATCACATCACAGTGAAGGCTGTTGCCTTAATTTGGCCACCATCTCGAAAGCCAGCACTGGAGAACACCAACATGACCAGCAGGAGGATGCTGCAGCCCTTCCAGCAGGTCTTTGAGATCTGCTGGGAGAACCAATGGCTGGTGGAGAGTGTTCAACATGAGGGCACTGTACTCAGATGAAACCTCCAGCATGGCAGCTACTTAAAGCAGTCCCCAAACTCCCCAAAAAGAAGGGGAGGGATCACCCAAAGGCAGCTTCTAAAAGCCTTTTGCGGTCATTAGTGCTGTCCCCTGTGCTGCAAGCTGCCTGCAATGAGCATGTCGACATCTCTGCAAGTGCTCACATTTCAAAGGCAGTGCTCCTAACCAGCTGCATCTCAAGAAATCGAGCAATTTTTTTAATTTTTTGTTCTTTTTTTTTTTTTTTCGAAGATACCATGCCAAGTCTTTTGAAATGAAAGCTGGGGCAGGCCTAGTGGAGATTAATGTAGGAAAAATGCTGCTGGCTTGATAAGCCACAGATGTCTGTGAGATTTGTGGACGTTGTTGACAGCTCGTGATGGTTTGCAGCTTGCAAGATCCCCCGGCCCCGGGACCAATGTGCTGAATCCATGGCTGGAGGTGCAGGGCAGGGTTTGGCCCAGCGTGGTGCTTGGGTGAAGGGTTTGAGGAGACCTGGAAGAAAAACTGCTCTGGACCCACACTGTCATTGCAGTTTTCTTAATGTGCTGCACCTATTTATGTAAAAGAATTACCTTTTTTTTTTAACAATGTCATTAATGGCAGCTGTTTTTATAATACTGTGATGGGGAGACATAAGCTGGTGAAATTCTGTGAAAGCCTAAGATGGTCATGGAAACTCAGGTTATTGCACCAACCTTGGAAAATGAAAAAGGTGACTTATATTGGTGGAATCATTCCTAGTGGGTAGACAGGAGCTGGGCTCCTGTTAACTTTTCATACTTAATAAAAACCATGCAACTTTTTTTAGGTAAGACCTTCATTGAGTCCTGTTAGGTGGTACCAGTAACACTAACGAATTGACAGAAACTTGTTGCTTGCTCTTTTTAAACTTCAGATCATCCTGTCATCAAGCACTGTCACAGAAGCAGCGCAGAGCGTGACAGAAGGTCCCTCTGTTAGGAAATGGGGTGGTCTGGGTGCTTTGATTTTAGACTGTTACAGGTGATTGCATATATAAAAAAAGGACAAACTTCAGAATTCCTTGACATGGATCACATATACAGACTGCATCACTTACGAGATGCTGCCAGTTAGACTGTTTGTGGATCAAGCTCTGTTGTCTTCATGACATCAAGGCCAAGTACTTCACTGACTTGTGGAGACACACGAAGTTGTCCCTCACATGCTATCAGTGACTCCTCATGCAGAAATACCCTGGGAGTCTCATCCTCTGCTCAGATTAAGGTTCTTCCAAAGATGCATTCTTGCATGCCCTGATATTGTATGCTTAGGTGTATTTTAGGCAGATAATTAAATTAAATCTGTTGTTAGTTTTAATTTTGAAGTGATGCTTTTCCATTACCTTAAAATACCTTTATGGGCACTGATGTTTATATGCAACTTGTTGGTACCAATACTTTCCACGTCTGGATAACAGGAACTGGTAAAACCCCTGCCCAAAAAGTCTTGGGAAAAATGCAGAAAATTGCTTTGCCAAAATATTACGAAAATAATTTGAACCAAAATAGCCTTTGGAGGTTTAGTTTTTAGTTTGTTTTTTTTTTTTTTTTCCTCAGAACAACAAGAAGGTTTTCTGTAAAATTTTGATAAATGCTAGGCAAGGAAGTAAATCACTAAATAGTGATTTAAATGCAAATTTATCTATAATAAGAATCTATGCATGTGCTTGTAAACAAATTAGCAAAGAAGCAGGCCTGACTTGTCATCTTTGTAATACGGTCTTTTTTTCCCACTCGCAGCCTCTCTTGCTCACCCAGGCTGGTACCTTTTGCCTTTTGTCTAATCAACACCTCTTGGTAGAATTCAGAGACAGCTGATATTTAGCATACATATTTTTATTGAAACAACCTGTACATTGGTAGCTCACATAAGTTGATAGAGGCAGCTAAGAATTAATTTCCATAAATGATAGGAAGACTTATTCCCTGTACCCTCAAAAGTAGCAATAGTTTTAGGGGAATTTGAAAGCCAAATCAAAGAACAGTTTGGGTTGGAAGGGTCCTCAAAAATCATCTCATTCCAAACCCCCTGGTCAGGAACACCTGCCACTAGACCAGGTTGCTCAAAGCCCTGTCCAACCTGGCCTTGAGCACTCCCAGGGATGGGGCATCCACAATTTCTCTGGGCAACCTCTTCCAGTGCTTCACCACCCTCACAGTAAAGAGCTTCTTCCTAAAATCTAACGTAAATCTGCCCTCTTTCAGTTTAAAACCATTCCCCCTTGTCCTGTCACTATCTGCCTGTTACAGTGTGGATACTGCAACACGGGTATCAAACAACGAGGCCCGTGGAAAAGAAATATACATATAGACCGATTCTTGATAGCTGTTTCAGAGATGTTTATTTCTCCAGCCCCATGGCCGGGGCTCTGACGAGGAACTGTTACAATCCGGGACCCGAGGGTCCTTGCCCGTGCTGGGGAACACAAAACAACCAATGGGGAACAAGGCTGACCAGGGGCCAGGGAAACCCTGTGTCTCCTCCCCAGGGCCCCTCTCCCAGGACCACATGGCAGGGGGAAAGGGACCCCAACATTTCACCCATTTATTTTTAACAAAAAGAGATTTAAAACTTTACATTGAAAACAACTGGATAAACATGAGGTAACCAGGACAGTTTCAAAACAAAACAAGCCACCCTCCTGATTCTTTAAATGTCCAAACAGATTCTCTGGAACATCTTAAGGCTGACAGAAAGGAGACAGGACTCTCCGGGTATGCTTTGTGGGAAAACTGAGGCAGGAGAGGGTTTCTTCCATTTGTACCTGTTGGAACTCTAAACAACAATAGTTCATTTCTTCCCTTCCCCTCTTCATCCTCCACTCGGCATTGGAAAGGGATTTTTGGGGAAACAATTGGCAAAGGCATGGTTTTGTGAGGGAAACCATGGGTGAAAAAACGGATTGGGAATACACTGGGGGGTAATAGGATATAGGATAAAGGGAAAGGTGGGATTAGGAAAGGGAGACTGTAGGGGGGGCTTATAATGGAGATATTGTCTAACATGACTACGATTTTTAGCATATATACTGCCTTTTACAGAAACACCATCAGGCCCAGTGACCCCTGCTGCTTGTAACCCTTTTCTACCTTGCACAATTTTGAATTCCACCACCTCTCCATCTCCCAAGCTTGGGATGCATTTTTCAGGGTTATTCTTTTTAATAGCAGTTCTGTGAATGAATGTGTCTTCTTGGTTGTCACATCTTGTTATAAAACCATAATTTTGTTTAACATTATACGATTTTACTATTCCTAAAACCTTAGCTACGGTGATTCTTTTCTTTTTCCTAGTGGCTGCTGTTTTCTGTCTCGCCTGCGTTCCTGGTTTCACTTTCATTTTTGCTCACTCCCGCGTTGGAGCCGTTGGGATTGTCAGTGCTTCCGGGGCCGCCCGGGCTGCTCGTGCCTGTGCACTCTTCCCGGGGTCACATTCGGGGCCACATCAGCCGGGCCGTGCCGCTCAGCTCCCTGCACGCTGCCGCTTCTGCTCTCAGCTGCACTGCCGCTGCCTGGCGCCGCGCCCACGTCTCAGCCGGGCCCCCAAGCGATGACCCCCCTGCGCCCTGCTCCAGCACGTGTTTTGGCTGGGCGCGGCTCTGCTCCACTGCCACTGCCCGTGCGCCATCCCTCTCGGTCGGGAGTTCACGGGGCTCGCTCCACCATGCGCTGCATGGGGCTGGGCAGGCACTGCCAGGTCACTCTGCTCCCACCACGCCTCGCTCTGCTGCCGACACTGCAGCTCGCGCCACTCCGTCCGCGCTCAGGAACTGCCTTGCTGCTTCTCGGAGAGGGCTCGGTCAACGTGGCCTCAGTCACACGGTCGCTGAGCCAGGCTTCCCTTCGCCAGGACACAGCTGACATTGCTCAACAGTCTTGGTAATTAAATAATATTCACGGAAATATTCTTCCATTGGCATATATTTTGACTCAGAAATTAACTGTGCCCAAATGGTGTTCCAAAAGTCTTTGGTAAGAATTAAATCCCAAGAAACGTAGAAAAAGTTCTTAACCATGAAAGGAAGTACTTCAGTTCTTTTTGAGCTTGAATTAAGCTAAAAATTTACAAATCGTTGTTCAAGAATCTTTTCAAGTTTAAGATAAATGTCCACATGCGGCTTGGAGAGCCAAGAGTCTTTCCACGGTTCCTCCATAATTTAGAGAGAATATCCAAACCAAGGCAAGAAGAGAGAGCTCTAGAGTGGTTTTTACTCACGAATTTTCTGTCTTTAGGGATCGGTGTCTTGCCCGTATTCTCTACCATTTGTTACAGTGTGGATACTGCAACACGCGTATCAATCAACGAGGCCCATGGAAAAGAAATATATATGGACCGATTCTTGACAGCTGTTTCAGAGAGATGTTTATTTCTCCAGCCACTCGGCCAGGGTTCTGCCGAGGAACTGAGGCAATCACGGGACCCGAGGGTCCTTGCCTGCACAGGGGAAGGACAACAAAGGACACAAAACAACCAATGGGGAACGAGGTTGACCAGGGGCAGGGAAACCCTGTGCCTCCCCCCCAGGGCACCTCTCCCAGGACTACATGGCAGGGGGGAAGGGACCCCGACATCTGCCCATGTAAAAGCTGCTCTTTCTCTCTTTTATAAGCTCCCTTCAAACACTGGAAGGCCACAATGAGGTCTCCCTGGAGACTTCTCTTCTCTGGGCTGAACAACTCTCAGCCCATTTTCATAGCAGCAGTGCTCCAACCCTCTGATCATCCTGGTGGCTCTCCTCTAGACCTATTTAACAGGTCCACCTCTTTCTCCAGATGGGGTTGCATGAGGGCAGAGTAGAGGAGCAGAATCCCTTGAGAGATTGAGAAGCCTGACTGCTAGTGAACACTGAGGCAAAGAACTCATTGAGTACCTCAGCCTTCTCCACATCTGATATCAGTAGTTCTCTCTTCTTATACCCATCCTGTACGCTCTCCTTGG
Source organism: Corvus hawaiiensis (assembly GCF_020740725.1). Taxonomy (NCBI): domain Eukaryota; kingdom Metazoa; phylum Chordata; class Aves; order Passeriformes; family Corvidae; genus Corvus; species Corvus hawaiiensis. Next base: position 50,366,045 of record NC_063218.1, on the reverse strand, counting down.
CCTTTCCTTTCTGGCCTATGTGCTTACAGAATCCCTTCTCGTTATTCTTCACATCCCTTGGCAAGTCCTATTCCATCTCTGCCTTAGCTTTTCTGATCTTGTACCTACACATCTAAGCTATGGCTCCAGTTACCCAAAATATTTTAGTATTTGAGGAAGAAAACTGAAAATTCTTTCATTTCAATTCCTCTGTAAAATAAAGAGTTTCAAACATTTTCTTTGGAGTGGGTGAAAAGTATGGATACTGGCTGTGTTATATAACATATTATATATAAAATGAGCTTGAGCCTCTAGATCTTTACAGTATTTTGTGTTCACAGTTTGGGGTGGGAGGATAGGGGGGATAAAAAGAGCTATAGATCATGCTCATGTGGTATTTTTGCTCATGAGGACACAAAAGACTGGTATAGCAATAATAAATACCTGCTGTCACCTACTGCCGTGATGATATTAACAAAGGGAACTCTGATGTCTGCATTTGCAAAGGGTGAATAAGAGACAATGCTCAAGTGAACCCCAGAGAATTATCTTTTTTTGTCACCTTTTCTGTTTTTGGCTTGTGAGTGCAAAGACATCTTCTGCTCTTGTTCACTTTGTGGCACTTGTGGGGCTCTTGGTAAAGCTCACATGCCAAGTTACCATTTAAACTCCTGCATCCTTGGGTGGCATCTAGAACAGTATTCAGAACATTATTTTTCTTTACCCAGGGGACTAAATGATTACTTTATCAGTTGCAGATTGGTGTGTGCCTCTGCAGGGAAATCCAACACTGTAATAATGTAAATTCAGCTCTAGGAACTCTGCGATCCGCAGCAGGGTAAAAACATCCCCCACATTTGGGATGGGAATGTGCCTCCCTATGTCCAGGCAAGGTTACTTTTAGGTAGCTCATTTGTTGTGCCAAGCCAACCTGCAGTGGGGATAATTTCAGCATAGTTCAAGATTTTATTGTGAGTCTGTAGGATAAGGTATAAGCACACTTTAATGAGGATCTAAACCCCAAGATTTTCAACAGAATGCTGTGCTGCAGCTGATCTATGACTTCTAAGTAGTTCTTAGTGCCTTGAATCTTATTTTCATGCTCTTAATGGTTATGCTATTTAAATCCATTATTTTTGGGGTGGAATGGGTCTGTAACCTGAAAATGTCTTAACACAGCAGCTATCTGAAAAAATTGCTTGTGAAGATTCCTTTGTGGAAGTAAGAATATGAAATTCACCATATAAAACTGGCAATGCTACATAAAACCCCTGCAGGAGTGGGTGGGGGGATGTGTATATTTGGGGGCTGGTTTGGTTTTTTTAAGAATAAGGGAAAAGTGTAATTTATGCCTGGATAATTAGTGGTGGTTTACCACTGAAATGTACACCACTTGGAGGAATAGTCACTGGCGCCTTTCACACCTGCACAGGGTATGAAATTCCAAACAATTAAAACAATTAATGTTTCCTCCTGAAAATAGTCTATTGTGCTGTAGAAAAAGTGTATTGTAGGACTTGTAACAAATGTGGTAAAACAGAATGTGTGATAAATGGAAAATGTGCTGTCAAAGACTTTGACACATTTTTTCATTCCCAGAAGTAGATACGGATAACTTTGTGAGCTAGTGCCACTTGCAAAGATGAATTTATTGCAGCATTCCACATAAAAGGCTTTTGCTTTTCAAGAATTGTAGCAGGGAGTTGTTTGGGGTTTTTTTTTTTTGCTAAAAACAAAAGTGTGGTACCATTTGATCTTTTGGTCAAGAACTGAAAATAAATAGCAAGGGGTTAAAAGTCATCTTAAAAGGGAGCAACTTGTCTGTATTTCTACTAACCTTCTATCTGAAAGGAACTCTAAAAGGAGGAATACCAGACAAGTTTTTATATTAAATATTAGTTCTTTGTGTCCTAGCCTTGCTATGTAGGTGTTCACTCTCTATTTCTTCAAAGGGCAGGAAGACTGCAGTGTATCAGTCACTTCATTTCTATACTTTGTGCATTCTATGAACGTCATCAGACGCGATCACATTGAAAAAATTGTATTGTGCCTTAAGAAAGCAAATAGATAAAAAGAAAACTTTTAGATGACAGCTCCAAAATGTCATTCCTGAGTGTTTGTGGCAGTATATTAAAATTATTTCTTTAGATGAGAAATTTAAGAGAAGTTGTTTAACAGAAAGGGGGGGGGGGGGAATGCATTTGACTTCCATTAGTTAGAGTTTTCATGTTCATCTTTGTAGAGAAATGGTGAAAAAACATTTAAGAAAATGAAAGCTGAAATCCTCTGCATCCCTGGTGCAAAGCAGGAAGAGCCATCAGGACTCCATGGGCGCTTGGTGCCATCCCTCTCCCAGTTCCCTATTTTTGGAAGGCTCTGTAGAAGGTCAGTGGGAAACATAACTCCTGGCTCCTAAGGCAAAAGCAGCCTGGATTATCATCCATGTGAAACCAAAGACGGGGTGCTAGCAGAGAGCAAATAGTTATTCCTGTTAGTATTTCCTAGATGAATGCAAGCAGCTTAAATTTCAGTTGTTCTAAGTTAGTTACTGAATTAAAAAAAAATATTTAGCTCTATTTTATTTCCCCTTGGTCAATTGTTCATTATTTCCATCTAATGCTTGAAACCTAATCACTGTTGCTGAGAAAGTATTTCAGGAAACTCTCAACAAAGCATTTTAATGTAAATATTAAGAGAGAAACTTTCTGTCAGTTTGATAAGAATAAATCATGTATCGTAAATAAATCATGTATTCATAATCATATACTTTGTTCATTTTTAATGTGCAATTGCTGATTTTTATTAGGAAGCCATAAACACTATGATACTTCGTGTTTTATTAGAAATAGCAATTGAAGGAAGAAATTGTTGGAAGCTCCAGCTTTTTGACAAGCATGTTTTCATGAGCACAACAGCACCAGGGAAGGGTTTTGGTTGTCACGGCCAAGACTGTGGTTGCCAGAACATCCCTGGTTTGGAACTGCGGCTTTGTCCCTCTTGTGTCAACCGGTGGCTGTGACTTTCTTGAGGAAATCTCAGTACACCCCTTCTCCAGCCGGGTTTGTGTTGTCTCTTAAAAAAAAAAATCTTTTAAATTCTAACTAAAATAATTAAATCTTAGAGTATATTTAGAAGATGCATTTGAAATTCCAGTCCCTCAGAAGGGGAGAAAGCACCAATTTTACCATTCGATGAATGCCATAAGCTGATTTATGGCTTCTTTTGACACTCAGTCATGTGGCAGAGGCAAAGGAGCAGCTGCTAATGCAACCAGTAAAAGTTAAAGAGGAGGAAATGCTATATTACAGAAGCAGAGGGATATTATTAGCTCCTGCACTCTGCTAGAGATGATGCTTGGGATGAGAGAAGCTCTTTAGGAGGCCAGAGAAATTTCCCCAAGGCTTTCAGAACTGGTGCTTCCCAGTGGGAGCAGGTCTGGACCAGCCTGTGCCACACAGAAATGAGGGGCCACAGATGCAGAGAGGTGCTGGGCAATCACATAACCGAGTCCAACACTGGCAGTGTATTCTTGCTAAAAGGGATTTCTTCAATGGAATTGAGTGTGCTGGAGAAGAGATAAAAAACTCACGAGCTGAGGCAGCTTTGGGAATTAAAACAAAAACTTTTTCTGCATGTTGCGTTATCAAATTGGGAAGGACCAAGGTGACCCTTCATTTTGCAAATGGTGAAGGACAGACCTGCTGGGCAAACACTGACAGTAGCATGTGGATTGCCATGTCAGTAATACATGGAAAATCATGGTTCCTGTTCTTTGTAGCTCTCTGTATGGGAAACGTGGGCCAGTCCCTCTCTTAACCTTACCAAGCTCACCCTTAGAGCCTTGAGTCTTGCTCAGACTTCTCTCTGTGAGAAACAGCTCCAGACACTGATTGCTCTGACAGTGCAACCTCCTTTTCCTATTTTTCCACCCATGTCCTAAGATGAGCCATCAAACCGCTAAGCGGGCTGGCAAAGCGTGAGATGCTGTAATGTGTGAGAATTTAATGTTTTATAAGAATTGAAAAGGCAAGAAAAATTAACATTAGTAATATTTAGCTTTAAAAAAACCCAAACAAAATGAAAACCCCACAACCTTGCATCCCAACTTTCTTAAAACAGAAAAAATCTCTTTATGTAGGAAACTACATGTAGGAGCATTTAGAAGGGCAAAGAAGGAAGAATTCTAACACTGAAAAAGTACATGTGATAGCAAATGAGGCCAGTTCTACATCAAGTTGGGGTTTTTGTGACCCTTCCCTGCACGTATTCCAGATGAAATTCCCCTTTCTTAAATACTGAGGTGAAGCATACCTACTTAACTGTTGACACTTGTGTAGTAGCTTTTTTATCAGCTAGAAGTATCTGCAAACTGACAAGCTAATCATTAATAATTAATGGAGCTTCTTCTGCCTTTCATCTCCATGTCCACCAATCTGGATATATTAAATTTCTTGAGCTTTGCTTCCATCTTGGTTTTGATCATCTCATATCCCCATTGCCATTATTTATATTGCCTTGATCCATCTTGCAAACTGAGGTCAAGTTCTCATTTACAGCTATATCTAGATCATCCTTGATCTATCTCCTATCCCTACCATATAACACTTCTTTTTCTTTGCTTCCTTGCTCTTCTCTTCTTATTTGTATGCAACAGTCTTGTTGCTGTTTGTTCTGAATTACAACTCTTCTATTTGTAAAATAGCACTTGTTCAAGTTGTGTTTAAACTATATTAAAAAATAGAATTTCTTAGTAGACAGTGGGGTATTTTTCATATACCCTAAACTCTCTTCTAAATCCATTTTGCACTTTTTAAAACTTTTTATTTGTGTCATCTTAAAAAAGAGCTGGTTTTCATTCATTTATTTATTTATTTAAAAGAAAGAAAAAAACCGAAGAGGAAAAGCAACAGCTTCCAAACTGCAGATAGAAAATTAGCTTGTCCTTAGCAAGTGAGATGGTTTTGGCAGCAATCACCCTAAACAGGGATTTTCCAATCTTGGCTGCTAACATGAGATTCCTTGTTTAGGATCACATTGCTTGTAGATTACAGAATTGGCCACAGAATAGACACACTACTCAAATGACAGATTTGTCCAACCTGTGCTGTGTTACAGGAAACGGGGCCATGTTTTGTAAACCAGAGCTAATATTTTCCATCTGTAACCAAGTACAAGACTGATGAAGGACATAAAGAATATTCTGAAATGGAGAACGACTGGAAGAAGAAATGCCGAGTCCTTAAAAAAATGCGTTTTTGTTTATTTCTTTCTCTTATGGTCTTGCAGCCTGAAACTGCAACACATGAATACCCATCCCAAGGGAAGAGCTCCATGTTACAGACCAGGAGCTGAGCTGTGGGGAGGTAGACAGGCCTGTTCACCAGTGCTCCCAGGCTTTGCTTCATGGGCCTCTAATGCCCATGTGTTGCAGTGTCCCTAGGTGGATTAGTGGCAGATGACCTTATGTCTTTGGATAGATGTTGGTTTGTGGGTCATTTAGTGTTCCTTGTTCCTTTTGAAAAAAAAGGTAATGGTGCCAATTTGAGATTTTTTTTATGATTTGTCCTTGCTAGAGGACAGCTTGCTTGGCAGATGCTGTTGCATTCTCAAAATTGGTTTAGAAAGAAGGGGAGGCTCTGGGTTGGGAGCAGGGAGCTCTGTCAAGAGCTCCTGCTGAACTCATCATGTGTGGACCAAGCATGTGTGGACAGGAATTTCCATTTTCAAGACATATTTTAGAAGATGGGGCCAGAGATGCCAGTGTGAAAGTGAGAGCTATGTAAGATTGAAAGAAAAAAATCTCATAATGGCTCTCAATGGATGATGATGGAGATGATCACCAGGCTGGGACTTCCAGGGCGCTGAGGTGGTTTACCCATCAAACTGGGTTTGTGCAGAACAGACAGCCACAAAAGTTTCACAGTTGTGGAAGAGGATTTCTGAAAGGGCAGAATTTGGCTCAAAGAAGTTGTGGTGCCTGCAGCAGTCATTGGGTTGTGTTTTAACCACACAGTGAAAAATGCTGCATGTGTAAAGCAAATACTCCTCTGCCCACTTGTATTCGATAGCAATGACTGCATAAAGCCCGTGACTGGCTAATTTTAGTGTGGTTTGGTTTGGGGTTTTTTTCATAAAGACTGTCAGTCCTGTAAACCACACACACTTCCACCCTCATTTCCATCTGCTCAGAGTAGCACATGGCTCATCTAAGATTGTGGTGGAAGCATACAATTATTTTAAATGCTCCTAGAAAGAAGGTTTTAGGTATAAAGAGTAGCAAATCACTGGTGGAAACACAACTCAGTTATGTGTTTCAACACAAATAAAGTAGCAGAGGTGACTTTTTTTTTTCCCAGACAATGGACCCATCTGTAATTTTTTTATATTTATGATACATAGAAAGACAACTTATTTAACTACTCAGTGCCTGTAAAACACAAATATACTTTACTTGAAAGTTTAGTATCAAATGAAATGGTTTCCTTATGCTGAGTAACAAACATTTTTAGGAGAAAACAGATTGTAGTCATGTTACAGCCCCAGCCTACAGTAGGTTATTAAAGAAATATTGGTACTCTCTCAAACGGAAACAGTATTTGGGTCTGTTACTCCAAAGACTCTGTTATTATACCTTAGCTAGTAAATGTTTTTTAAAATAATGATGAAAAACATTGGAAAGTGAAATTAGAAGGTGGTTCTTCAGGGGGAATGGGTGCCCTCTTAAGAAGACTGCTGTTCCAAAGTGGGAGTCTGTGCTAGTCTTATTGTAAATGAAGACTTTGAGCAATGCTCTGGGATGTATTTTGATGTTTGTAACTATGATTTGAGTGTGTGAATACTAACAATTCAAATTAGTTTTAAAGAGAAAGTTTGAGGTGTCTAGTTATAAGTGTAAACACTGGTATTGTTTTAATGTAATACCTTCTTTTTTCTTCTTTTTTTCTTTAACCTTCTTTTTTTCTTCTTTTATGACAAAATAATCATTGATGCTTGTCATTGCTTTTGCTAAGGTTAAGTCTAGAGTTCAAGTTCTGCCTAGGTTTCATTTGAGAAGCAGAAAAATCTCACTATTAACAGCCCACATTAATTACAGGGAGAATGGACAGCAAAGCTGAGCAACATTTCCCGTATCTTCAGCTAAGAGGAATTGAAAGAGCATCACTTTGGTGGCTGCTGCTTGGGGGCGACATTAGGTTTGGAACTGAAGTACTGGTTTCACTGAGACAACAGAGATGCAGTAAAACACATCCTCCCAAAGCAAGAGCTAGTGTTGGAATTGCTAAATGCTGCCTTATTCTTTAAAAAAAGGCTCATGGACAACTGACTATCTCTATTCACTGGGTCAGGGCCCAGGGTGCTGGTTTCTGTGGCTTGTCCAGATGAAGGCTGGTCCTAAGTTTGCTACCTTTTGCCAGTTTTGTCAGTCAGTTTCAAGGCAGACACTTGCTGCCCCATGCACAGGCTGCTCCCCTTGTCTGCTGTTGATTTTAAGAGTAGTACCAAACCTGGGAAATAGAGCTGTTTCAGAAAAACAGGGGTAGCTGAGCCTATGTAACTGGTGCACCTTTTAACATCTGTAGCTAAGTAAAAACCAGCTTTAGCAGACACATTTCTGCTCATTATTTTCCAGAAAGAACCATGCTGATTGTGACTAGGTTCTGCTGACTGTGGCTTTGAGTGGAATTGGAACTAGGTTTAAGGCTGCCAACCAACAGATTCAAACATTCATTTATTGTGGAGACATACCTCTGCATGGGTAGGATGAGAGCTGACACTTGCAGGAACCTGCTCCTCTTTGGAGCAGGTTCAGTTTAGTTCAGTTTTCTTAAACTTGGGACTGTTTTCTTGGCCTTGGGACTGCAGATTTCCTTTTGCTCTTTGCTGGGATTGTGTTGCCTGGGGCAGTCCTTGCAGGTGGGATTAAGACCAATTAAATAAAAGTATGGGATGGGGCCAGAAGGAATTAAATACCTTATTTGTTCAGTTCTTCGCGGGTTTTTTTGAGTCCAACTCACTCAGAAGCTCCTTTTGCAGGCGATAAGTGAATCTCTGTGCACAGCTCTGACCCTGTACATTTCTTTTCAATGGTAAATTTTATTTGTAGAAAGGAGTTTGACAGAGGCTGTGGAATTATTGGCTGTATGTTTTACAAAGCAAGCCAAAGGAGGAACAAAAATAATTTGGATTCAAATTCTTTTAAGTCCAAGCTGTGCATTAGCTCTGCTGCTATTCATGGGATCCACTAAAAATCTTCATTATGGCCTTTTGTATTTGCTCAGTTCTTCTTTTATCTTGCAAAAATTTGGAACTTTAGCCTAATTAAACCCTGGGAAACTAAGAATTTGGTCTAGCTGAAAATCTGATAAGCAGACATGGAAGAAACTGGTGCATAAACTGTTAATTGTTGCCATGTGAGGACACAAGCAGGAGGAATATTTGGAGCAAAGCGGGACTGTGGCATTACTTTGGGAAAGCTGTTGTTTTGCAAAACATTTCTCTGGATTAGGAAATAACCTGGGATGCCCTAGAGACATACCTGGGCACCAAGTCAGAGTCATGCACAAACACATGGCAAAGGACTGACTTTCACTTGGCTCTGATCATTTGCTTTCCCATTTGCACAGCAAGACGGGTCAGTCACCACGCAGGCAAAGGCAAGAGGCTGCCACCTCCCTGTGGCACAACCACGAGGTCCTGAGGCAAGGAAAGTCATTGAGAGGGCAGTAAGAACAGCCAAAGGCAGATGGGATTGCAAGCTGCTGGAAAAACATTAGGGAAGGATGGGGGGAAACTGCAATATTTGTAATTATTATTATCTGCATCAAGTTCAACGTGCCTTGTGAAAAGCTTTGGCAGTGCTCTGCAGCAAATTACGCCTGCAGTGAAATGTGAGCAGATGAAAACTGGAAGCAATCATGCTAAACACTCCTGAGGCTTTACCCTTCCAAATGTTTATGTTTATGTGGCTCCTGTTTTGATCACCTGCTTGCTGCTGAGAATTTTCCCCCTCCTCCTTGGATTTTAAGGGAGCAGCAGACTAATAAAGGACAAGATTTCTCTTCCTCCTCTGTTCTAATACCCTGTTTAGAAGACAAGTGAAATGTCCTGGAAGCAGGTCCCTGAGCTTTTGGGAAACCTAATGAGGGTCTCTGTGTTGTGTGTCCAGTACTCTCAGGAGGCGTGTCAGACTAGAAACGGGAGTTTTGGTGTTGGTAAATTGTGAGAAAAAAATATATTTTTATTTCCTGTCTTCATAAACACCAAACTTGCTCAGCCCTGCAGTTACAGTGGCCTGTGCTCAGGTCCTTGGTGAGCCTGGGCTTTCCCAGTCCATCCCTCAACCTCCAACAGATTCACCATGCAGTTAGACAGCCTGAGGCTCCCGTGTTAAAACAGAAGGTGCTGGGGTGCCATTCCCCTCCCTGGTACACATTCATCCACACTTTCCTCACCACAGGGGACAGCCCTGGAGGCTGATATTTCATATCACCACGTTGCCATGCCTGTCTATGACAAGGAGAAAATTTTAGTCGCTCGCCTCACTGGGTTGCAAACCTTTATGAACACTGCAACTAATAGCCCGGGTAAGTGGAAGATTAATTTCTACACCACCTGGCAGCAAGCTGTGGATTAGGCTGCTGTCCCTCGTGTGGGTTTAATGTTGGAGGAATGGGGCACTCGAGCACCCAGACAATCAGCCTCTTGTTTAAACAATGAGCTTCTCGGTCTTGTTAGCCAGCGCTCTTAAATTTTCATTTTATTCTGGTATGCAGGCTTGTGTGATGTGGAGAATTGCTTCAGCACAGAGAGACTGCAAACCTGTTCAATTAAAGGAAATGCTCAGATCCAGCTGTTGGAGTCCCATGAATGCCAGTACTCCTCACAGAGTCAGACCAACGCACTCTGCCCTTGGAACAGATACGACGATTTGCGCCTTAATTCTCCCGAAAAAAAGAGCCTTTGTTGGGAGAGGACAATTGGGGAAAGGAGGAGGAATGCAAAGTGTGGTGCAGAAAATGCCCAGCGAGACCAAGTTTTCTGCAGATAACAGTGAGAGCTCTACAGGCTGAGCCTGGTAACGAGGCACCATCAGAAGCACGTACAGTACAAGCTCCTGTTACAGCTATAGAATTGGCCTGTAAATTTTGTAAATGCTTTCCTCTCATGAAAAAAACATATGTTGTGGAGTAACTTACCCTATGCTTTCACTTCCAAGAAAGAGGCTGACAAACACAGCCGTGGTGCGTGACCATACACTGCGGTGTTTGTGCCTGGGCTTTCAGTTGCCTTAGTTTTGGTGACAGGTTTCTGCACCCATTTGTAAGTGACAGAGGTGTTGGGGCAGTGTTGGATGGTCACCTAGATGTGCCAGATGTTTTTGTACAGATCCTTTTATAAAAGATCTTTTCTATCTCTTGTGTACATCTACACGTATCAATGGACATGTAATATTATTATTTATCTAAAAATATATTATATATATATTTTATATATATATAAAGGGCTGTAGCTGTTTCGGTAGGTGCTGAATACACTTCAGCTACAAATGCACAGCAGCTGACCTAATGCTTGTGTCTCAACCAAGAGCTGAGCTTTTAAGACTGAGGCAGGGGAAGGAAGACATTGGAATGGGATAAACCACAGGAAGAAATTATGGGCTTCAGATGAGTGGCAGAACCCATCTCCCCACAGGCACCTGGAATCCTCACCCCAGAGCAGGGGCTGGTAACCTCTTGTTCCAGGAACCATTGTGTCTCTGGAAATGCAGTTGTCCCCACTCCTGCTGTCGCTTCCCCCTCAATCTCATTTTGTTGGCTGTTTAAAAATTGTGACATGGGGGCTTTAAAAAGATACTAGGCACAGTTTCAGCTGCTGAGGTGGAAATGGGTTTCTGACTGGCCCTCAGTGGCAGGCAGGCTGCTGCTGGCCCCTAGGTTGTACCCTCGTGCCACTTGTCACACAGCCTAAAACAGAAAAGGTTGCATTTTAATTTACTAGCTGGGCCTGTGAGGTGCACAGGATGGCAGCCCCATGATGAACTGGATAATAAAGTCTTGGTTGCTAATTGGCTGCTCCAAGTGTCTTTTTCAGTCAAGTATATGTCCATCTTCTTCCTTACATATATTTACATATATATATATATACACACGTATGTAAACATATATGTACTTACATGTGGCTGGGTGTGTGTATCTATATCTATATATATACACACACACATATCTATAGATACATCATTTATGTACACGTTAAAAAAATATAAATGCCTGACTTTATTGCCAGGTTGAGAATGGGCTCTGGTGCTTTAAATCACTACAGAAGATGAAGCAGCTGTTGGGTCAGATCTTTGCAGCTTTTCCATTGTGTGATTCTTGTTCCAGGCAGCAGCTGAGCCCACAGGCTCTGTGCAAGAAATTTTGCTGAAGAAATCCCCTCTGCATGTGGCCAGCAGCCCGAATCAGCTTCTTCTGGTAGATGGTGAAACAGTGGAAGACCTTTGAAGGAAATTGCTACCATGGGGCTTGCCTTGCTGTGAGGTATGTCTAGCACCCCTTGCCCCGGCTTAATCTATTTGCTATTAAAATGTATTTTAAATACACATTGCTAGCAGCAGATTGAAAGAGCTTCTTTGTAAATCAAAACCAAATAATTCTAGCTGTCTGCATGAGATGATGTATGTATGGTTTTCTTTCAGGTAAGTTAAAATGCAAAACCAGAGAAGAGCTGTGGTCCAGCTGATGTGGTGGTATAAATCAAGAGCTGGGACACAGGTGAGTGGGCTGAAAACAAACACTTAATGCCTCCCTACACTGTTCCACTGTGTTTGGGGCAACTGAAAACAGGGTAAACAGTAAAAAACAGCTCCAGAGCCCAATCTTTTTGGCTCACTGACTAGTGTAGGTGCTTGCAAGACCTCTCCCTCAGCAGGCTGGCAGACAGACCCTCCCTTAGAATTACAAACTGCAGACTCTTGCAGCGAGAAATGACTCTAACTCTTAATAGCCTTGCTTTGGGTTTCGGTTTTCTGCAGATGTGCTTCCCTGAGGAGGAAGAGCAGAAGACATGGCTCCAGGAGCTATAGTTCTGTCCCACACCACCTGGACATGTTCTCAGCATCTCTCCTGCTGCTGTGGAGGTGCTTGCATGAGAGCAGTCTGCCGTGCCTGCACCTTCACTTCCAGGGCTGTGTCTGATGTGGGTGGCTCTTGCAGTGACAGAAACCTGCTCCTGTGTGCAGGGGGAGTGTTAGGCCACCTTTGACAGGGCTTCAGCTCACACAGAGCTGGGGCTATGCTGTGAGGGGGAGTGGGACACAGAAAACCCTTCCAGCCTTGAAAAACCAGCGGGACTGCAGGCAGAATCCTGTTGCACAGCAGCCAGACTGGCTGGCACCCCAACAGGGCACTTCATCCCCAGACAGCTGCAGCTGGCCATAACAACACCCATGCTGGGCAGTGTTGGAGCAGGCTGGAGGGCAGCTATGGGGGGAATGCAGGGGCACCCAGGGGTGCTGCTTCTTGCACTGTACAAAGCACTCATGCTGTACGTGTGAGACACAAACCCCAAGTGCATGCCCCGAGTGCACACCACACTGGAGACATAAAACACACCCCCCTCCACTCCTAAAACACACAAACCCCTCTGCTGCACAGCACTTACATACTGCACACATGGAAAGCAAAGTAAGTGTGTGCTGCAGACATGGGGTACAAGCCACATCAGCCACACTCGGTGGAGACAGGATCTGGGTGCTACTCCTGCTTTACCAGTTCAGGTTTCCCTGGAACTTCCTTTCTTACGCAGAAAGAAAAAGCAAAGCACAGCACATCCCCCTTGGGTTGCAGAGCAGAGAAAGCAGCATTCACCATCTCCATTCAGATGCAGTTCTTTCCTCTACCCATCACCTTCACCTAAACACCAAATAATATCCATAATATTTGTCTTAGACCATCTCAGCCTTCCCAAAGCACCTATCCTGTTGACCCTCAGTAATACCAGGATGCATTCAAGTCTTGCTTGAGGCAAAGCTGTGCCTGGTGGTACACACTAAGCCATGCACAGTGCTAAAGACACAGCTGGATAGCTCAGGAGCAGAAGGCTGCTATAAGTTGGAGACTGACACTCATTTCCCCCAAATATTTAATGACAGTGGTTAATTTCAATGTCCTGCCTGAGTCACCTGTTTGAAGCCAAGTAACCAAAACCAACAACAACAAAAAAGCTTTTATACCTTAGCATTATGGTACAGCAACCATCCCTCTGCAGTGTGGGCTTCAAGTTGGTTGACTTAATTCACAACTCTCTTGTCAAAGCTCCATTTTATTTGCCAAGTATATGCACTCTTTTCCAAGTAAAACATTCCATCTCAGCAAGGTGGTTAACAACACACCCTCTCAGATGCACACTCTAACACTCTCAGCAAGCATTACCTCCACAGAAGCAAGTCAGAGGTAGCCCCCAAACAACTCTGTCTGTGCCTGTGCTGTTGCACAGCAGATGCTCAGCTAGGAAAGAGTCAGCCTGCTCCCCTGTGTAACCCAACTCCCACATGCCACAGCTCGAGTGTTTCAGCTGTGAGTGTGCCTCAGCAGGAATGATGCAGGACAGTGCTCCTGGCTGCTAAGCATAGCTTTGATGGTCACACATCTTCCTTCTCACTGGAGGGACCTGCATGCCCAGCAGGCAGAGACCAGCCTTTCTCACATAACTGCTCCTGGTCCTGTTAATAAACCTAGCCTGGAACAAGAGCTGCATTCTTATTGATCCTGGACAGAGTGACTCACCATGTTTGCTGTGGTGGAAGCCTGCACCTTTTTTTTTTTTTTTTCCAAAAATATGCTATTAAGCACAATAAGGTGCTGTATTTTCTATCTCAGGGTGCAGGCCTGTGCTGGGGCTGAGGAGACCAGGACCCACTGGTTTGGGGTTTTTTAAATTGTTTGTTTATGCATTAAGTCAGAAACAGGTGAGGGCACTCTTCTCTCCTAACAGGTGAGGGCACTCTTGTCCCCTCTGGAGTTCTGCATCTGTGTGCCATTCACTCTGTTCACCAAGAGCCACCCACCAAAAGCCAGTCACTCCCAGCTTGAGGCCACCAGCAGCACACATCCATGAGAGCTCGCTCAGGGAGAAGACAACAACTTTATCTGCAGAGTTAATGAAATTTGGAAGCACTGAACGGCTCAGAATTCCCACAAAAGGAGTGCACATCTTCAGTGGAACTGAAGTAAGAAAGCTATCTCCACCAATACCCTTCTGAGGTACCAATTTCATGAGTATTAACAATAGACTGGTACCAGCTACTTTCTCCCAGGCCTTGTTGAAGGGAAAGGACACTGGGGATCCTTTGTTATTTCTGAATAAAGGTTTTAAATTACACATCCAACTCCTATTTTAGAAAGGATTTTGATATCGCTGAGAAAGAATGCTGTTGGTGGTAGGGGTGAGGGGGACCTGCATGCCTTGCTAGTGAAGGGTCCCACAAAGTGTGACAGGTAACACAATGTGTGCTGGTGACTCCTCCCATCCTGAGACTCAGGCAAATCCACTGCAGCCTGCTGGCCATCCAGGAAGCCTCACACGTCTGGACAGGTACACTCAGCAAGCAACCAGAGAAACCTAAATCAAGTACAATCACATCAAACAGTAAGTTCTCACCAAAAGAAAACACCTAAATTAAATTTTATTCAGACTTTGCATGCCTGCACAGATTAGGCATTATTACAGGTACAATCTAGCATAGCATAACAGCAGCTCATGGGGCCATGAAGTCAAAACATCTGCTGAACTACCACCACAACTTGAGTTTCTATGAAGTACTAAAGTTTGACTCTGTATCTCTAACCTTGATTTTAATGCATCTTAAAAGCAAGTTTCCATGTTACACTAATATATTCTGACATGTGTATGCTAAGGTGTACAATACTTAATATTTAAACACTTCAGGCACAAGAGCAGAGTTTCAGAAACAGAACAAAAGCATCTTCATAGGTTATCTAGTTTTTCCCACCATTATTCTGTGGTGAAAAATACATCCACAATGGTGCCCATATAGTTATGTGCATCCATACCTGATCCATGCTTGCCAGCTACATAATGCACTCTGTGAAGTCCCTTGAGAAGTCTGTAGATAAAGCAACGCTGGACAATCTTACTTCTAGGGACATCTGTTGTATTGTCTAAACTTACTCCTTGTCTTTGGAAGTTGTATTTCATCTTTCCTTCGCCTCTGATTGAGGCCAAGCAGATAATTTCCTTTATTGCCCCCCCACCTTGGGTGTCACATTTGCTAGACCCAGTTGTGGATTTAATTCCAGTGATCCAGAGAAAGGAGCAGCCTCCTCCCTCGTAGTTTAACGGTCAGAGGAGTCAAGCAGAAAATCCCCCATGTGGAGTCAGTAATTTTTATCCTGTGACCCAGGAGACATCATTCATGTTGCAACTTGGATGATATATCTGGAGTGAGACATGAATTAATTACTGGAGGCTGGGCCCATGGAAAGCATTCCTGTTTGTCACCGACTGCCACCCAGAGCCATGGGGGCTTTGATGCAAATGTCTTGGACACAGCCACATTAGACTGATGGAGTCCAAACAGAAATTGCATAAAGCACCAAACTTGCCTTTGTGCATCCTGCAGGAGAGTGATGGGCACCATCCAATAAAGCCTCAAGTCCATGCAGTAGCCAAATATACCTTTGCATACTTAGTAGGGTAAAAATTAGCTTGTGGGTTTTTGGGCAACTAGAAGTTTTTTCTGCTGCTTAACATGTTTCTGTGATATTTTAACCAGCTGCTTCTCTGTCACAATACAGTCTGGCTCTATTGCTCTAACCATCTAGATTAGCACAGGTTTATTCTCATTTCTATGTGGCACACAATCATTTATCCCCAACCTCAAAATGGGTGGAGGCAAAAAGGAACTGACTCCTTGTTAGTCATCCTCAAATGATGAGGCCTGTATGGCAATTGCAGCACACAGACAACCTGCCATCAGGGTTTGATGCACACCTTCATTTTCCAGGTGTTTACACAAGTTTTGTCAGTCACATTGCAACAGTACCATTTGCTTGGGCCCACTGTTTGAGACTAGCTCTAGTCCAGCACTCCACAAAGGATGGTTACAGCTAATAAAGGTACTTTTTCTAACCTAGGAATAGCTTTGGACCAGCTGCCTTCACTAAAAGAAAGGCCAGAAAGACTTATTTTGCCCTCTTCATCCCCAGCATGCAGCTACGTAATATGTTCTGGAGACTTTGAATATTTGAAACAAGAGATAGTCATTTGTCTTTATGGGCTGCATCAAATGGTGGATTTAAAACAGTTGGGAGCATACAGAGCAAGAGTAGGAACGAGGAAACTTGGTTTGCTTCCTTGGTAACAAAATCTACAGCACAGCAGGAGACCAGAGCATGATAATTAGGGAATTACAGCTGTTAGTCACAGAAAATATGCTGCAGTTGCAGGTCAGGGACCTGAGGTTGTAGCACAGGAAGGAAAACTGTAATTTAGAGTCTGCAAGGAACTCTCTGCATGCATTAGACTTCTTGCTACTTATAGCATCTCTACACCTGTTTTCCAGGGCGGAAATCAAACAGACAAGAGCAGAGATCAGCAACGAGCCACTAAGGAAATAGAGTTTCCCTACAATAGTCAGGACAAGAACTATTTTTAATGAGAAATGGATATTCCATCAACTCTTGTTCATTCCCCCTCTTTCTAAGCAGGATGATCAGAAGTGTGAACTTTAAGATGAGGGAGATGACAAAACTTGATCCACGGAGTTATTCTGGGAGCCAGCAGCTCCCTTAAGAAGCACCAGTTGTTACAAGGGATGAATAATGCAAGTCCCACTGAAACAGGGCTTGGCTTGGAGACCTCTGTGTATTAACCCAGAGCCTTGTATTAGTTTCCTGCAAGGAGTAGCTGTTCCTAAAGGGATCTGAAGGATATGAAGGGAAATACAAGCTTCAGACTGAAGACAATACCACTTGATTTTTCTAGCCTTCACCTTAAGAATGCCAAACTCTAAACAAGTGCTCAAGAACAAGTCCAACAGATATCCACAATAACATCATTAAAGCCACTCTGCCCACAAGCCTTTAAAGGAGAGGACCAGCTGGTACAGTTGAAAACAAATCTATCACTCGTGCTTTACTGTAACCTTTGATCCAGCGAAATCCCCCATAAGAAATTCCTCCTTGCCATTCCACTCAAGAAGAGAATTTTTATTTGTTTATTTCACCCAATCTCCTCCACCCTTTGTTCCAAACTGGTTATGTCCAAGTTTTTGAGATTATCTTCCTTTCCAAAACTTTCAGTGTGTGAAAAAGAATCTTTCTTACTTCTCTGTCCTTAAATTAAGCTGCTTCAGAAACAAAGAGCTGACTCTTACAGGTGAGAACTGGAGCATAAGGGAATTTGAGGGAAGCTAAACTTGCTGAGGAACAGAAGAAACACCCATCACACCCTGAGGCTGACCAAGAGCTGACAGCTTCTTTTCTTCAGACCTGCACCTGTGCTGCCAAACCACACAGCTCAGATTCAGAGGCCAGTATCAGGAGACCTCAGGCCATGAGGCTCAAGCGAGTGACCCAGAGGAAGGAGCAGCTCAAGAATGAGCATAATGAGCTCATTCAAGTGATAATAGAATAGAGTTCCAGCATTTGCCTGCTGTACCAGCTAGCAGCTTTACATCACATCTAAGCCAAACTCATTCTTTCCATGGAAGAGCAGCTATTAATAACTTCCTACCACCCAGTCCAGCCTGCTGACCAGTAGCCAGGCCTCCCCAGTTCTCCTTGAAGGCTGGCAGCATGCCATGCAGATCAACTAATTCAAACTATTTTGGACATGAAGGTATTTCGGTGTCCTAGACCCTTAAGCTGTCCTAAGCTAGCCTCTGTTTCAAAGGGGCATTACATGATTCAATCACTGCTCTCCCTTGGGTGAAGTGTCACAACAAGAACTCAGAGGTGAGCAAAGCCCCTGGGTTCTGGGGTAAAACCCTTCCCTTGGTTCTCTACCAGCTCTCTGGATGTCATGTTTTCCTGGCCTTGTAAGCTCTGAGGAACAGTGGGAAGCACTTACGGTCAACCAAAGGAATAAAACACTTCTATTCCTGGTGAGCTGCTCACCCTAGAGCCTGTGTGTCACTCAGAGTTAGGTGTCAGTCAGGTGTTTATGCACTTGGAGGCTGGGGCAGTCGTGACAAACGCTGGCAGAGCCTTCCTCCTTGCCCTGTTTCTGGTCAGCAGCAGACTGGCAAAGGCAAGCTGACTCCCAGTCCCTACTCAGAAGACAGCCTGTGTTCTCCACCTTATTGAGACACACCTCAAAGGAGAGGCATTGCTGCCATTTGGGACAGGACTTCTTTACATTCAGAGGAAATATTAGTTGAGATGTATCTCAGTCCTGTAGCCTTTTCACCAGAGCCACTTAACCATAATAATGTGACATTTGGTTTTAAAGCCTTCCAGAGGAACACTGCGATTTTCATTTTAGAGCCCTGTGCACTGACTTGCCCTAGATGTACTTCCACCCACTTGTGCAGTCATTTCTCTAGGGGACACAAGGATTCACCAGGTCTTGGTGCAATGCACCCAATTCATCTCAGTAAAGTTTCGAGTCCAATCCTGATAGTGCCAAGTGCTTGGTGCCATTTTTAGAAAGCAGAATAACTAAGTATTTAAGGACAGATCCTTCCCCAAATAGACAAGAAGAGCCAATCAGCAGCTGTTTCTCTGGAAAGATTTTGCCAGCACTACAAATGCTCCATATAGAAGCAGAAAGACACTACTTCTGAGCATAAATGCATGTTAGATGACATTGCCACTAAATATACCAGGTGACTGTTAGCACAATTGGTTTGCTTCCAGTCTGGTTCCCCTCTTTGGTGTGGGCAGCAAGGGCATCTTAAATGAAACAGCCCCAAGATGAATTTAGTTTAATGACTGAATGTGGAGGGGGGGCAGAGAAGAAGGAAGGAGAACCAATATTAAGTGTGGAAACTAATACAAAAAGCTTCTGGGATATTAATAGTGTGCTGAACTAATAAGATGAAGCCAAAGCTATGAAGTTTCTGTAACACCACAGCAGCTGCTACTGTGAAGTAAGGGACTAGAGGGGATCTGTGTATTTACAGCAGTTATCTGAAAGCCTGGGCATGTAATTCCACTCAGAATCCCCACCAACACAAATACATTAAAAGTAGACTGAAAAAGCTCCTGTAAACCCACTAAGCGCAATAGCTAAAGTTTCCACAAGAAATAATTCATAGCATTACAGTTATGCTCACAGAGATGGGCTAAGACCCTCTCTGGACTGAACAGAGAGCAGAAGCTCTTGCTGAGAACACACTATACTGTAGCAGCTCAAATACCTTCCAATCCTCTTGATAGCTAAAAACCCCTCTGGCACAAGAATCTGTAACATGAAGAAGTCCCATAGAAGTTAAACTAGACAGTGGCTGCTGAAAAACCTTAGATCCACATTGGTTTTTTGGTGTTTGTTTGATTGCTTGGGGTTTTCTTTGTGGGCTTGGGGTTGGGTTTTTTGGTTGTTGTTTTTGCTTGGGTTTGGGTTTTTGGGGTTTTCTTTGCACGCGCCTACAGACAAGGTTGGTTTGTCTACGAAGAGATGAGACCAGGCATCCATTTCCTTTAAGAGTCTGAGAACAGGCTCGATCAAAGACAAATCCTAGGAGCCAGGATTTGGAGCTAGGGCATAGATTCCAGCACCCACCACACCACTCCCTACATGAGCTGGTAGATGGCAGCAATTTACAGCTCACTAACAGCTCTGTGGTGCCTTCTGTGCGTAACCTCCACAGCCTCTCCAAAGGCTGTGGGGTACATGACTGAGAACCCTGATAAAGCACAAGAAAGGCAGTGTCTGGTTAATCCTACACAAGAGCTGAGGGAACAACTCAACACACTGCCCATATGGCACCTGCCATGCCAGGGGCACACCAAGAGAAGCTGCAACCGCAACAACAGAACAAATGCTGCTATTGCCCAGAAACACTACGGCTCTGGGTATGGACCAGAATCCCACTATGGAATGAGTGAGTAAGCATGTAACATGAATTTACTATGGATTTGAGAGTAGATGAACATGGTCTCTACACAAGAAGAGACTGAGGTCACAAAGAGCATCACCAGGATCCCCTTGGACTCCTCAAGATAAGCAGTAGCCCTAGAGTATCTAAAGCCCTTGCCTGGCTAACTATTCCAGTCAGAGCTCTCTGAAGGCTCAACAGCAGCCTAATGTTAGATAGCAAGGTATTAAGAGAGGAATAAATGCCATTTTGTTAAGGAAACTTTAGAGAAGAGTGACAGTTTTGAAGATTCATTTTAAGCTTTCATCACTGGCAGGAAAGAGGAGAAGTCAGGTTACTTAACCGCTGTTATGACAATTATCAAATGGAAGAGACCAGTGACTTGAAGAGAACATTGCAGTTCATAGCAAAATTCCACTGTGCTTTTCATTAGGTGTGTCCAATTACTTCCAGTATAAATTAGCTAGACCGTTGAAAGCAGGTTTGCAGAAAATGAGTTTAATGCTATTATCAAGTGGCAAAGAAAGAAAACAAGAAAAGATTTGTTTCCCACAAAATAGTCACAAAAGTCTAAAGCTATGCTGGAGATCTCTTGGACCCCGCAGAATTTTTCAGAATTCCTATCTGCTTCACTGACTAGATCCAGGACTCCAAGACAGCACTTAATGCTAACTTTGTGCAACAGTTCTAGGAATGAAAAGCAAGAACTTACTAGGGTCAGCTCCAGTAAGGCTGACTTCAAAGTGCACTTTCAGGCTGCTGAGCAACTGCAGATGCAGGCAGATGGCTCATAACTATTCTACCAAATTACTCACACGAATTGTTGCTAATAGAGTCATGCAAGCAGTATTACAAACCCTCTCCCCAGTCCCACTGGGCTCAGTGACCATTCATGTTGCAAACCAACAAGTCAGCACCTTCAGTTAGGCCAGAGGACAAGTAAGGAAAAGAAAACAGGAGTGATACCAGGCAACTCTACCATTGGTCATGTGGGTTGCAGTTGTCTCTGAAAGTTTAGGCAATCCTGCTGACTCAGACAAGCTTCTCCTAGAATAACTCATGGTTTTCTGTTGTATTGACACGCAGAAAGAGAGCTTCATCCTTTTTGTGATACCCAGCTCCAACAAAAGCAGAGGTACATACATCACCCTATTTGGAATAGGGGACTTCAAAAGCAGAACACCCCAAAACCTTGGTGAAAAGATGCTTTCAACATTTCATATTTGGCAAAACTACACGAAGGGATGCCTGTACTCCTAATTTGACCATTAGCTGCCTAAGCACTTAAGCATGAGACTTCAGACTATTCTCTAGAAGCAGAAGAACTGGGACCTACTCTTTCATTACCAGAAAGAGACAGGGAGGGACCTACATGGAGGGGAAACAAGAGCCCAAAGCACTCCTATCTCCAGTTCCCTTGTTGCCTGCATCTTCTCCTTTCTGAGGGGGATTAAGCCTGGGGAAAGCTTGGTTATTTGGAACACTTTGCCTTTTGGTGGATGGGTGGAACCAGACTGGGTGCACAGCAGTGCAGGGTGAGCCATGCACACATGACTGAGATAGGAACAGACACTAATGAAACCTTCAGGGTTTTCTCAGACCATCCTGTCATTCGGTATAAGGATCACACAGGAAACAGCTCCTCCTTACCTGAGCTGGGCATTGAAAATACTCAAGCTCCAAAATTCAATGAGCACACATTTTCTCAAGCTTGCTGGTCATGAATTTAAACCCTATATATGATAAACTTCAGTTGTGGAGTCATGAACTAAAGTAAGTGTTGAAAGCACAAGTAAAGTAAAAGATAAAAATGTTCACAAGGAAATGGGCAGAATGACCAGGCAGGAGAAACTGAGAAAAACACATCAGAGAAGTGATATTAGCAGAATTATTTGCAATATTGAGACTTCACCTACAAACACTAAAATCAGGAATTTACCCACTCTACAGGCAGGTTAGACACCACATTTCCATTCAGTTCCATCTAATCTCACAAGTATCAACTGGAATTGGACTAAATGATCATTGTAGGTCCCTTCTGACTGAAATACTTTAATTCTCTTCCACTATGACGATCTCCAGACAAAGGAACTGGCCACTGTCACAAGACTGCACAACGTCACAGGCTGATTCTCCCCACTTCCAGCTTTCTGGTTTCTTGAAATTTTTGATGTCCCACCAACCAGAAGGAGACTTCCAAGATGTGACAACAGCCCCATTCTAATAGAAAGTTATTTTCTTGCTTTAAGTTCTACACAGCGCAGAACTTGCATGAGCAGAATTGTGCATGGGAAAAAAGTCTTAGGAATAATAATAAAGTTCACACAAGAAACATTGGCTAAGAGACAGAGGTGACAGTAAGATGAAGTTTACTATTACATTCATTTCTGTACTTATCTTTTGATTCCTGTAGCATCTTTCACATGATTGTCTAATGAAGAATCAGAGGAAACAATGAACTTGCATCCCCTAAACAAAATTCCTAGTGAAGACCAATCAGCTCTTTTGGTGCTCCTTTGGTGTTTTTGCTAACTGCTCCCATGGTGCAGTGATATCCTAAACAATACCGACCAAGCTCTCCCAGATTTTTGGAAGTCTTAACTCAAGAGACCTTGCAACACCCCCGTGCGGTTAAAAAAAGGATCTTGGCTCATGCCACCCACCACTGAAACAGACACCCCTAGGCTGGATTGAAGCAGCTGTATGACACCACGCAGCAACACTTCACAGCATTTTAGGGTAGAAAGCAATTAACCTTTGGCTGAATCCCCTTAGCTCCGAGCTACAAAAGGAGTGTTTGTTCTGTTTTCTTCTCTACCCGCCACCTCCCCCAAGGCTGCACGGCTCTGGTGTTCTCATTAGCTCACTGCCCAGGCTGCTCTCTGGACCCTGAAATGGAGAACAACAGTTGTCATCAAATTAATAGGCTGTTTATCCAGATATTAATTTTGTTTTTTCTTGCTTCTGCTCCAGAGTAGTGGCAGCTGATTCCAATAAAATTAGGGTGAGGTTGTAGTTTCTGTTCGGACAGTAAATACACTGGAGCTGAGATCTACTTGAGGCCTCAAATATACTTTAAAGCAAGTTAAGGGAATTTGGGCAAGGTCCTCTTTACAGGTATGAAGAGAGTAACTACTTCAGCTGAGGGAAGACAGCTCTCTGCCCACTACTGTTTCTTTCTGTGCCTGATTGAAATTTAATCCTACTTTCTGTACTTACACGGATCCTTCATCCTCAAGTCCTGCCCTGAAACAGAGCTTCCCAGGATCCAAGTCTGACAGCGACATTGTGGAAGCCTGGAAATCCTCACAAAGTCAAATGTCCCTTAGATTTTTAACTCCTGAATTAGCATATTGTATAGCACAGGCAGAGTGAATGACTTAAAAATCTGAAGGCAGTTAAGTGAAGACTTGGGAATATAATCTGTTTCTGATCCTTCAAGTTGGATTCCCCCACTTGACCCTGAGCACATATTTCCAACTTCATTTGCTGCTTATCAGCTTCATTCCATTAGTCTTCCACACTCTTCCACAACAAAGCATGCTCCTAAACACACACAGTTTGCAACTGCACCACCTGAAGCAGTCAAAGAGACCGCTCTGTCACTTCCATTTTCGTGCATGCTTCTAACGTGAAGCTTTACCAGAGATGCTCTGCTCTGAGCCATCAGAAATGGGAAGCTGTGGCTGAGGCTCTGGAGCACTGGGCAAGAACAGCCAGACCAGCAACAGCCTGTGAACTGCAGAGGGTGGGTGCAAAATCAGCCTGACACACGGACAACATAGCTGGTGCTCTGCAAGGAACCCTCAGGAGTGCTCATTCCAGCAACCTTCAGGCAGCGCTAAAACCTGTGTGTTCATAGGACCTGCAAGCACACACCCCCTCTAAGTGGGCGGGAGGAGCAAGCCCACTGCAGATCCTCAGCTGCAGGCCAAAATCTGTTTTCCTACCTTTTATTTCCTTCACCTGCATGACATAAGACCTTTCATCAGCCCTTCCCAAACAAGTGTTCTCAGCTGAGGTGCTGTGAGAGTAGATTTGACTATAACCTGACACCTTCCCGCTCCTATCGTGGGTCTGGTGTCACATTCAAACATGAGTGTTACGCTCATCTTTTCCAGTGCTGGAAGCCAACCTTTTACCTTGGTTACCTACAGAAAAGGCTGCTGTAAATGCTCCTTCTGCAGGCAAACAAGAAGTCAGAAAACAAAATGAGGACTCAAAGCAATGCTTTCCCTTAGGTCAGCCTCACTAGAGCGATGCAGGCAGGAAAAGAGAGCCCACATTAGCAGACACCCTGCTAGTGGGCTTAAGGGGAAGGAATCCATAAAACCTCCAGGCATTCCAGCAGCCTGGGTACCCGGGATCGCTTTCACAGTTTAGGAAACAGTTTCATCTCAGCCCCCACAAACTGACCTTGGCAGAACATCGAAAGTTTGCACATAACAGCCATGTTTGTGCCATGAGTAATCCAGCCCTCTAAGCTAATGCTCCCTTTTGGTGGTAGAACAAAATACCTTGTTATCATGTGAACTACATCACATTAAAGTGATGAGAATCTCCTAAGTCCATTTAACGAGATCCTTCTACCCACGGAATTTCACCATTTTGTTCATCTTCATGCTTTCCCACATAATTTTCAGTTTTAGACATTATCACATATTTCCAATACACCAGAAGCAAAGCACACGTGGTCAGGCTGAAACAACAACCTATGCTGGACATTAAATGGGGGAGTATCTTCAGAAATAACCCAACATGAATCTTCTGATTAATCACAGCTCAGTGAAAGAAGAGATATATACATATCTCAACAACATATATAGTCTTATAGCAATATCTTCCTTTTTCATTTGTTGAGTTTATTGCACATGTTCAGAGCTAATCCCATCGATTAGCAGTGCAGGTTAGAGACCCACTAACACCTGAACATGAACATGACAGGACACTGTTGCCTGCTGCTGGCCAGCAAGGGAAGGAACAGCCAGGAGTAGGAAGTGTGGCTTCCACACTTGCTCTCTTAACCAGCCAGCTAGGTTAAAAAATGAGAATACTGCATTTATGGGTTTGTAGCTAAATTGCATTTCTGTCTTCTATTAATTTTGTGTTCCAACTTAAGTAGTTACAGCACCTCTTCAAAAGAAAGAGGCTAAGCTTACATAGATTTATGCAAGCAGAGAGAAAATTCAGGAGCCTCATCCTCTAAATGCTCCAAGACGGCACATCCATGCTCTGCAAGGCTCACTTTCATCTCTTGAAGAAAAAGCAACTTCAGTAAGTAATCTACACCCATTACATGAAAATTAGGTCTGGTACTTTACTTGTATTAGTCACCTTGTAATCAGTTCAGAAGCCCTCTGAGATATTGTAGTTTCTGGAAATAAGAAGTAATGAACTTGGCCAAAGAAGCTGTAACTTGAGGGGTGGGAGCAGAGTGAAATATTTCAAAGCTGATGAGGAGTTTGGATCCAGTGGAAAGGAGATGCCTGCTTTTCTAATGAGTCAAGGTGCCTGTTTTTAGTGCAGCTGGTCCAGGTAACATGAACTGTTATAATTCACTTATATTTTAAAGCCTGAAGAGAGAACTCCTAGAGCCAGTGAGGAGCTGGCTTTGCCACAGCTAGATGCTGAAGGAAGCAAAAGCATGAAGGACAAATTTAAGTTGTGGTATGCTTTGAAGTTCTTGGGCCATTTGGCATTAGAGGGATCTACAGACAAAAGGAGAAACAATGCTTTAAGAAGTGTGTGACAGCCAAGTTCATATAGCTCCTGGCTTTGCAAGTTCTCACAGAATTAAGCACATTCACATGCATTAAAGGGTGGGTGTATAAACAGACTATACCTTTGGCTGCATTAATACCATGCTGATTTGAACTGATAATTTTCATGGGCAGCCCTTTTCTCCTGCCTCTTTCATGCAGACACTCCAATATACTGAACTGAATTAAGCAGCTCATGGGTAGATGTTTCCAACAGTATCTGAGGCTTTGCCTTCCAAAACCTCATTCACTATGCTGTGAATTCAGAAGTGCAGGACCACCTTGCAAAGGCTGAGTGATCTCCCTCACAAGGAATTTGGGATCAATGGGCACAAAGACAGGAGCTGATGTAGTAATGAGAAAGTTAAAGGTGACTGACGTTTTCCCAACATCAGAAACATTCCAGGTAAGGACAAGGTCAGCAGTCCTCAGGCAGTGGACACAGCCTAAAACCATAGCCCAGTTTATGTCTCTCCAATGCAGACAGAGGCGCAGGCTGTGCCCAGAGGGCTGAGCAGCTGCACACACCACTCTGAGCCTCTGCAGCTTTTAGGCTGACATCATGCAACTGCAGCTTTTCAGTATGGAAACAGGATGACTCCTGATGGTTACTCGTGTCCAAGTCAACACAAGGAAAAGAAAAAAAACATGCTCTATTCTAGTTGTCCCTGTCCAAATGGGGAGCGTGGGTGTGAATACATCACTGAAAAGCTGGGGATGAAGAACAGTCCATCAGGACTCCCTGCACACCAGCTAGAGTACCTAGCACAGAGTGAAGATGAGGCAGGGCAGGGCTGTAGAGGGAATTTACTCCTCTGGAGCAGAAAGGAAAGGCACAGCTCAGAGGTATCCCAAACAGTGCAGCAGGCTCTCTGCACTACCTCTGCTCCCTCCACACACACAGCACAGCACACAGGCTTCCCCAGCCCTCCCCTCCCAGATACAAAGCAGCTTTCTGCTGTTGCAAAGAGAAAGAGGGAAGCAAACTAAGAAGAAATGCACTCAGCCCAGCGTTATCTGGCAATGCTGAGTGAGAGAACAAGTATGAAGCATCCACTGCAATCCCACTGTGCAATAACTGACTGACAAGCCCCTGGAAGCTCTATAAAGTGTCCTTTCATTCTTGCCTGCCCTCAGATGGGCAGGTGCAGGCAGTAAGGCAGGAGTGTAGAAAGAAACTCTTAGCCCTCCAGACAGTATAGTCTCCAGAGCTGATATTATGGTCAAACAGCACAAGCTATAAGCCAGCCCTTCCCTGTCTGTCATCGTTCCTGCCTTATTGTCCTGGGCTTTGCTTTGTTTGCTGGGAGCAGGCATGCTCCAGTTCTCAGGCACATGCCAGCAAAGGCGCTGGCGTGCTGCCCACCCTAAGTACCGTGCAGGCAGGATGGCGCCTCCGATATTTAAAACAATATTTAATGTTTTACATCATTGCAGGCCTGTAGATTATTTTCTAAATCCATGAAGCAACAGTGGATCAGCATGTGGTGTGTTAATGCTGCACAAGGAAATAATGCATGAGGGGGGGAGATTAGGAAGGAGCACTTGAAATTACAGTTGGCATTAGCTATAGGATAACAGATAGCATGGGATGACCCGGTTATCCCAGGCTCCACAGTGCATTTAAGAGTAGACTCCAAGAAAGGAACATACATAAGAAAAGCCTGCCCTAGAAGCAGACAGATTCCCTTTTCTAGTTCTACCCACCCAAACCTTTGAGGAAAAGCTTCTTCAGGAACTGCTTATCGAATAGAAATGCTAAATACCATTGTTTTCAGAACAGAGGACACAGGTCTAAAGTAAAAACTTAAATACAAGCCTGGCTCTCAGGTACAAGGAAAAAATCAACATGATGGACCGGGAATGACACACTCTGGTTGATGACATACCACAGACCTCAGGATTATACTTACAAAGCATCAATGGATCATTCTTTCTGCCACTAGTGTTAGAAGTCACCTTATGGATCTGAGCAAACACCGTAGCATTGAAGTGATTAAGATAGTGGTATAAAATGTAAGAGTTTAAGAATGGTATTATAAAGAAAACATTTTTCATTTGTTAATAAGGAAAAGGTTGGCTCAAACCAAATGGGGATATGTTGATGCTGTCTGCCCAGCTATACTTTCTTGTTCAGTGATTAACTTTGTTATGAAATTAATTTTTCAGGATTAGTGGTAAGTCCTTTTTGGTCACTCCTGAGGAGACAGCAAGGAGCATAACTTCATTTCCAGAACAGAAGCCTGACAATATAAGAAGAATTTGTCCAAGATGAACAGTGAGGTTCACTGACCTCAAAGTCAGGTGACACTTAAAGCTCAAGTAAATACTACACTTCAAAAAGCCACCATTTGCACACCAACTCCTTAGTAGGCACTGAGAGCTGAGACTATCCCACAGAGGTGAGGACCTGACAAAAAGAGGGGTTAGCCTCTTTGGCACATGAGCAACCACCTCCAAAATCCAAATGCCTTGTTCCACTCAGATCCTAATAGGAGTACAAGCTGTTCTTGCCATGATGACTGTCCCTTTTCCACAGAATCCCTTCAAGAAGACACTGAGGATTGAGCACTGGCTATCAGGTTGCAGTCACTGACCAGAAGTGACTGAGTGTGCCATGGACATGAGATCCAGCAGGGAGTAACATCCAGTCCTTCCCTGGGCACTGGCAGCAGAGCATATCTCTGTACCAAAAATCTTGGCTTCAAAGAAAGTATAAGTGTACTTAAGAGCATTTAATTAACTTATCTGCAGTGATCCTAAATTCAAGTAGTGTTGGGCCAGGTTTGACTAGGAGAGCATTCCCAGCTTATTTGGGGGTGTCCATCCTGCCCCAACCCCATTATTCCTTTTCAGTGTAAGAAAACAAGTTACACATGCATGGGAACTCAGGTACTGGTCACTATGGTCATTCTTATCAGATTTTCCACTTCATATCCTTCTTTCAGTGGTCAGAACTACTTTTCAATACAGAAACTTGAATTCAGACCCTCTTTCTGCTCTGCCAGGCTCACAGGAGAGCATAACAGCTTTGTGACAAGAATGCTAACCCTGCTGGACATATGTAAAGAAGTAGGGATGCCCACAGTCCCTCCCACAGGTATCTTGGAGCTGCACGTGACTCCTGAATTTTACCTTGTTAATTAACAAGCAAAAAATCCCCCAAAAAACAAACAAACAAAAACAAACAAACAAGACCCCAGATTTCTTGCTGTTATTTAGAAAAAAAAAATTAAAAATACCTGGAATTGAAGCAGTGTCTTGGTCTTGGAACACATTAATGCTGTCTTCATTCTCTAAAGAGTTTTCTGGTCCCAAATGATTTTTCCTTGCCTGCACAACCATCAAACTGAAGAAAAATAACCAGTTATTCACACACCTCTGTTTTTCAGCAGAAGTCTGCTCAAAGGAATCATCCCCACATACACTTCCCACCACTTTTCCTCTTGGAAGAGGACTGAGTGCTGCAGCCACCTTCTCTGCTTATTTACAGTAGTGTAGCAAAACACATTTCTGAGTTTACTTTTGTCCTCCTAAGTGTCATTACTTCACATGCAGTGCAACTGTTTTTCTTTTTACATGGAACTATTCTATTTTACTTAATGGCATTTTCCTGTTATTTCTCTTTGGGACTCCCAACGTTTGCTGGATATAAAAATGCATCAAAAAGTTGTGCTCCAGAGACATACGCCTCCCCTCTGACTCCAAGATTATTTCCTCTAAAATTTGATAGGGAGATGTGGACTACTTTGTAGTGTGATCCATTTCAACTGTTCTAGCAAGGTAGGTAATCCTATACTGTCCCAGTTTTATAAGAATCCAGGCAATTTGAATTAATAGCATAAAAGTATAGCACTTGCCATAAACATGGAACAGTTGCTTTATTGCACTTGTCAAATGCATTCCTCTCTTTGGTCACAGTTATGGTCGAAGAATTTAACAAAAAATTAACAAGCCATTCACAATAAAAAGGAACTCAAAAAAAGTCGAAGCTGGAGAAAGCATCACATACCCTACATATTTGAACTCTTATGGTTTTTCCAGCCTGGTTCTCAGTCTTAGTTCCACAAGTTTCTTGTAAGCTCCATCCCTTGTTCAATACAAATTCAAGTGGAAAGGACAGCAGAGAAGTGTCAACTCTGAGAAAAGGGAGCGGATGCTGCACACAGGATAAAGATCTGCCCTACTTCTGAAACAGGAACAGAAGCAGTAGCCATGAAGAGAAAGGCAGACAGCATTTCCCAGGTCATTAACCTAGATGGCTCATCCTGTGCACAGCCATCTGCCCACAGCTTATCCTACATCCCAGGTATCCGAGGGGAACCTGCAGGCTGCCGTGCCCACACACAGCATGGCCAGAGCAGACAAATCCTGCAGCACTGCTGGCCCCACACCCTCACCCTGCTGCCGTGCCTCACCACCAAGCAAACACTTTAAAAAAGCCTAAAAACTTCTATTTTATAGCAACAGTCAAAAACAACAGTTAACAGAAAGAAATCTCTAACACAATATTTGGAAAACAAACCCCTTTATTTTTAAAGGGCTACAAGCAATCTGAGAAATTTACATGTCTGCTATGGTAAAACAGCTTGACGGACCCACTGCAAAACAAACAATTTACCATTTTGATGTGGCATGGTGGCAGTAGGAACCATAATTTTATCTGCTTTTACTGCAGTGACTTCTGACCCTTTGCATCATAATTTGAGAAGCAGCTGTGTACTTAGAGCCCCAACACCCTGCTCGTTCCTGTCTGCCGGGCACGGCGAGTGTCACTCCCGTGTCACTCCCGGTGATTAGCACAGCCACCGAGGAGGCTGCCACGGGGAAGACCTGGTGCCCCCTGCCTGAGACAGGTGCACACCCCTGTCACATCCCACACATGTGTCCTTTGGGCTTGTTACCACTGCTGTCATCAAAGCAGACTATCGTTGGCAAGTGCAACATCACACAAGAGACTCCCAGCAGTTGGAATTCAACATCTTAGTGGTGACTGTCAAAGGCTGATTTTCTTCCAGAAGTGTAAGAGGAAGAGTTTAAAGATAAGGCAGAGCAAAAGGTGCTGGAGGAATCTTTGTTTTGTCCTCAAACACAAAAATAAAATATCCTCTTAAACAAAAATAATTTGAAGTCAGCAATAGGGTTTCTTTTGAAGTCTGCCACAGGCCTAGTAAAGAACTATTCTTTGTATGCAAAGTTATTATATAGCAACATTGCATGAAGATTTTGCTGAAAATGAAAAGTTTAAGGAAAAAAGTGTCCAATATTTGCCAGTCATGGGGTATTTCAGTAATCTGCAGGCCCAGGGGTCCACATGAAGTCCTGAACACTGCAGTTACTTGAGAAAGGGAACCTCCATCGCATTAGCATTTTGGCCCCAATCCAAGAAAGCACTTAAGCATGTGCTTAACTTTAAGCACATGAGTGCTCCCACCCACATAAAAGGACCACTTATTCACTGAAAATTAAGCATCTGCAGAAATACTTTCCTGTATCAGCTTCTTTGCTGAGTATCTTGCAGGATTATACCCTATCAAGTGACTCCCTGGAAAAAGAAAAAAACCACCACCACCTAAACAGAAGTTGACTTCAGGCAGGGTTGCTGATTGCCAGGGGCTGCCTAAGCACGTGTGGCACTCGGCTTTGGAGCCCCATGTCCTGCCCAGCTCCCACAACAGCTGCACAGCAGCCAGGAGCCTCTCCCGAGGCCAGTGCGTGTTCAGAGCTGCTGCCTCAGCCTTTGCCTTCTGGTTCTAAAAAAAGTCACGTAGAAGCTATTCTCCCTGACCAAAAGCTTGTCTGCTTCTCTGAAGGCTGGGATGTAAAAGCACAGACCTGCCACAAGGCACTATACTGCCCACATAAGGTAAGAGCTGCTGCCAGTTAACACCAACAAGGTGTTAAGATGAAAACAGCAATCTACTACAGGTGCGTTGTTTTGGATCAAGCCTTAAAAACCTTAAATTATATCTAGAAGGGGCTGGTAAGGGGATAAGAGCAGCTCAGGAATTAATGTGTATGGGTAGAGGGTAAGGCAGTAGAAACCAATTCTAAGCAGGCAGTGGAAAACCATTGTGTCATGTCTGCCGCATGCATTTTTGGAAGGTCATCACAATCACAAATGCTAACTGTGGTTCGGGCTCCCATAGCAGAGTTATCCTCATCAGTCATCTTCATCAGTTACAGGGATAGATTAGATATTCCGTAAGAAAAGTCCATGCCCAAAAACCCTGAAGCCCTTCCGGGATGTGAGTACTTACGCCTCTCTCTTGCATGCTGGATCTCCCTCCTTGGGAAAGCAACATGGGTGCTGAAGGCCCAACCCCTTCAGTAGGAGCAATTGAGGAACTGCAGGCTCAGTCTTTTGTTTCACAAAAACCTCTTGCCTTAACGCTACAAATTAACCTTAAGGTTATCATGACTATTAAAGCGTGTGGAATTGAACCCACCCTGAAGTCAGAGCATAAACAGCACTCAGCCCACTTTAAGGAAAAGCAACTGTTCCTAATTCTGCACCACGCTGTGCAACAGGCTGCCCCTGAGCAGAGAATTTGAGTCATTTGTACAATCTGGCCACCCACCAGGCAGGTCTCCTACCTGCTGCTGCACACCAAGGCACACCCTGGCGCGGGATCCAGCACAGGCACCTGTCAGCCCCGTGATTTGTGACCCATCTGACACGGAGACGCTCTTTACAGCCTGGTGTCACTTCTGGCTGTGTGTGTTCCAGCTGCTGTGGTGGAGAGCACTTTCCTTACCAATTCACATCAAAGGCTGTGCCAGCACAAACACATGAGTTTTACAAGTCACTCAGCTGTGTACTATGACAAAGGTGTACCTGGGATGCTCCTTAGCATTTCTCTTACCATGCCAAAAATTGGCATCAGCTTATGTGAGGATTAAGACCCAGGAGACAAGAACTGCCAGCCACAGTGTTAGTGGGTGATTTTAAACAAGGGTTAGTAAGTGGCTTTGAATGCACACACAGGACTGAGCCATAGTTCTTACGCAGCTTTCTATACCAGACCAAACGCAAACCAGATTTTTTTGCTACCTCATCAGAAACACAGACTACTGGGTATCTGGTGCATGAGGCATAGGATAAAGACCAGGCTGAAGTGAATACAACAAGAGCCAAAGCATCCTGCATCATTATTTTCTTGGCTCCTAGCTTCCAAGTTCTCCAGGGAATATGACAACCATTTGCACATCTGACTGTTTCATTTTGAAAGAAATGTAAGCTAGACTTAACTGTTTTCTTTCCACATGTGTCTGGTAGATATATTTATCATCAAGAGATTCTTCTCCTCCTCTTCCCCCCACTTAACAGCTCTTGACTTCGTGTGGCCCCTCCATACCAGCATATTGTTTGTGCTTTTTGCAAGACCCTACTTTAAAGTATGACATGTTTATGTAAGAGGCATTGATGGCTAACACAGGCTTCAGCTCAGTAGGGCATTTGGGATGGTGTCAGAGAGGAATGCTCTCCCCTGATTTATGAGCATGTTATAGTTATTCAGGTGGAGTGGCAGGACCTGGCAGTAAGCACCAGCATACAGATCAAATGTGTTTTCAGTTCATAGATCAGGCTGAGGTGCTGCCCATCACCACAGGGTAGTGGCAGGGGAAACTAAGCCCTCTGTTTTTAAAAAGAAAGCAAGGAGCTGCCCTCAACCTTAAGCCTTACTAACCAAAATCTTACACTGTTCTTACGAACCCTGTTCTGCAGTTTGAGGATGGCATATCTGCAGATTCAGAGACAGATGCTTATGGTAGCCTACAAGTCTGACTTACTACACCATTCTTTTTGCAAGTCTGATTCACTTGTCTGTTTCCAGATACTTAAGTACTTGAACAAAGTTCTTCAACTCTCTCCCTTTTAATCTGCTTTATTTACAGTAGGTACAGGTTGAAGAGATGTTCTTTTGAGGCATGTGACTGAAGTGCTCATATTTATAAGCCCATTCACTCTACACTGTGCTCCCCAAAAAAACCTAGCCTTTGGAGCATCACACAATTCTCCAGCAGCCAAACCCCATCCCCAGTGTTTGCTGGCATCTTTCTATACAAGGTGCTCATTTAACATCTTCAGCTCTCAGTGAAATCAGTACCCCTCATCTCCTTCACAGTTTGCTCACATCTGCAGTTTGCACCTTTAATTAAGACATTCAACTTCATTTTTCCCTTATGCTGTTACACCTTCCTCTGGTATTATCAATTTGGCAACACAACTCTGTAATCCTGTTCCATATCACAAAAGCCTATGCTGAATTAATATATCTCCCATGAAGTAACAGGAGTGCAAGTCCTTCAATTTCGTGAGGAGAAGGGGAAGAAAGGCAGAAACACAAGTTCTCCTCAGCATTTCTCAAACACTAAAGAAATTTGATGGGCTGAGAGAGATGGGGCTGTTCAGCCTGGGGAAGAGGTGGCTCTGAGGAGACTTTATGGCATCTTCCAGTACCTAAAGGGGGCTTACAAGACCTGGAGAGGGACTTTCCATCAGGGCATGTGATGGCATGGGAGGAATGGTTTTAAAATGAAAGAAAGTAGGTTTAGATTAAATATTAAGAAGATCTTTACTGTGAGAGTGGTGAGACACCGGTATAGGTTGCCCAAAGAAGCGTGGATAACCCATCCATGAAAGTGTTCAAGGCCAGGTTGGATGGGGCTCTGAGCAACCTTGGTCTAGTAGGAGGTGTCACTGCTCATGGCAGAGAGGTTGGAATGAGATGATCTTTAAGGCTCCTCCAACCCAGGCCATTCTTCAGCTCTAAAACTCCTGCTATTGCTTAAGTGAAGCCATGTAGGAAACTACTTTCTAGGAGAAAGGTATATTCTTTACCCATAAAAGTCCATTTAATAGTTATGTGAACCTTTTGCTGCTGCTCTCACAATGCCAGTGAAGGTAACTTGGCACACATGATTTCAAGTTAGCGAGTTATTTTTCTCTACAGCAAGCATACAAGTGGTATAACACATCACAAGGAAGTCTTTGTTTCTTGACCAAAAGTCCTATTCTCTTTCCATGAGGGAAGAACACACACACATATTAGGGTCAATAAACAGACTTAAAATTCAGCTTAAAAACCCCCAAAACCACAGCCAGAAATAGCTTGATGTACAGTTCTGTACATAGCAGTCACACACGCTGATAGCCAGCCCATGGCACATTCAACCATTCCACCCATGTTTCCAGACAAGCAGTTCATGTTACACAAATACAGGCTGATTAACTTCCAGACAGACACCGCTCTGGCAACTATAGGGAAATGCCAACATAGTCAAAACCTGAAAGCAGTGAAATATTTTAAACAGACTCATAATGCACGACCCAGGAGAAGACCCAAATCTCAGTGCATTGGAACCTACCTGACTGCTTTTCTGCAAGGTCTTCATCTGCTAGAGATCAGGTTTTGGAAATTACTTTTGACTTCCTTTTCACCAGCTACAAATCCAGAACAATAAGTCAAGCTTCAAGAGTCAGTTACATTATAGGCATAATAAGAGGCACCCATTACCCCATCTCCTTATATGCAAAGAAACCCAAACCCACAACCCTCCAAAATAGCCCCCACCCCAGCCACACTGCCATTTTATCCTTCAGAAATGACCTTGTATTGATTGTTTATTACTTTAAGGTAAAAGCACATTTTCAGAGGCTCATTGCTGCTCTGTTAACTGTTAATTGAAGACAAATTCTTCTCTTCCCTCACCCCCAAAATAAAAATGTCAAGAGGCAAAGCCTAGAAATACACTGGATTGCAGGGGCTATCCTGCACTGATTGGTGTGAGTGAAAGCTTCATTCTGTTTTGTTTGCTCCAATTTGAAATGCAAATGAAAAGTCAAGCTTGAGTCCCAGCCCTTCTAAATTCTTCTAAATATTATCTACCAACAAAGTGAAAGAGTAATCAAAGATCAGAAGTTATTAAGAGCCTATTTTCTTGAAGAAATACAGAATTCCAATGTTACTTTGAAGTTCCTCAAAATAGTCAATGTGTTTGGTTACACATTTTCTTTTCCTTGCAAGTTTTTTGTAATAATTATAGAAGTCTGAGCTACTGGAAAGAATAACATGAACTATTTTAGTTCTATAAAGAAGAGAAAAAAAAAAAGAAAAAAAAAATAAAGAAAATTAAAGAAAATCCTTAAAACCGGACAACCAGACAAACAATTAGACTGCAATTCTGATGACACTGAATGCTATGCAGAGGGGAGTAACTGCTCCCCTTGACCTGCTGCTCCTGCTGCTCACACTTTGCACTGAGGGAAACTGACTGCAAACTATTTGTATGGGCAAGTCTATTTGTAAAAGTGACCAGAGAAAATAAATTCTGTATAAATCATTGTGTTTGAATATTAGGCTGCATTATTGGGGAGTACACGTACAATACTGCATGGATGTTTCCACTTATTTCTAATAATTAATGGGTGTGCAAAATTAATGGGGTTTAAAATTAAATTGTATTCCCAAACCTGAGGTTCATGGGATCAAACGCGCATTTTCCCTTTTAGAAAACATAAGCAGTGATATACTAGTTTTTAATTAGCATGAAAGAGAATACAAAATTCTGTGTGGCACATCAGATAGCAGTCATCATCAAAATGTCCTTGGGACATCAGGCATTTCTTGGCTAAACATTCTCAGTGCATTATTCAGGGGACACTGCATGAGCATTTAAAGAGATCTAGAAGCTGAACGATTTGGAGAGGCCTGGTGAGCCAGTTATTCCCACAGGACTCAGAACTCATCTCCATGTGTTCTGCTGCCATTCACCAGTGGGTGATTATGTGGTACACAGCCAGGCCATGTAAGACTGGCTGGCAATCCCATTTTGGGCCCAGGCTGTGGGAAAGGAAATCAAAGTTTCCTTTTTTGACCTATTGAAATGCTTTTAGCTCCTTTCAGATTTGTCATAACAACAATACACTTAAGGAATAATCTAATGCAGACTTAAACCTCTGTTCAGTACAGACTGCTAAAAATGCCTTTCTCAATTTGATATGCTACACTGACATATTGCACTTTTCTGTATCTGTTTCATTCCCTTATGGTGGATGAAATTCAAAGGTATTACACAAAGTGATAGCCAGCCCCAAGTGAGGCAGCTAAACCCACAAATCTAGATGTACAATGAATATGATGTAGTCAAAGCTAATTAATTGTTCTATATCAATCATCATTCTGCCATTACAAAGTTCCCTTCCCTTCCTCTCAAGGGCTTTTCTCCTTCAGTCTATAGCATTTCTGACTCCTTTCCACTGATGTACAAAGCTCTGAGTTCTCTTACATGAACTTAGGCTTCTTCCCCAGGCTTACTGGCATAATTTCCATGCATGTTTGTCTGGATCTCTTGCTGTTTTCTTCCAAAGGATGTGTATCTTGAGTTTAGTCCTGGAGATCTGAATTGAACAGAAGTCCTCAGTACCTCCTGGACGTGGCTCTGCAGGTGTCTGCTGCTCCTGCTTCACTCTCCAAGCCCTGTTCTGAGCAAGGCACTGCAACTGCCTTCTCTCAGTGTCTCCTCTCCTCCTGTTTCAGTGGAGGGAGCAGAGTTGAGCCCTCCTCAGGGCCCTCTCCTTCCCGAGCAGAGGCCCAGGCACACCCGCAGAGGCACCACACTAATGGCAGCTGGCACTGTCTGTCTCCCAGCAGCAGGGCATTAATAACCATTAACAAAATGCTATACAGTTCCAACATGATGTCACTGGTATTAACCTCTGTCATGCCTGTATCAGCACTTGTGAATGACTGGTTTTCCTTTTTTTCCCTTTAAAACTTACCTCTGAAATACCCCATAGCAGCAAAACCAACAGTGACTACTTAGACTAGCTCTTATTTTCCAGTTTTGAAAATGAACTCTCAGTTATCAGTACTATGTTAAACAACAGCTGAATTTCTCTCATTCATATTTTTTTACCAAGCTTTACAAAAAATAAACCAAAGCAAAGCCTTCATGGCCTGCAGACTTGTGAGCATTCTTCAGAGGTATTGAGGATTTGCCACCTATTAGAGAAAATAAGTGGGAGAGATTTGGGAATTTTCTGGAATGGATTGTTTATGAGCAGATTACTCAGAACTGCTGTATTACAGCAAATCTGCTATTTCTTTCAGGAGTATGAAATACGAGTATCTTTTCTCAGTTCAAACTAGTAACCACAGCAGAAACAATCCCTTTTAAATGGTATGTTCATAAAACCTCTTACAACCTTACAGTATCTAGGTATGCACTGTTTCTCAGCTCAAAACAAAATAAACACCAATACTATAAAGAGATGAGATAAAGTCTGTAGGAATAGAGAGTTGGTATTATTTATTGCAGTAATAAAGACAACTGGAACAAGATACAGTTTTCCATGTATTCAACCACATTTATATTCTTAGATCACTAACAAGAGCATCCCTATTGAATTTCCTTGTGATGATTCAGGATCAATATGCCTTAAGGTGATATGAAAGATTGATGGATTTTCAAAACTGTCCTTTTCTTTTTACAGATTAAGAAGGACATATTTCCATTGCTTGTATACTTTGCTATTTACTGGCAGACTCCAAGATAAGAGAATGCCTAATCCAACCTCAGGTTAAGTGCAGTTACAACCCCCTATCTCCACCAATGCTTAAAAATGTCCACCTTATCACAGTGAAATCTTTAGTTCTAGAAAATAGGATGGGCCCCCCAGATAAATGTTTGCATGGCAAACTAGTCCTGCCCATCTCCATGTTTATGTTCATGTCTAAAAGCTATTAATAGGTATAGGGAGTAGATGTGCAAGACCAGACTGAGAATGCTTTGTACTCCCATGGACTGTATCAGTCACACAATGC
This sequence comes from Corvus hawaiiensis, assembly GCF_020740725.1. NCBI lineage: Eukaryota > Metazoa > Chordata > Aves > Passeriformes > Corvidae > Corvus > Corvus hawaiiensis. The sequence continues at coordinate 50,327,418 of NC_063218.1, read as the reverse complement.
AGTTGATTCTCCAGGTTGGGCTCAATGTGTGGGTTTTGATTTTTTTTTTCTGTAAGTTTTGGTTTTGTTGTTTTTTTTTCTTCAGGTTTTTATTTGATGTTTTTTCTAAAAAAAAAGAAAAAGTAAAAAAAAGTCTTTACCTCTCAAAAAACCCCAAGAAGTTCACGTGATGTGGAGCTTCAATTGAAAATTAAAAAAAGTTATGGGAGATTTGCCACTTTTGGTTCCTGTGTGAAGAGCAGCTGGTCCCAGTGGAATAAAGGCAAGGATAAAGCCATCTTCTTTGGGAATGACATGGCAACAAGGGATACTGCCACCAAAAGCAAAGCCTGCTCCCAGGCAGCTCAGTGCAAACCATCACAAGGAACATTTCAGGGTGAGGGAGCTGAGAGCACAGCACAGGCACTGTAGTCATGTGGAAGGAGGTAACAGGAGGGAAGGGATGCAGTGTTTGCACTCCTCCAGCCGTGCTGCAGACCTCCTGAGGAAGTGCATGCTTCAGATTAAATCAGTCTTAGAGACACCCTCGAGCAGGCAGTGAACTAGCCAGCAGCACCTCGGTGAGAGGCAAATCCGCATCCCTGTGGAAATGGCAGAAGACTGATTAATTTAATTCCATGCCCTTCCTTAGAAAAGATAGAAAGAGACAGTGAGGAGCAAAATTTGTACAAATATACCAATTTCTTCTTCCTTCTTTGGCAGAGGAAAGGAGGAACAGATTCCATATGCCCACCCCTCCCCTGATCACAGCATTTAGCAGAAGGGGGGGGAAGGGCTTTTCTGCAGATCCTGTGCCTTTGAGGCAGCAGCGGGGCAAGAGTTCAGTTTTACGACTCTTGGCCCCAACACAATTTACCATTTACAAACTAATCCTCCTCTGCTGGAGAGCACAAGGCCTGCTAAAGCTCTCATGTCCACTTCTCTGATTCTCCATTGTCCACAGTGACAGGGAGAAGCCGAAGACCTAATCGGTGTGTAATTCAATCGCTGTCCAGGCTGTGTCACAGCACAATGCTCTGCTTGTAGCGCCACGGGCTGAGGCAGCCAGCTACTGTTATGCCCCACAGCAGGTGTGAAGAATGTCACTCGCTCTGACTGTGTGCTGCCCTGTCTCCAGGTCCATTCCTGACACTCAGTTCACTCACCACTTAAAGGCTGTTTTTCCTACTGGCAGCAAGCTAATTGTCAGCTCTCTGCTGAAAGGGCACTCTCAGCATTTTTGACCCTGAACTGGGAATTCCTGCACAGCATAACATGGGCCTTGTACAAATTAAACCTCTTTGCTCTCCAGATCCCCTAAACGTGGAGGCCTGCTAACGAGCTCTTTATTTCCTTAGTCTTAATCCAGCAGTTAGTAAATTATAATTTACCACACCCAAACTGTTTCACTCTGTTGTTCCTCACCGGACAGGACACTGGACATTGCCACACATCCTTTAGGAATGGTTAAAATCCTTGGTACCTAATTACATTTTAATCAGCAAAAGGCAGGTGCTTCAAAAAATTCCTGTCCACATGTAGGTGGTTAAAAACCTCTGGAATTCCAAATTAAATGTGCTGCCACACTTAAATACAGGGCCACTCTGAAAATTGCATTTGGTTTGGTTTTTAGCAAGAATTTACTACACCACCAAGATTTGAAAATCTGCACTTTCATTCATCTTGAGTGCAAGGAAGCTGAGGAAGACAGGGGCAGAGGAAGGAGGCAGGGCAGCAGCTGCCACTTGATCCTTGGTATCACCCAGCCATGCTATCAGGCAGCTAAGGAGACAGCACAGAACTACTGCTGGTACATCCATGGGAGCTCGTCAGAGGATGTCTCCCCTGGCACGGAGCTACATCACACACTTGTAACAGTCGCGTGTGGTGTTTCTTTCCGCATGCGGTTGTCCAAGGGATGTGAGAACAGAATGAGCACAGAAACACCCTACTTCTAACACATCTATTTCATTAACAGCCTTGAGAATGTCATTCATGTAGAGCTTCTGGTGCTATTTTTCCAATTCCTTAATTTTTATACAGAAGCAAACCAAATAGCAGGTATACCTGATGGAAGAGTTACACTGGAACAGAAATTGTACAGGCCTGTGCAGCCACGGTTGTCATCCAAAAGAATAAATAACTGAAGTCAGCTGCATAACCCGACCAACATAAGAAACAAATAAACCAACAATTTCCCTGCCACCACATAGGTGATCTTAAATCAATACATTTGGCTGCCTAGACTACTTCTGTGCAATTCTGTACATGAATTATGGTTACCAATCTTACCTAATCCTGTAAAGGGATGAAATACTTTGTCACACTTGCAAATTCTGTGAAGGCAGTGAGCAGATGAAGAAAGATGATCCAGCTTCTTACCACTTGCTACAGGAAAGTTCATAATATTCATTATTCAAAATATGAATTGGACATCTGTATTTACAACATTTAACAAGTCTTGCTTAGTGTTGAAGCCAAGCTGCTCATTTCACCCATACTCATCTACTGTCATCATTGACGGCTGATTTCCAAACATGGCCAGACACCAGTTTTCATGGCAAGGGTCATGAGACATTCTTGCATCCTGAATCAGGATTCAGCAATGCCATGTGCCAAGCCTTAGAAGCATGCAGAGCATTCACAACTGAGCACCTGCGGAAATCCCATTTCCTGACAAAGAGAAGCCTCCAATATTCATGTTTTCTCCTGCTCTTAGGCTATGCTGTAATGAAACCTGGCCTGAATAATCCTTTTATAGCTATACAAGGAAGTATTCTTGCTTAGCATTTACCTCTCCTTATGGAGGTTCAGTGGAAACCTGGTTGAGCTATCACAGAATACAAAGATACACAGAAATACAAAGATACACAGAATGCAAAGTCTGGCTGATGGGATTGACAAAAACCACGCACAGGACAGGGACACAAAGTGGGGCTATCAGAGAAACTGGAAGGACTCTGGTAACTTCAATGAATAAAGGTAAGAGGATGGGACCCGGAGGAGTCACATTAAATTCAGTGTTAATGCTGACAGTGACATATGCAGACACATCCAGAGAGTGCATGCTCCTGGAAAGGGAGGCCAGGAGCACTGTTGCTAACAGCATGGGAATAATCAGAGAGTGCAGTACTGCACAAGAACCACTGCCAGGTCAGTGACAATAGTTGAAGGGGAGTAAATTGAAGGAATGCTGGACGGGGACTTGGAAGGAGCTGTTTGTGATGCCAGTGATGAAAATGACTTTGAACAGCTTATCCTGTGAGACTCCCTGCTCTGCAAGGCATCTCCCACTACTACCTCTTGCTACAGGTCTGGGTTGCCCTTACTCTATGCTGCCCTCACCCCTTTGAAGGCTGTGATTTCCTTACTCCACAAAACCTGAATCTTTGTCCTGTCCCTGTCACTCTAACCCTGGGTTGCTGCTCCTTTATCTCTGACACAAGCTATCTGTGCCCCCTCCTCTACCTCTGACCTCAAACTCCTAACCATCACATCTGCACATATCCCCAGGTCATCTCTTCTGCCTCCATTTCCCTGGCACTAATCCCTGTAGCTGCTTCCTACCCCAGATTATCTCTGCTTTTGTTTTCCTCTCTCTAGCAGTGTGTGAAGCCCAAGCTGTCACATGTAGCAGGCCATTAGCCTGTGCTCTGTTCTATGCTCAATCTCATTTTTGCCAGGCCACTCACTGGAGCTTTAAACCAATGACTACAACCAGTCCTGCTGGTCTTTAGTGGTCCCTCAGCCTCTTTTTAGGAACCATAATCCATCATGGTACTGGGCAGGCTCAGTGGATGCAGAGTGACAGCCACTGTTCCCGATTTCCACAAGGAAACGCTAGAACAACTTTTGTCTGCTGGGTATAAAAAACAGGTCTCCATGGCACACTTCCCGTTTGCTTCCTGCTGATCAGTTGTTCCTCTGGGTACTCCAGGGGACCTCCCCCCCCCTCTTGGCCATGACAGCGTACATTCAAACAGCTGCTCGGGCTGGATGAAGCACCTGCTCTGGGCAACAGCAGCTGGAGTTCATTTTGGGTCCAAAGGGCCGAGGCCAAGCAGGCTGACCACATGTGCACTAATCCAGTATCATCACCAACTCCACCAACAACAGGTGCCCTTTGAAGAGGGAGGGAAAAACTATTTGGGGAGGAATCAGAGCTTTATAAAGGACATTATGGGCCAAGTCCTCAGCTGGTACATGCTCAGTTAAAGCATGTACCCTCTTGAAGTTATATGAGTAATGCTCACATACACAACCAAAAGATTTGGCCCACTCTCAGTGCTGCTTCTTTTCTGTTTTTAGTTTTCCTAAGGATTTTTCACCTCCTCTCATTGATCTACATTGTTCTTCCATCAATAAAGAAAAAGAAGCTTTCCTGTCCCTTGCTTCAAACCAAACAGCTGAAAGTCACAAGCTACACATCCCAGATTTCACCATCCTCCTGCATGCAGGTAGCAATCTTACCATGCGTCCCTCAGTCCTGCTCGAGTCCTGGGGCTCCGGATCATGAGCATGCAGCAACAGGAACAAGGGCGATCCCATTCTGGAACAAATCAAACCAAACCCCATCAAGGTCCATTAAGAGAAGTCTTTCAGCACAGGCATCCTAAGAATTGCCATGCACTTGGCTCAAGACAGTGGTCCCTGTAGGCCAGAGCATCATTTCAATGTATGACCCCTACAAATGACACAGGAAGAGCAAAAAAAAATCCTGACAGAAACAACTGCTGGCCAAACTGTCTCCAAGGAAAGTTTTATTCTCACCTCATTTTGCTGGAAATCTGCTTACCATCCAATACATATGAATCTCTTTTTAAAATCCCTCTTAGTGCATTTCTGATAAACACCTGTATTAACGAAAGCCTCTATGTTTTCTTCTTTTCTGAGTCCTGCCATTCTGAGCTCCAGAGGCCAGTTTTGTAAATCTGGTCTCACTCATTGCAGTTACTCTTGTGCTTCTTCCTAGAGAACCTGGGAAGCTCTCTGGAGCCTGAGAATGAGCTGGATTCACAGAGATGGCACTGCAGAGCATGGCCAAAATCACTCTGCTCACACAGCCTGAGTAAAAGCAAGATTTCTAAATTCCTGTTGATGCACTATCACAGGAACACATGACCTTGCTGCAAGTTGCTCATGTGAACCAGTCACAGCCTTCATAACTTTGTATTCCAAAATTTATTTTCCTGAACTATGCATCTTTTAATTCTTGACTTTCCAAGATTCCGATTTAAGTCACTTTTCCCTTGGGAACATGCCTCAGCTGGGTTATATTACAAAGAGAAGCAAAGTGATGAGAGACAGTTGGATGAACAGAGCTGGCAGTGAGAACAGCACAGGCAGAAAAAACAGTCTCCAATCCATAACAGTTCCTGACATCTCATCCACAAGTACAGACAAGTGTATCCTGTACTGCCTTGGCTTGACCAGTTAAATAAGTCTCCAAGAATTTCCCTTGATGAACACCACAGTACAGGTTAGACAATTCCTCACCAAGGATGGGACAGACACTCAACCACACAGGAACCTCCAGTGCTGGAAATGTATTCTCAGCTGCTGCAGACTCACACATTCCCTTTGAGGCTTTAACCACAGTTCCAAAGTTGGAAAACACCAGAGCACATACAAGCATACGCAGAAGGCAACACTGCCCACTTGTGCAGCAATTTTGTCCACATACATGCCCAAGGGAACCACTTTGCACCCTTATACTGAGCAGTAGAGATACCTACACATTCCTGCCCTTCCCAGTCAAAGCAATAAAACACTGTAACATCTGACAGCACAGAGCTCTCCCGATCCCTCTGAATCCTCGCTGCCGCTTGCTGTCACTGGGCACATTTCACGCAGGCCAGCTGCACAGGATTTATTCAACCAGTTTTGGAGTATCAAAGCTAACTTTTTTTTCTTTGCCCCAGGCAGGCACTTGGTATGCAGGATTTAAATCAGAGAACAAAATGTTCTGTGAAATTTGTAAGTACTCAGCCCAGTAATTTCTAAATTCTAAAAAAAAAAGATAGCAACTGGAGTGGTTTAAAAATCAAAAAGTAAAGCATTTCACTGCATCACTGTGGGTAATGCCACTGTATCCTAAATATCAGAATAAATAACTTCCCAAGATTACCAAATAATGGTGCTGACTGCTTTAAGTGATAGGAGCCAAACATACTCTGAGTTCTACCTTATAATTCCAGCAAAATCAGGAGAACGGTCAATTCAACAAGTGCTCTGCATAAAAACACTGAAATTGAAAAAAAATTTGTTTGACCTTTGCAAATTGGCAGAGAAGACACTGCCTGGGACATACTGCCACAAACTTAATACAATCTAACACCTATCGTAGTAAGATTTTTTAAATGTATTTAAAGCCATTAAAATGGAATTAGGCAGAACGTAATAGGGAAAGAGATACCCCAGGCAATCACAACACTTACACAGTGAAGATGATCTAAAAGAGGTGCTTTGACCAGAAAGCAGCACTAAAGCATCATTTGTGACTGGAACTGGAAGAGGAGTTACTTCATTGGAATTTAGCACTGCCTTTAAGGTCCATGATGTTTGAGTCAAACTATCCACTTCTGCTTTGTCTGATTCACCACTGCAGACTCCATCTTAATACAAATTTAAGACAAACATTTAGCTGATGAATGTTCACGTTAAAATTTCAAAGAAAAAACATTTTCATATGTTTTCTCAAGCAGTTTCACTTAAACTTTGAAAGGATTCTTTTACAAAAATTGTGAAAAGGATTCATTGATTATTTTTTGTTGACTACAAAAGCCAAAATATTTAGAATCATTTCCTCTTCACCTGTAAACATTTCGTACTCCTCTTACCACAACTGTGGCTTTAATTTCCTCTCTCTCAAGCCAAGTAGCAAATGGCATCAGGCAAGCCAATTAAATCCCAGAAGTACCTGTACTTCAGAACCAGGTGCTCCTGGTACTAGCAGGGATTCTATGAGCATTGACTATCAGTAGCACACAGCAGCAAGACAATAAATGGTGTTGGGGCCATGGTTTCTGGATCTTCATGCCTAGCCTACAGTTTACTTCTGCTGGCCCAGATATTCTGAGTATGTACAAAGTGCACCTGCTCATGGTTACCTCAAAGAGGTAGGGCTGATGTCCCCTCAAGGGCCACCTGGAGCACAGAGTACTGAAGTTTACACTGCCTGGAAGGCATTACCTGGTCACCAATTTCAGATAGCACAGGCTGCACACACACACAAGAAAAGGCTCTGCCTTTTTCAACACATCAGGTGTTATTTTCTCATTTGTTCAAAAGTAAGTACAGATTCTAACCCACAGCTGTGGAAAGGCAGGTAGAATAGAAAGGCAAGTACACAAAGTATACAAATTATGACAGACTTTAGGCAGTTTGGCATTGCACAACTCCCTTATGCAACACATTGCCTGGGGCAAGCCTCATGTTTTCAGAAATTCCACAGAATCCCCTTAAATTTTATCCAGTGCTGAGGCTCAGTGGCTTCCACCTGCAATTACTGACTGCACTTATGATATACCACAGATAGATTACATGGATGAGCCTTACATTTGCTGGCCTATGCTTTTTTAAATGTGACCTGAAATAACAATTGCAAAATCTCAGAGGCAGATGAACCCAGTCAGTTTATACAAACTTACTCCTAAGCACAGCCTCTTTAGAAAAATCAAAGCACTTGAATAATCCACTTAAAACTCAAGTGTATTTATAACAGCAGAAATGGAGATGGAAGGGCCAATGTTGCTGGCCAGGCTGGAACTTACTGAGCCAGGCTGCCAGTCCTCTGCAGCCACCAGGCTGGGAGCACAGACTGCCCCCGGGCTCCAGCTCTCCCTGCTGCCTCTGCCCAATCCCAGCCACGGGCTACCTGAGTGCTGTCAGAGCCTGGGCTCCTACAGACACGGGTGAGCTGGTAAGCTGAGTCAGGACATGTAATGATTCTGTAAATACAAGGAGAAAAGAACATGGCAGAACAACTCAGTGTAGGTGATTTGTCAGCATTTGAAATTGCAGAGAGAGTGGTAAGTGCTTAAGAGAAAATAGTAACATACAGCTTCTAGACATGAGTTAAGTAGTGGCCAGAGCTCAGTTTGACCTACAGCTCCACACATGTAGGCAGTCACACAAACACGGCCACGTGCAGCTGCACTTGAGATGCTGCGGGAAAGATGTCAAATGCAAACCAGGCTGGGGCAGGACAACAGTCACAGCAAGAGTCTGTTGATGAACTTGAGATGCACTTACATCTTGTTGGCTTGACTGCAGAGCTACACATGGATCCCAAACCTGCTGTTGGCACAGAGCTTTTCCTGGGGTCCAAAGGAGGGAGAGTGGAGCAAAGGAAGAGGACGAGTCTGCCTGATTACTGTGGTTGTGCAGCAGTGGGAAAGAGCCCACGGGGAGAGAGAGGAGAAGGGAGGGGGCTCTGGGGACCAGCAGGAGGGTGAGGGCTGGTGGTACACGGGCAGGATGTACACCTGTACACCAAAGCCCCTGGGCAGCTCCCAGCTGAGAAGCAGTGGAGGCTGTCTGTCTCCAAACTCTGCTCCTGGAAGAGTCCCATGGTGGAAGCAAGCATTAATTACAGATAATCTAATTTAAACACAGCAGAGAAGAAAATAGCACAGATTAGAAAATCCTCCTATACATGTTCTGTGACACAAGGTTAAAGATAAGCTTTGCTTGTATTTCAGAAACTCTTACAAGTTTGTCTCCTATGTTAGCTTTAGACACAGCAGAGATATGCCTGTGGCCTGTGGGCGCATTCTGTTTGAAGGACAGATTTCAATCAGTAAAGTTTCAAAGAATTCTATACATGTCACAATGTTTTATGTTATCCAGCATTCGGAAAGTTCCTTAAGGAAGAACTTCATTGTGAAAGACGAGAGGCAATGAGCCAGCTTCTCAGTATCTGTGCCATGCAGACTTGTGCCAAGGAAGCCTATGGAAACAAACTGCCTGAGATAAAAGTTACAACAGAAGCAAAATGTGTCGCAACTTTATCAAGCTACTGATGCAACATGGGAAAACTCAATGGAGGCAAAAAAGACATGGCTGTTTCCAGTGATGGGAACAACCTCAAACATCTCATCTGGCTTCAAACGCTGCAGTAATGGATGTCTGGCAAACACAAAAATATCAATGACAGGAAGAAGAGCTTTGGGACTCTAGAAAAGGAAAGCACATGAAAACTAAGGCTTGGAGAATTTGAGGCGAGTGCCAAAAAAAGGCACTTAAAAATTACTTGCAAAATTAGAAGTTAATCCAAGTATTTTTCAAACAGGACTTCATTTTGGTACCTCATTTTATTAAATGGAATACAGGCAAAATATGTATCGATCTGGCACAATATAGTAATTTTCAGTACCTATAAACCCAAAATACAGGCTTCTGTCTGCTCTGTTTGACACCAACAAGACTCATTTCAAAGGGACTAGGCTTTGTTTTTGAGAAATCCTTCTCTTGTATCACCAAAACATGCTGATTTCAGAGCACTACAGCAAACTGGACCTTCCCAGTTCTCAGTGACTGTCTTGGGGTGACTTTATGATGTGTATCCCATATTGCTGCTCTATGCCCAGGAATTAATTTTGTGCCTTTCTATGCCTTTAAACTGAGCCTGAGAGGGGGGAAGAAAAACTGGCCAAAACTTCTTCAAAGCAGTTTGCAGCTTGTTCAAGGTCACACAGAGATAGAGACAGCTCTCTGCGTTCAGCTGCAGCAGCAGAGCGAGAGCGGAGGGAAGCACCTGGCTTGCTGCTTTCCAGCCAGCTTTTGGCTTTTTCTCCAGAGAGATGAAGAGTGTTGGGGTCCCTCCCCTGCCGTGTAGCCCTGGGAGAGGGGCCCTGAGGGCACAGACACGGGGTTTCCCTGCCCCTGCTCAGCCTCGTTCCCATTGGTTGGTTTGTGTTCCCTGCGCGGGCAGAAGGACCCTTGGTCCCGTGACTGGAACAGTTCCTCAGCAGAGCCCCGGCCATGCGGCTGGAGAAATAAACATCTCTCTGAAACAGCTATCAAGAATGTGTCTGTCCACATATATTTCCTTTCCACGGGACTCCTGGTTCGGTATATGCATGTTGCAGTATCCCCACTGCAACATAATGGTGGAGAATTGTGAGCAGAATGATCTCCGATCCCTAAGGGACTGATTTGTGTGAGTAAACCCTGGAAACTTTGGATTCCTCTTCTTGGTTTTGTTTTGCTATTCCATATCTAAACTATGGAGGAACCGTGGGAAGACTCTTGGCTCTTATAGCCGCATATGGACATTTATCTTAAACTTGAAAAGATTCTTGAACAAAGATTTGTAAATTTTAGCTTAATTCAAGCTCAAAAAGAACTGAAACTTCCTGGCATGGTTGTTTAAGAACTTCTTCTATGTTTCTTGGGATTTAATTCTTACGAAGGGCTTTTGGAAAACCGTTTGGACACAGTTAATATTGGAGTCAAAATATATGCCGATGGAAGAATATTTTCGTGAATATTATTTAGTTACCGAGACTGTTGAGCAATGTCAGCTGTGTCCTGGTGAAGGGAAGCGTGGCGCAGGGACCGTGCGGCCCAGGCCACGTGCACCGAGCGCTCTGCGAGCAGCAGCGAGGCAGTTCCCGCGCGCGGGCGGAGCCACGCGAGCCGCAGTGTCGGTGGTGGAGCGAGGCGCGGTGGGAGCGGCGGGACCCGGCGGGACCCGCACGGCCGCGTGCAGCGCGTGGTGGAGCGAGCCCCGGGAACGCCCGACCGAGAGGGGCGGCGCGCGGGCGGCAGCGGGCGGCGGTGGAGCGGAGCCGCGCCGAACCGAAACGTGCGCTGGAGCGGGGCGCGGGGGAGTCGTCGCTCGGGGGCCCAGCCGAGACGTGGGTGCAGCGCCCGGCAGCGGCAGCGAAGCTGCGACCAGAGGAGGCGACGCACGGAGAACTGAGCGGCGTGGCCCGGCCCGGCCCGCGCAGCCCCGAACGTGACCCCGGGAAGAGCGCGCAGGCACCAGCAGCCCCGACAATTCCAACACGGGAGCGACCGAAAGAGAGAACAAAGACGCAGCGAGACAGAAAACAGCAGCCACTCGGAAAAAGAAAAAGATCATAGTACCTAAGATCTTAGGGATAGTGAAATGGTATAATGTTAAACAAAATTATGGTTTTATAACAAGGTGTGACAACCAGCAAGACATATTCATGCATAGAACTGCTATTAAAAAGAATAACCCTGAAAAATGCATCCCATGCTTGGGAGATGGAGAGGTGGTGGAATTTAATATTGTGCTAGGGAGAAAAGGGTTACAAGCATCGCAGGTCACTGGGCCTGATGGCGTTCCTGTAAAAGGCAGTATATATGCAAAAAATCGTAGTAATGTTAGACAATATCTCCATTGTAAGTCCCCCCTACAGTCTCCCTTTCCTAATCCCACCTTTCCCTTTTACCCTATGTCCTATTACCCCCAGTGTATTTCCAATCCGTTTTTTAATCCATGGTTTCCCTCACAAAACCATGCCTTTGCCAATTGTTTCCCCAAAAATCCCTTTCCAATGCCGAGTGGGGGATGAAAAGGGAGAGGGAAGAAATTAAACCCTCTCCTGCCTCAGTTTCCCCACAAAGCATGCTCAGAGAGTTCTGTCTCCCTTCTGTCAGCCCTAAGATGTTCCACAGAATCTGTTTGGACATTTAAAGACTCAGGAGGGTGGCTTGTTTTGTTTTGAAACTGTTCTTGTTATGTTTATCCAGTTGTTTTCATTCTCCTTTTATTAAAATAAAACGGGTGAGGTGTTGGGGTCCCTCCCCCGCCATGTAGCCCTGGGAGAGGGGCCCTGAGGGCACAGACACGGGGCTTCCCTGCCCCTGCTCAGCCTCGTTCCCATTGGTTGGTTTGTGTTCCCTGCGCGGGCAGAAGGACCCTTGGTCCCGTGACTGGAACAGTTCCTGGGCAGAGCTCCGGCCATGCGGCTGGAGAAATAAACATCTCTGAAACAGCTATCAAGAATCTGTCTGTCCGTATATATTTCCTTTCCACGGGACTCCTGGTTCGGTATATGCATGTTGCAGTATCCCCACTGCAACAGGAGAGTTGAACTTTTGTTTTCCTGGGACTTCATTTTTTCCTTTTTTTTCCCTCTGCTGGACTGTTCCAACATCAGAATACCTCGGGAGGAATTTCCACCGAGGCCTTGGCCCTGGAGGTGGGCCCAGCACCTCGTCCCACCTCCAAGGAGGGGGGAGAGATTTACGGAAGGACTCTGAAATTTTCCCAGGTTTTCTCTCTACAGCAAGAGGTTTCATTATTTAGCTTTAGTAGATTTTTTTTTCTGTGTGTTTGTTAAATAAATAGTTTCTATCTCTTTCACTTTTCTTTGAGGAAAAAGTTTTTTTTCCTGAACCTGGTGGGGGGAGGGGTGGTTTGTAACCTGCCTTCTCTCAGAGGATGTATTTCTAAATTTGGCCAAACCAGCACAGTGACAGAGAGACAAAAAGCCTTTTCCAGAATGTCTACCTCACAGCACTGTCACAACACTGTTGCCTCCCCAGGGCCGTCTCATGTTTTGCTGATGACCACTTTTGCTGAAAGTCAGTTAAAAGAGGTTATTTTGCTATGCTTACTTAAGTAGTAACATCCCAAATTTCAGGCTTCTTTTTTAACTGTATGAGTCATACAGTGCAAAAAGGCAACAAAACAACTCAGAAGTCTTGCTGGCTGTTCCTCTGTGGATAAAGGAAGTAAAAAAGAGTGGGACTGGATAAAATAGTGAGATGAAGCACCTGTTGAGACTAGAAAAGCATAAGAAAAATGGGTTAAGGGGCTTCAAGTCCAACAAAAGCAATCACAAATTCACGGGTGTTCGTATGAATCATTCCAAATTTCCTGCCAGAGAGCTTTGGTTTCACTTAATTGCAAAACAAAATGATGAATGAAGAAGGCCAATTCACAGGCATACATACCGTACATTTATTTGCTTATTACTTCTTCCTCACACAGCCCTCTGTTTTCATCCTAGCTATTGATTGGCACTGAATGAGAGAAAAGTCTGGCAGCATTAGATGGACTATTTGCAAAGCACATGAAAAATCCATCACAGCTAGAAAGAAGCAAACAGATGGTAGCTGAAGAGAAGCAACAGCCACAACTCTTACTACCTGTGGTGAAAGAATAAACAATATCAACTGCAGACTACAAAGTGCAGCCTAGAGAGTCTAGCTTTAAATGAGAGAATCAGAGTAGAAAATGGCCAGGTACAACCAAATGTTTGCAAAGTAAGCTCAATAGAAAGGATATTTTGAGAGGATTGCTAAAGCCTACTGACACAAACAGTCCTCTCTACTGCACTCTGCCAAAGAATAAATAGGAAAAGGAGTGGGGAGGAGTAGGGAAGGTATGGGTTTATGTGCAAGAGAGCTTATTTGGATGGAATTTTAATTGCAGTTCTGTATACCACACTGTGGTTGGTTGGCTTCCCACTCCGCCATCCACTTTCAACACACTTTAAAGTGCATTGTACCAAAATCATGCCAAATCATGAAAATGAAAAGATACCTTTCATCAAGGCATTTGTCTGCCACCAGCCCTGTTTACAGATGTCACCAATCCTTTCTGCAACAACCCACACTTCTCTGCAGAATACAATTTGGGAGAGAGACACCAAGACTTTCCCTTTCAGGTTAGGGCAGGTGAGGAAAAAAGCAAGCCATCTTAAAAGCAACTCTACCTGATAGCAGGCAGCTGCCAAGCTGGACTTTGATGATCTCTGTTGGTCCCTTCCAGCTCAGAATATTCTGCGACTCTGTGCTGAAAAGTTGTAACTTAGAAACTGAACGAAGTGCTTGCTCCCCAGGATACTGCATTTCTTGAGGTCACAATCTTATGGAGCAATGATACTTTCCCCAGTCCAGAAAAAACCAGCATGTGACATCACCTCATCCTATGTAGCAAGAATCCCACTACTTTGTAACAGAACTTCTCCACAATACATCTGGTAACAGTAAAAATGACATATATTTCCTTTATTTCTATGAAGCACAAAGCAAAATAAATTGAATGGTGTTCTCATAAAAGGAACATACAGAGATTAAAGAATTTTAGAGTCAGTTTTCAGATCAGCTCAATGCATCACAAATGGCCTTAAGAACTGCCCTTGTCTCTTAGCTGTCCATCACTGAAATGGAATAACTTAATATTGTTTTCCGAGGCTCCAAAGTCCACTAATGCAGATACACGCCTCTATGATTTGATATGCTCAGAAATTATCATAATGAATGCCCAGTTAACAAAATAAAACTACAAACTTTTCCATGGGGACACTGGCTAACTTGCTTTCTATTGCTATTTCACACTTCAAGTTATTCAGACTGCCAAAGAAAGGAAGTCATCAAGTATTTATCTAGGTTGGGATGCCAATGCATAGACACACCCAGGCACCACACTTGCTCCTCCTTCTGTGAGGCAGTCAAGGAATTATTCTGGAATAATAAAACACCAGCAACTATTTCACAGGCCAAAAGAAGGACAGTTGGAATGGAAGGAGCTAAAAGGTAGCTGATGGAGGTACATCTTCCTAGCAAAAGTCCCTAGTGCTACAGTGAAGGAGAGGATGCTTACTGAGAACTTCAGAATAAGATCATATGTTGCTCAAGTGTCTTGCCAATATATTGACATTTAATGAATTTAAGGACTTCCTTTAGCCTTGCAAACATTACAGTTATACTTAACTCACACGAAAATTTACCCAAATGCTTAAATGCTGTTTGATTTTTTTTTAAGTGAAACTTCTAATTTAACTTCAACATGAAGAATAAGAACTAAAAAATTGATAATTACAGCAAAGAGGGCTGAATAGAATATGAGATGGAGGCACTGAACAAGAATTATTTAAGTTTCTCATGAGCAATGTTCTCACATCTCTACATGACTACTCCCAGATGATGCATGCTCTGCTTTAGGTAGTCAGATCCAATAACAATTAAAACAGGCAACGGAAAACAATTCTGCCCTTAGCACCCTGGGTTTGTGGGGGAGTGATCTGCTAGAAGAATATTCCACAAAACAGCACATAACATTGAGCTTACTAAACAAAGTCACTGAACAGAAAATTATTGATTTCGAATATGGGATTACCCATATTTCTGCTCCACTGCTTTGAATTCATTAAAGGTAAAGAAATGCTCAAGAAATGCCAAGCTCCATCCATATGATAAAGCAGTTGAAAAAGTCAGTAACATGTATTTTGAACTTACTGTACAAGCCAAGGTTTACTGGTTACTAAAATACTGAAGATGGTTTAACCAGCATAGGCAGGACCAGTTCAGCACCTCAGCACCAACATTTTTAGCACTAAACCAAAAAACCTGAAGAATTTACCCTGTAGCCAAGACATATACACACACTGCGAAATTCCCAAGACTTTTCAGAGTTCACTCCCTCCCCACGGTTGCCTCTGGGTTCTCATCAGCCACTCCAGCCTCAGCCCAGCTCTTACATTAGAAGAGTTTTATCCATGCTATGGCTGTCCCATAAAGAGAATGCATTAGACACAGGGAGCAAAGGAGAGCCAGCAGGTTACACTGGTTTGAACACTGGCTCTGCACAGCTCTGATGTCAAGGAGAATGAGAGGCAGCAGCTGGGACTATGCCAAGAACCAAACTGAGGGAGCTACAGCATCCTGATCTGCTGGTGCCCTGAACATGTGTGTGCAACACAGCACAGCTTCTGTCTCTTGGACACAGCTCTGCACCACAGTACCCATAACTGCATATTGAGCTGCTGGCTTGCAGCCTGCCTAGGGGGGGCAAGCAGCAACTACGTGCATTTCCTAAGTTCTTCTGCTTCTGATTGTCTTCCCTGCTTTCCTCTATCACCCTGCTTAAATGGGAAATACTTTCACTTCAGCTGTGTTGCTCTGTTTAGAAAGAAAAATGTTAAACACAGGAGTTTACGTTTTTCTCTTCTATTTTTAGGGCCATCTTGGGATACCCCAAACCTCTGACACACGTACACATGTGTAATCATAAACCACTGAAGAGAGAGAACATAGTAGAATGTTTTATTAAGAACATTCACTGCAGAATCCTTTTCCTCAAGTCACCCATAGTCAAGATTCAGTGTTTTATAACCACTTCTTCAGCACAAGTGTGTGGCACGACTTCAAGTGGAGCCCAAGTTAACCTATCTACTTAACTGTTAAGATAGATCTTTTATGCCAATCATTCACTATTTAGGATGCACCCAGACGGGATGGGCCGGGCCGGGCCGGCACCCGCGGGCTCCGGCACCGCGCCGGTTCTCCGGGATGGCGGGAGCTGTCCGCGCTCCCGCCGCGCCTGCCCAGGGCCACGCACGCCGCGGCGGCCCCCGCCGGCCCCCCCGCATCCGCATCCGCACCCACATCCTCCTCCTCCTCCTGCCTCGGAGGGCGGGCGGCGCGGCGCGGCGCGCAAGGTGTGTCTCAGGTGCCCAGCTATATCAGGCGGCGCGGGGCGGCGGCGCGGCGGCCCCATGGCGGCGCCGGCCATGGCCGAGCCGCGCTCCAAGCGGCCCCGGGTGACGCTGCCCGCCTGCCCCGCGCACCGCCCGCTGCCCGCCAGCCGCGTCCGCCACGGCTTCCCGGCCGCCGTGGAGGAGGCGCTCTGCGGCGTCACCGGCGCCCAGCTGGAGCTGCACTACTGCCTGCAGGCGCTGGTAAGGCGGCGGGACGGGCACGGGAGGGCTGCGTGTGTCCCCCATCGGCCCGCCCTGGCAGCCAGCGGCGGCGGGGAGAGGAGGTGCTGGGGCCCGGCTGAGGAGGGTTTAGACGGCAGAGCGGTGCCTGTGCCCTGACGCAGGGGGCTTGGGGGCTCTCCGGGCTCCCCGACCCGCCGGCGGCAGCGCTCCTGCCAGAGCCGCGCCGCGGCCCCTGCGCCCGCGCGGCCACGGAAACAACGAGGGAGGTCCGGAAGGCGCGGGCCACGAAACGAGCGCTCGCGTGTTTTGGGTAGCTCACAGAGGGGCTTTTGCCTGCGGAGGATGGACAGGAACAGGGAATGTTAACAGCTTTGGAGTATAACGCTTGAGTGGGTTTCCCCCCAAACTTTGTAGAACAGTTGTGTGTGGTTAATTATGGTCTGTGAACGCCGCGGATGGCTTAGGGTTTCTTGCTCCACAGGCATGAACTTTGGACAAGAAATTATAAAAGGTATCACTGATACCATGTAAAATTCATGCCAAAATTGCATCTGGCTACATGTCAAGCATCAAGGCAAACATATAACTTAACAGAGACATTAAAATAAAAAAATCAAAATTATCAATGCCATACCTTCTGATGCCAAGCATCCACTGGGAAGCAACACAAACTATATTCAGTATATCCCCAAGATCCTTCAACTGAGTTTGGAGTCAAGTATAAGTTCAATAAAAATTTAAGTATGCAATAAAACCTCTCTACCTGTTAAGCCTGTGGATTAAAAAAATTGTAGCAATTGGCAGCTGGATGGGATGGAGAAAGCTCAATTAGAAAGTGACTGTGGATAAATCAAACCTAAAAATGTGAACATCTTAAATAGTGAATGATTGACATAAAAGATTTACCTTAACAGTTAAGCAGATGTGCTAACTTGGGTTCCACTTGAAGTCATGCCACATGCTTGCACTGAGGAACTGGTTATAAAACACTGAATCTTGGCTGTGCTGTCAACAGAAACAGGAATGAATGACTTGAGGAAAAGGATTCTGCAAATACTGCAGTGAATGTTCTTAATAAAACATTCTACTATGTTCTCTCTCTTCAGTGGTTTATGGTCACATGTATGCACGTGTGTCAGAGGTTTGGGGTATCCCAAGATGGCCCTAAAAATAGAAGAGAAAAACGTAAACTCCTGTGTTTAACATTTTTCTTTCTAAACAGAGCAACACAGCTGAAGTGAAAGTATTTCCCATTTAAGCAGGGTAATAGAGGAAAGCAGGGAAGACAATCAGAAGCAGAAGAACTTAGGAAATGCACGTAGTTGCTGCTTGCCCCCCCTAGGCA
The DNA here is from genome assembly GCF_020740725.1 of Corvus hawaiiensis. Taxonomy (NCBI): domain Eukaryota; kingdom Metazoa; phylum Chordata; class Aves; order Passeriformes; family Corvidae; genus Corvus; species Corvus hawaiiensis. The sequence goes on along the minus strand of NC_063218.1, from coordinate 50,309,445 downwards.
GGCTGCAAGCCAGCAGCTCAATATGCAGTTATGGGTACTGTGGTGCAGAGCTGTGTCCAAGAGACAGAAGCTGTGCTGTGTTGCACACACATGTTCAGGGCACCAGCAGATCAGGATGCTGTAGCTCCCTCAGTTTGGTTCTTGGCATAGTCCCAGCTGCTGCCTCTCATTCTCCTTGACATCAGAGCTGTGCAGAGCCAGTGTTCAAACCAGTGTAACCTGCTGGCTCTCCTTTGCTCCCTGTGTCTAATGCATTCTCTTTATGGGACAGCCATAGCATGGATAAAATACTCTAAATGTAAGAGCTAGTTAGATCTGTTAGCGTGGTTAAATATGGCAGTGGTGTAAGTTGTTACTTTCCCATACAGAACAGAACAAGGCCTGCAGGGGATTTAGGGTTGTAATACTTCTGAAATTATAGAATGGCCTGGGTTGGAAAGGGCCTTAAAGATCATCAGGTTCCAATCCCCCTGCCACAGGCAGGGACACCTTTCCCAGGCCCAGGTTGCTCAGAGCTCCAGTCAGCCTGGCTTTGAACACTTCCAGGACTAGGCATTCACAGCTTCTCTGGGCAACCTGTTAGGGTGCCTCACCACCCTCACAGTAAAGACTTTTTTCCAAATACCTAATGTAAACCTGCTCTTTCAGGTTGAAGCCATTCCCCCTTGTCCTGTCACTGCATGCTCTTATAAGAAGTCCCTCTCCATCTTTCTTGTAGGTTCCCTTCAGCTACTGGAAGGCCACAATTAGGTCACCTCAGAGCCTTCTCTTTGCCAGGCTGAACAAACCCAATTCTCTCAGCCTTTACTCATAGGAGAGGTGCTCCTTCCCTCTGATAACTCCTCTGAACTCGCTCCAAAAGATTGATGTTCTTCCTGACATGCCTTCCCAGGCATGACCTACATATTGAAGGTGTATAGTTCAGTAGCAGTATCCATTAGTTTGGAATACCATTGTCCATCATAAAACTGATAGATAGATGCAAAGTTGTACTTATTCTCTCTTTGGTATTTGCCTCATCTTTCTCATACCTTTGAAAGCTAACTTTTGACTGGAATGCAGGCCTGCAGGGATAAATTTTATGTTCTCTGTGCTGGGATTCTGCTTAAAAAACAAAACAAAAACCCTTTACAAAACACACACAGGCTAACCACTCATAAATAAAATATTCTGAAGATCTCTTAACTGCTACTGCAAGAATAACATCAGTACTACAGTTGCCTGACCAATATTAAAGGACAGGAGGAGTTCTAGTAGAAGTATAGAGATTCTTCATTTCATATTATAACTACTTACTTCATTTATTGTAGAAATTGGATCAAGGTCTCCAAAGTAATTATACTTTGTGAACAAAACACCAAGTTCTGTTAAAGCCACATTCTGCTGCAAGTGAGTCCCATCTCTGGCAAATCTTAACACTCCTGTTTTGTGTTGTTAGGGTGAATATTTTGATCAGTCACATGTGGCTCTACCAAATATTTCGAAGTTCTTCCTGCATCAAGCTCTAGAAGAGAGAAAAGCTGCAGAGGCATTGATGAAGTATCAGCAAGAAAGAGGAGGCCATTACTGCTCTAAAACCATCCAGGTGGGTAGTAGTCAAGAAGTTTTGAAGCAGCTGTGATCTGTTTAACTTACTGAATTGTACTGTTGGTACTTCAGATCTCTGCATTCACCCACTATCAGATTTCCAGATATAATTTACCTGTAATACTAATGTACATGGTTTTGTTCTTGATTGTGATGCCTAGAAACTGTCAGACATACAGTTCTAACTCTACAGGGTGGCTTTCCAGCCCAAAAGAATATGGAGTGTGTTCCCCTTTTCTTTTACTCAGCTAGACACTGCTGTTTCCAGTATGCTGTAATGGATTATGACTCCTTAAATTGTGCTGAAACAGCACACTTGTCTCCTTCACACTGAACCTAAGTAGAAGCTTAGACATGATTAGCAACCTAAGAAGAGTGGTAAGGAAGGAGAACCACCCAGCTTGGGGCAGTAGTTGATTTCCTAAAGTACAGCTCATGACAGACAGTTCAAATTCTAAGATCTAACTTAGGCTTGCACGGGTACAAAGGAATAACTCAAAGTTTTCAGGAAAAAAATAACCCACCTCACTGGTTTAAAACCAGGGGGCTGATTCTCCTCTACCAAGTTAGTTAATACAGAAGGCTCTTCTTTGGTCCATCATAGCAGTTGTTAAGCTGTAGAAAGTAAAAAGGCTATTGTGAAAAATCTTTCTTAACACTCAGTTTGCATCAAGGAAGAGCTTAGGACTTCCAGTACTTAAAGGGGGCCTACGGCAAAGAGGGAGAGGGACTCTTTATCAGGGAATGCAGTGTTAAGATGAGGGATAACAATTCTTAACTGAAAGAGGGCAGATTAAGACTAGATATTAGGAAGACCCTCTTTACTGTGAGGGTGGTGAGACACTAGAAAAAATTGCCCAGAGTAGTAGAGGATGCCCCATTCCTGGGAGTGCTCAAGGCCAGGTTGGATGGGCCTTTGATCAGCCTGGTCTAGTGGAAGATGGCAGAGGGTTGGGTTTTAAGGTCCCTTCCAACCCCAACCATTCTATGATTCCTGGTGTAAGAACCCTCCTCAGGCATAGCTGCTGCTATCTAAATCTATTCCTTGAAGAAGTGCTTGGATTCTGCCACTTGTTGCAAAATCCTAGGACAACTTGTTTAGAGCACCAGGTTAAGTTGCAGGAATCCATTGATGAATGCAGATACATGAGCTGTTCTTCTGAATAAATACAATTCTGTCTTTGTTTTCAGAAACCAAACTGTGATTATGCAGTCGGTCTGATGAAAGCCCTGGAACTAGCAATGGTACAATGGAAAACTCTGCTACGATATTTTGAAGAGCTTTATGCCCTGAGTGTTGAAAATTCAGACCCTCATAGCGCAAGCACTATCAAGAAACAATTTATTGGGCCCAAAATCTGGAAGATCAAGCTGATGGGAGATCTGCTGACCAATGCTCGCAGGCTTGACTGTTCCCAGGATGGCAGAAATAGTCTTGGGGATTACTTTATGGACCGGTTACAGAAAGAGTTCAGGACCAGCATAGAGCCAGAGTCTAGTGATCACTGCAGGCCCTGCCCGCCTCTCCAGCAGTGCACAGGAGCTGCAGAAGGTCTGAAGCGACCCCAGAGAGAATGCTCCCAGCACAGAGATGGCATAGGGCCGATATATGCAACCATACACTGCACTACGATGCTGCCACAGTGTAACGATGGCACAAGAACAAAGCTGAAGCAGGGCAGGGAGGGCCTTTAATGCTGAGGCTGCTGCAGCTACGGGGCAGCTCCTCAGGCAGACCTGTCCCGAGGGTGGAGCTGGGACCAGAACGAGGAGACACGATGCTCTGTCACTCCTCCTGCTTTACACCCATCCCCACACCCTCTGCTGAGTCACAGCTCAAAATCTAGCCCATACCACTATTTGGTTTAAATGATAGCAAGGTTGCTAGCTAGATTGTCACATTTATCTATGCAATTCTTCCTAGAAGCCAAAAGCTCTCAAGCTTCTTTTCTGTCTTAAATCATTAACAGGATTAGTTAGTGCAAATTATTTTAATAATATACATAATTTTTATTAAAACAAATGAAAAAGAAACCACTGCCCCTTTAGTGCAAGGAAACTTTTATATGGCAGAAAATCCAAATATTTAGATTTATATTACTGAATATTTTATATTACTATTTAGGTATTTTAAATTACTAACAAGTATAGTAACATAATGAACTTATTTTTGAAAAGACTTGTTTGAAAACAACGTTTTCTTGTCTTATTTCTATCACACTAGCAATTTAAGTAAGTAGTCTAATGCATTTACTGATCAGCTATTTCTAGTATACTTCTTCAGGATGAAGGATGCAAACATTTCCTCAACAGTGGGAATAAGAAAACGTGCCAATTTCTCTACTGTTATTGCCTAGTTGGCTTTTTTCACCCTCAGAAAGCAGATGAGAGAAATTAGGAGTTCTCATTAGATGAGAACTTCAGAGGTTCTACGGCGTATTTTTCAAGTGTCACTGAAGAGAGTAGCTCTAGGACTTTGTCCATACTTAGCATAGGATGATTGCTTTAATTATGATACAGATCCCTATCTCAGCTAGCTCAGTAAAGGTATTACTGTGGCACTCCTGCTACTTCTTGTATTCCTTATTTGGTCCCAAGTAGGGGCATGAGATCCTAGTGAAAAAACAGCACACTTAACTAGAATTGCATCAGAGAGAGAGGCCACTCATTAGTTTTGCCTTTCAATTAGGGCAGTGTTAGCCAGCTTGGTTATAGTCCAGAGGTGTCCAAGTTCCTCTCATTAGTCTCCTACCAGAGTGCCCCATTCTGTACCCTGGCTCCCAAGGTCACCTAAGAGGAGCAACTGGCTGGATCAGCAGCCTGCAGTTAGGGGGTTTTTTGTCATTATATACATCTTCTATGCAATTGGAGTTTGATTCATTGAAAGATTGCCTCACACTTTCATGTAATATTTTAGCTGATACTCCTGTTTTGCTTGAAAATAAATTCAGTTCTATCTTTGCATCTCCATTGTATTCCTCAATTCACCACCCAGGCATGCTGGTATTCTTCTCCAAGAGATTTTGCATATGTATACTAAACTGCACCAGTATTTTTCTACATCTAAGAGGTTGTGCATGATGGAAGAGTATGCCACAGAGTGAAAATAAATGCCAGAAAACTGCATTACTATAAAAGCACTGCACAATGAAACATTTTTAGTAAATTCTGATACAGCTGCAGTTAAGTAGCAATTTCTGCAAAGCCCACCTACCTTCTGTTGGTGTTGTAACATGGGACAGAAAATTACAGTGCAGATGATTTCCCCATCTTTTCTGTGAATGTGGCTGAACTTTGGGAGGGGAGACACAACCACTGTAGAACAACCCCATATTCAACCATAAAAATAATGTGCCACAGGAATGGCTCAAAGCACTTTCAGCAACATGCTAGATTTGCCTGTGTTGAGATTGCTGCTCTCTAATACAGCAGGAGTTTAAAAGATATTTCCATCTGGGCTAGATTCCATCACCCATCCTCATGCTGAGCATACCTTATTCAACAATTAGTTCCACTGACTGCAACTCAACATGAATAAGAGCAATGGAATCTGTCCCTCTCAGTATTAAAATACAGCCCACTAAGTGTGAACAGAGCAAAGCTACTAACTGATTATAAACTAGTGCCATACAAAACTACTTCATGTACTACTGGTAATGTTTAACCTACTTGTACAACAACCTTCTCCTTTTAAAAGTTGATGACCTTCTGAAACGTAGTTACAGCCTCCTCCATGGTTTACAGCACTTAAATTTTTACCTTAAACAAATTCCAAAATAACAAAGAACCCGACTTTAAAATTTTTCAGAGCAAGACTTACTTGCCTCTTATTTTTCCATTAAGTAGTGCCATTTCTGTTTCTCAGACTTCTCATGTTCATCTTCTAACCAAATGTATCCACACACTCTCAGAATATAAGTCTTTCTCTCTCCCTTTTCCTTTGCCAGAATATGTTCTGGGCCCTCTGCCTGAAAAGACAATTCTGTTAATTTTAGATAAACTCACAATCAGCTGTTTTCCCAGTCTCTGTCCTCTGAAAAAGAAAAGAGAAATCAATCAGTTACTGTAGATAATAAGCTCTCCTTGTCCACATGCTGCTTCTGCTGAGAGGCCACATATGCTTGTGAAGATGGTCTCACTACCTGTCAGTTGTGTATAGGATGAGTCTGCCCATGCTTCTTGACGTAGGAAGTACAATCTGCTTCTGCCTTCCCAGCTTCCTTTTCAATCACATCCTGAAAAAAATGAGATGAAGGAATGTGGAACAGATATAAGGGCAACAGCTCTTACAGAAACTTTGCAAATTCTCTTTCTCTGCTGAATGCTTGTTGATCCACACTCTCTGTATCTGTATTTCCAAAGCAGTGCCCAAACAATCCAAACACACAGCCTGGGGTAGCTCTAAATAGCTAGTGCAGCACCAGCACTCTAAACACAGCATCCAAACTGGAAGCTCTGGAGAGACCTAATCTTCCAAAGAGGTTTAACAATGTAATACTTGTAAATGCTTGCCATAAGCACCTCCTATGGTTGCCTGTTCTCAAAGTGAGGAATGCACTTAAAAGTCTCCAAGTGGAGATTGTTCTGTCCTTCATCCTTTTCCCCTATGGCCACACAGAACTGAGAAGAGCATCTCAGGGTTTGTTCTTTGCAAGGATGTTTTTTCAGGCCCCACTGTACAAGGCAACATCTTTCTGGACAAACCTGTCTTTGGGAATTACACTGGAAAGTGGCTGTTACTGGTGGCAGCAGCAGGGAATTACAGAATCACAGAATTGTCAGGATTGGAAAGGACCTCTGGAGATCAGCATGTCCAAACCCAAAGGAAGGTGTCCTCAAGGGCACCTTCACTGGAAGATCACTGTGTGGAATTCACTGTCTGGTCACAGCTTTCTGCTGACCTTTTCGCTTGGATAAATTCATGCACTTGAGCCCACATTCACGGGCAATTATTGGCAAACTCCCCGTAGTGCTTGTCCAAGCCCCACTGTTTGTCACCACTTTGCCCAAGGTAACCCCTATGCACTTCAGCCCCTGAGTGTCTTTCCCTGGGGTCACATATAAGCTAGAAACAGAGGCAGAATAGGCTACAATACTGACTAAATATTAGGTAAAATTACCTTTTTCCAAAAATCAAGCCAATGGTCTAGAGCGAGTTTAAGTGTCTTGAGTGGGTCACACTGCCAGCACCAAGCCTTGATACCCCGTTTTACATGTTCAGTTACAGCATAAAACTCCTGCTCATTTATACTTGTTTTACATTATTATACACCTTGCACTATTTTGAATACAAATTATTTTTAGTTTGTTAGCTGTTCAATGAAGATTTAAAACCAAATATCTTTATTCCTTCTGGATCAAAGAACCTCTGTAATAACAGTGACGTGTCTCCACAGGTTGCCACTCTGCCTCTCAGAAACAGCTGGGAGATACATCTCTAAATGTGTAGGGGTGGTCAGTAGCTGATCTCCTTGGGACATACTGCTTTTCAGCATTGGGTACAGTGAAAGAATGAATTTGGACAGAGTCAAAACCAAATCGTTTTTTCTTTAAATAAAACCTTTATCTTTTAGGGATGCTGACAGAATGTGACTTACAGCTCTTATCTTGTACTCAAAGATATTTAGGGAAGTAGAAAATGGGGACTGCAGATTAGGAATTTTTACAAAAAACCAAATCATGTAACAATCATGTAACCATCATAGCAGCCCGTCAGAGAAATCATAGGCACAGGGACTGGGGATTGCCCTTTGCTGGATGTTTTCAAATTCTGACAGTCAGCCCCTTGTGCCACTGAAGACAGAGCTTTGCTGCTGATTTTAAATGGACTGAAATTTCACCAGTGTTTATAACTGCAGGACAGAAATTAATTTTAGCTTGTGGGACATTAAATATATGCACTACTATTTTAATCATGAAGTCAGTGAAACCACATGGTTGAATTACTGAAGCCCTCTGAGAAGAACCTAATTTCTCATCTCCAAATGATACTCAAAAAGCAGAGTAAAAACTCTGGGACCCCTGAGAGACGTTGCCAAACCCATGCCACTTCCCCAAGATCCAAACTGTCCCACAGCTAGAAATAAATCCTTATCGCGCAAGCCATCCAACCGCAGCAAAAGGCCACGGCGCGGGGAGAGCTCCATCTCTCCCAAGGTTTCCGAGTCAAGGTGAACAGAGCTGGCAGAGGAGCGCGGGATGCGGCGTTCGCAGGGACACCGCGCTCCCGAGGGAAGGCTGGCGCTTCCCGCTGGGACGGGCCCACACCGCCCCCTGCAGGCGCTCCTGCCGCAGCGCCACCGCGCGGCCGCGACCCGCCCGTCCCGCCGCTCCCCATCGCCGCCGCTCCCGCACCTCCGGCCTCTCCGCGGTGTCCCCGCTTCCCCGCTCCCGGCTCTCCGCTGTGTCCCCTGGCGCCGCCCGCCACCAGCAACGCCCCCGCAGTCATTACCCCTGTGGCCGCAGAGCCGCGGCCGCCGCGGCCGGACCTGTCCCGGAGCTGGGGGCTTCTTCCGTGCGAGGAGCCAGCGGAGCCGCCGCCGGTGTGTGCGGGAACAGCGGGGCGCGCCGCTGTCCCCCCGGGCGAGCGGCCGGCGGCGCCCGGCACCTTCGGGCATCGGGGCGGCTGCTCTCCCTGGCGCGCCGGCAGGGCGGGCTGAGAGGGAAAAAAAAAAAAAATAAGGGGAAAATGTAGCCCTGCGCACATCCGAGCGCTCGGCTGCCGCTGCCCCTGCCCCAACGCCCGTGGGACACCGCGCCCCCCCCGCCGCCCCGGCCCCCGACCCGCCCGGCCGCGCCCCCCGGCCCGCCCCATCCCGACCCGCCGCGCCGGGGGGCTCAGCCATAAATACGGCCCCGAGTGGCGCTCCCAGACCGGCGCGGCTGGGGAGGGGTTTCGGGGCTGCAGCCAGCGCTGGTGGCCTCGCCTGGGAGAGGCTGCGAGGGTCTCGGCTCCGCACACCCGCCCGGCCGCACAGCAGCCCGGTCGAAGGCCCCTCCGTTCTGAGCCCCTCGCTGTCACCTCTGGCCCAGCCGCTGTCCCCTCCGCCGCCCCCATGGACTTACTGGGCCCCATGGAGATGACGGAGGGCTCCCTCTGCTCCTTCACAGCCGCCGATGACTTCTACGATGACCCGTGCTTCAACACGTCGGACATGCACTTCTTCGAGGACCTGGACCCCCGGCTGGTGCACGTCGGGGGTCTGCTGAAGCCCGAGGAGCACCCGCACCACCACGGGCACCACCACGGGCACGAGGAGGAGCACGTCCGGGCGCCCAGCGGGCACCACCAGGCTGGCCGCTGCCTGCTGTGGGCCTGCAAGGCGTGCAAGAGGAAGACCACCAACGCTGACCGCCGTAAGGCCGCCACCATGAGGGAGCGCCGACGGCTCAGCAAGGTCAATGAGGCCTTCGAGACCCTCAAGCGCTGCACCTCCACCAACCCCAACCAGCGCCTGCCCAAGGTGGAGATCCTGCGCAACGCCATCCGCTACATCGAGAGCCTGCAGGCCCTGCTGCGGGAGCAGGAGGACGCTTATTACCCGGTGCTGGAGCACTACAGCGGGGAATCGGATGCCTCCAGTCCCCGCTCCAACTGCTCCGACGGCATGGTGAGTGCCCCAGGGAGGACTCCCTGCCACCAAGGTGCTCTGGACATTGTTGGTCCAAACCTGAGCAGGGCGAGTCTCCTCTTCCTGCCTTCCCTATAGCAGCTGCCTTCTGTACGTCCCCAGGCAGAAGACAAAGTCCTTTCTCGTGCCTGGAGCACCCACAGCAAAGGGAGGTTGGGTCCCCACAATGGCAGGATCTCTGGGAAAGAAGAATCTCTTACACACTTTGTTCCCTGGGATGAGAAATTAGGCAGGTTCCCCATGTCCTGGAGGAGCCTGGGGAAAGCTGCTGGGGGAGGACTTCAGGAAGTTGCCTGGGATGGGCACCTGGGGGCATTGCCTGTGCTCTCGTAGCTCCTGAGGCATCTCTGTTTCCATCCTCTGCTCTATCATTACCTTTGAATCCTCTAAGGACAGCAGAGAGGAAGGGCCCCCTCGGACATGATAGTTACACAGGAATTGATAAGAGTCTGGGTTTTGTTTTCTGCTATTCATCATGATAACAGGAGGAGGGTCTAAGCAACAAGAATTGTTTTTCTTGACCCTTAAGAAAAAGATTCTCCATTTCTCTTCTCACTTACTTCATCCCCTCCATAGATATTTACAAGCAATAGGAAGGAGAATCCAGGCTTTCAGTCCTGTTTGTACATTATGGGCATGGGAGAAGAAGGGTGGGTGCCAGAGAGGGTGTCTCATCCCCACATTTTTTGGCTGGGGCTGTAGGTTCAGCCTCTGGGCTGGTAGGATGTGGTGACCAGAGTCCAGGACAGCTCTCTGGATGGGCCGTGAACAGCACTTTCAGGCCAGAGACTGCTTTTTGTGCTCTAGTGGGGATAATTGTTACTGAGTTGAGTATCTGTGATTATGAGATACTTGACAGATTGGAGAGATTTACACAAATTATTCCTCTTCAAGATACAGCCTCTTTTAATAGAGGAATTCCGTTGTGGGTTGAAGTATTGGAAACAAATACATTAGTCAGTGTTCTGTAGCATTTTCTATACAAAATGGAAATGGGAAGAGAAACTGAAGGAAATACAAAGGGACAAAGGTAGACAGAGGCTTTTAAAGAGGAATTCACGTTTAGAAAAATCTTCAAAAACTAAATTCAAAATATGCCATTCCCCTTTCGGTCTCCCTGTTGTAAACTAAAGATACATGAAGGGCTGTATCTGATCAGAATGCTGGAAAGCCTCATCTCATCTCTAAAGCTGCAGCATTCGATGCAATAGTGGTAACTTTCCCGTGGAACAGCTGTGCCACATAAAATATTCTGGGGTGGATCCCCTTCTAGCCAAGTTACGTTCTTCCTCACTCAAAAAATCTACAACTTGATGGCATTTCAGCCAGGACTGGAATGATGGCACAGACTAGAGACTGAAACATGAAATTAGATGGTTACCAGGATTGGGGTAAGAGCCTGACCTCACTCAGGTTTCTCTCCTTCCCAGATGGAGTACAGCGGGCCTCCTTGCAGCTCCCGCAGAAGGAACAGCTATGACAGCAGCTACTACACAGAGTCCCCAAATGGTGAGTACGTGCCCTAACAGCAGTGTGAAACACTGAGACAGAGGCAGGCAGTGCAGCAGCTTTCCTGTGCCTGCTCTGTGTCCAGCTGGGCTGAGAGGGGAACCTGCCTTTCCAGCCAGCGAGCCATTGCTGCTGGTAGAGGCATTGGATTTTCTCTAGGTGCATTTGCAAATAAGGGGATGTATTATAGCTGTATTTCCTGTTTTGCAAATACAACATTTGGATAGAAGTGTGTTCTCTGCAACTAATTTTCAGCGTTTAACCATATCTTACATGAAGACTCTTCTTACTCTGTTATTGATCCAAACTGGAGTAATTTACGATTGATTTCAAATCTGTTCTTCCCTTTCTATGCGCTCAGGGAAGCCTTGGATCCTCCCTGCCCAGAGCACTGTAGTTGGGCCTCTCTTCCATTTTGAAACTACAATCTATTTTCTGATAATTGGTGTCCTTCACGAATATTCATTTCCTCTGAGTCTTCACATGCTCACAAATGTGTGCTGCCCACTGATGTTAAGGACCCACTGGATAACCTGAGCACTTTTGTCTGTTTTTTTAGATCCAAAGCATGGGAAGAGTTCTGTTGTTTCCAGTCTCGATTGCCTCTCAAGCATTGTAGAGAGGATTTCCACAGATAATTCCACATGCCCCATACTGCCTCCAGTGGAAACTGTTGCTGAAGGGAGTCCCTGTTCCCCTCCAGAAGGAGTGAGTCTGAGTGACAGTGGAGCCCAAATTCCTTCCCCCACCAACTGCACCCCACTTCCCCAGGATAACAGCAGCAGCAACCCCATCTACCAAGTGCTATAAGGACCCCTCCAGCTGGACTGCACCGAAAACAATTTGCTCCGTTTGGCCACGCTCAAGACCTGCCTTCTAAGGTTGAAAAGACTTCTTAAGACTTGTTCCAGTTTTAAAATATCACTGAAAATTCCTTCAACTATATAACTTTGCAAACCTGTATCACTTCAAAATACACATAGTTATTTATTGGTTGTTAAACTAAAGTTATTTAATATGTCTAGAGAGAAAATTGTATACCATGAAATGGCCAATGTTTAATCTGGGCTGTGGGGAATAGGAAGTTGGCTCTTGAATGTGGAGGAAAATAGAAATCTACAGCAGTAGTGGCATGACTACTTCCTATTACTCCTGTTCTGGCCAAAATAAGGTTGTGGACCACTTTTTATAAAACTTTTGTATAATTGTAAATAAGAGTTGCTTTCCAAAAAAAAAAAAAAAAAAGAAAAAAAAAGGAAAAAAGAGCAAAAGAAATAAAATTAAAAAAAAAAAAAGAAAGCAAAACTTAAAACATAAAAGGGAAAAATTTAAAAATATTTAATATTGCTTGGTTTGTCGTGTCAAACTTTAACTTTATATATTTATACGATGTGGTTGCCAAGAATGTTTTCAACAGTATTCTAAATAAAGACCCTTATTTATAAAATCTGTGGTGTTATCTTGACTTTCATTAGGGCTTCTAGAATTACTAGTGCATTTAGGGGTGGTATTAGATCTCTGCCTTGGCAGGAAGAAGATACAGGCTCTGATTCAGCAAAGAAATCAAGAACATGCTTCAGTTGCACTACTTTGCATAAATACGCTGCTGACAAAGGGTCTACTTTCTTCATATTCTATCGTGGTCATTGCTAAACCAAGACCTGAGCATCACAGGTCATTATTAAAGGGATCAGTAAATAAGCACGTTTCTCCTCCTGCCTCCAAAATTTACAATTACATCGCAGGACTTGATCTTACAAAGATGTGTTGAAACTAGGAATCACAAAAAATTAGACTCTCCAAATTCCAATGTAGCTACTGAAACTTAAAGTCCTACAACACTATCTCAAGACCAAGAACTACATTTTTGGACAAACGTTCACATTTTTCATTCAAGTTTTATTTTTCAAGTGTTTGTACCATGTTCATGTATTCTCAGATATCAGAAACTAATTGCAAAGGAGTTCTTGTCATAAAGTTCAAGTTACAGTTCACAGTTTTCCTCAAGTTCAAGTTGGAATTTAGGCCAAAGATAGGCAGTTTTAATTTGGGTTTGAACTTTATGCATCTCTGGCAGCATCACTCCAGGGATTTACTTCTTGTTTAGAGCCTCTCTAAAAATAACCAGTGGGCTCTGTTTCATTCAGTATCTATGTGTAACCTTGAAAGCTGGCTGTGCAACTGAAAAATGTTAAGCCCTGAGCTGGTTGTCATTGGAAAGTAACCATCAGGGCATTTCTGTGCATCTGGACAAGAATAACCAGCAACTACAACCTGTTTCTTATCACATGCCTATGATTTATGGATTTTGTATAAACATCACAGTGAAATGAAAACAAAAAACACACTGAAAATCAATCTAGGTATTGTCATCATCCCTAAATACTTTGATGACAGATTAGTCATTGTATTCTCTGTTAGGTGACTATTAAAAAGGGAGTTTATGCAGCTCTTACCTCTTAAGCAGGAAAAAGAAAAGGGAACAGCTAATTCCAGGGAACATCTCCCACTCCTTTAATCATGTATGGCCTTGAAGATCAATGTTCTGCGGAGAGGAGAGGAGAGGAGCAAGCTGCCATGTATTGAACAGAGCAATGCAGTTGCTTCTTCTTCCTGGGGCAGTCATGCTCTGAGCTTGCTGATTTATCTGAAGCCAGAGGGGCAGGGATGGTAGCAGCCATGGGTATTCCTTCCTCATCCATGAGCTTGTGGTCATGGTGGATGATAAATCAATGTCGAGGTGCAGGACCATTCTGTGGAGCAGCCCAGGCTCCCACGGATTGGAGAGGACTCCGAGGCAGGACTGGCCACTCAGCATCTTCATCAAAGTTCAACTTTGTAAAGGTCTCCCATTGATTTCCCTGTGGGTAGAAAACACTCCAGCCCATAAAGACTGAGCTTACCCCTTTTGTTTTTCCATTAAAAATAAAAATCAAATGAATTTGAGAATGCGCTAATTCATACTAACATGAATCAGGAGGATCTCTAGTAAGGTCGGAAAAATGGCCCAGTTGGAAGCCTGTATCCCTAACTTACAAAAGCTAAGGAAAGACAGTTGCCTCACAAATCAGGACCTCACATATCATCAATATCATTTTCATTGCCTTCAGCAAACATTCAATCAGGCCCACAATGCAAAAGATCCAAAAATATGCTTTTGTGGAATACGAAAGATCTTTTAATTCCCATAATTTGAGGTTGGTAAAAGTAGCAATTTTACTGCCATTAAATGACAACCAAAAAGTCTTTTGCCAGCTCAGGAATGACAGAGGCTCTGTCATATACTGGCAGCACATAGTTCGTGCCTGCCTTGCTTGCACCCCACTTCTGAGGGACACAGTCAGGTACCTGGCTGTAGGGCTGGCACAGCAGAGCAGGCACAGGACAGTTGTGCTCAACAATGTACATGCAGTTCCATGTGGAGTCATGTATATTGCATTTCACTGATTTATTTTAGCCACCCCAGTTTCCACATACTGATGTTAATGTTACAACAGAGAACAGGCATTTGGCACATCCCAAAATAGAAGGATGGATGATGAAGAAAAAATATTCATAGGTTTCCTAAGCAGAGCCCATCTTTCTTCCATTGATGTCAGTGAGAAAAGTTCACTGAAGTAAGGCCAAAGGGCATCAGCACTGATAAATACATGTTCAGATTACAGATATATTTATTTTTTTACTTAGATAAGGAAAATTGTTCCCTATGCGATTTCTTCCTGTATATTTCTAAGGTAATAAATATATTTAAAACAAATCCCTGTGCATCAAGAGGACAGCATGTTACTGATAGAATTATATCCCAGTCTATGAGTAAATACTTGGAAGCTAGTAATATTTGGACTCATAGATTTAGCCTAGTTCTGACACAACCAAGGAGCGTACGCAAGACTGATCCAACATTTACGAACTTTGGTTCTTAAATTGGGCTCCTGAAGATTAATTTCGGCATTTAGGGCTGATCCTACAAGACAAAGTGCAGAAATTTGGTCTACAGAAATGCTCCAGCATGGGCTATGAACACACACTGATAGTCTGAAAGTTTGTATCGGACAGGTTCCAGTTCAGTACAATGTTTCCTAAGGAAGACTACCTCCGAAGGGAAAGTTATCCCAATACAAACAATTAAAGGAAAGTAGCTGTCTTCGAACAGAATAAGTGTGCATTTTAGGAATGTTTGATTTGATTTGGTAACTTAAGAAAGCACTGCATGACAAACACAGTATTACTGGTTTATCTCACTCAAACCACTGCTATGGAAAAAGTGAAGAGGAATAAATTGATACCTTACTTATACATACTAAGTATGTATACATACATGATTTTACATTTCATCAGGTCATTTGCAAGTATGAGAATGAAAAGGATCTTCTTCCTACTTTCAATATTTCACAACAAAATGCAGTAAAATTGCTGGGTTTTCAAATAACAATGTTAAACACCATTTCCTGCATTATCATAGCAATACTGCTACAGAAGTATTTCACGTACTGAACATTCAATTTTAGGTAAAAGATATATGAACTATTCCTGGTATATTTTTTCCCTTTAAAAAGATTTTATTATCTGTATCCAAATATATCAAAGAAATATTAAATTGGCAGTTGCTTCACACCAGATGCTGCTCTTCTAAAATGACTTGTCATTTTCAACTCAAGATAAAGACCTTAGAAAACCCCTTGAAAGTGGAAGCAAAAACAGTTTTCATTTTACATCTTACATTTTGCAGAGATATTTGAAAGGTTCAAAGGGTGCAAAGGGCCAAAACTGCTATCTTCAGAAGAACTACATCCAAAACAGACAAAGAAAGGTTTACCTCATACCTCATGAATTTTAATGAAAATAAATTAATATTTCCTTTTTGTTTAAAAATTTCCTTGAAATCAGTAGGAATATTTCCAGCTTCAGTAGGAATATTTTCAGACTACTGCCCATAATAGTGTCTGGGATAGTGTTCACGTAGCAGTGCAAAGCCAGGACAAACTCCCTGCTGTGACCCTTTGCTCGTGCTCAGGTCACTGACCCATTTCTGTCACAACACTTTCAGATGTGCCGATCTCCCTGAGCACAACCCTCTGAACAAGTTGCCAGGCTTTAGTGCTCACCTGATGTTGAAAGTACAAACCAGAAACTGCCCCCATAATAGTGCTGAAAGCGTACAACCGTTCCTAAATGAGTGGCTGACACGGAGCCTGTGATAGCAGCAGATGGTAGGAAGGTCATTTCATATAACTTGCATGTGGCAGTCTTGGCTTCACAAGCAGTGGTAAAAAGGTCTTTGTAAAGTCAGAGTGCAAATCTCTGACAGCACGACCTGGAGATCATCTTGGGAGGCACATCCAAGTACCTCATTAAGCACTGTTTACTATCAGCTCACCCTCCCTCAGCCTTTCAAATCACTGGTTTTCTAGTAAAACTGTTGAACAGCCATGACCTCCTCTCCTTGATGGATGCAGCATGCTCCCTTCTCAACAGGCTTGTTGCACAACTGGGAATGTCATTAAATGGAGACCTTTCAATATCTGACATTTCAGGGCTAACGAGGGAGAGGATGGTCCCTAGCACACTACAGAAGAGCCTTCAGATAATCCTTTCCCTCCCAGGACCCACCAGGAATTAGGAATAATGTCTGACATAGAGCCACTGGGGCCAGTACAAGGAACCCAGAAATCTACACAGACACTTCTGAATAAAGACCTTAATTAACATTGCAAGTTAATGGTGAAAACTGACCTATCCTGTAACCATGGGGTGATAGAAAACCTATGGGGTTTCCCGATGTTAAAGTCAGCATGGCACTGAACTCACATTTTCTTTCTACAACACCAATAACTTTTATCATCTACAGACATCTTAGCAACATCAACAAGTGTGCTGTTTTATGTAATACTCAATTAATAACCTCACATCTATCAATAGGGAGGCAAATACTGTCACTCTATAAAAAAAGTTAGTAAAAACTCTAACAGACAATAACCCACTTAATCACATGATTGAGGGAGGTTGTTAATCACATGATTGGGGTGTTGGGTTTTTCTTTGTTTGGAGTCAGATTCACTCTGAAGTCTGTGTCTCAGGACAGTTACCTAGTGCTGCATATCCACGGCAGTAAAAGGGGGTCTCCCAATCTCCACAGTTCTCCTTAACCCACCTGAACTGACCTTGAGCCTTTTCTGGTCCAACAGCCACATCTGCTGGGAGAAATGTAAACTGCATTTCTTCCTGAAATCGTTCCTCAGTGAATTCTATGTTCTGTTTTATCATCTTTCTATGATGGAAGGTTTGTTGGCGCAGAAACAGCAAAAATATTCACAGTCTTCAGTCAGCACCTGGAGCCCCATACACTAGGAACATCAGGAAAAATATATTGGAAAAACCAAACTCTTCCCTACCAAGAGCCTTCTAGAGAAACAGAGAGAAAAAAAATGTAGGAATAGTATGGTTGGTTGGGTTTTGGCTTTTTTATTGCTAGACAAATTTTGGGGCACCACCCTATTTTTCTTTGTTTTAAGTGAAAAATAAAGACAAAAGGAGGGAGAAAATGGAAGGTCTTTGAAGGCATTGTATGGCCTATGCTGAGAGCAGTGGTCCTGGGGGAGACAGGCTGCTGGCCAGAAGGCAGGTGGGGAAGATGCACAGGAACAGCAGATGACAGCAGGACCATGATACAATTCTCTGGTGACCAAGTCCTTCAGTAGGGCACAAATCTTGGCCACCAGACCAAGAGAGGTGATTTTCTCTCTGCTCTGGTGAGATCCCACCTGCAGTGCTGCATCCAGCTCTGGGTCCTCAGCACAGGAGGGATATTGACCTGTTGGAGCGAGTCCAGAGCGAGTCACCAAGATGATCAGAAGCATGGAGCACCTCTCCTACAAGGAAAGGCTGAGAGAGTTGGGATTGTTCAGCCTGGAAAAGAGAAGGCTTCAGGGTGACGTAGTTGTGGCCTTCCAGTAGCTGAAGGGAAAATACAAGAAAGATGAAGAGAGACTGTTTAAAAGACTATGTAGTGACAGAACAAGGGGGAATGGTGTCAAACTGAAAGAGAGCAGGTTTAGATTAGATATTAGGAAGAAATTCTTTACTGTGAGGGTGGTGGGACACTGGAATGTGTTGCCCAGAGAAGTTGTGGCTGCCCCATCCCTGGCAGTGTTCAAGGCCAGGTTGGATGGGGCTCTGAGCAGCCTGGTCTAGTGGAAGGTGTCCCTTTCCATGGCAGAGGGGTTGGAACGAGATGATCTCTAAGGTCCTTTCCAACCCCAACCATTCTATGATTCATTTTATACTTTGGCCACACAACATTCCTTTCTTTCACATTGCCCTACTTCTGAATCCTAAACCAAATAAAGCCATACCTTTTTGTTCTGAGTTTCTTTACTTGTTTTTATGCTACCTGCGGGTTTCCTGAGGCAGGGGCCTAGACCATCCATATTTGAGAGCTGCTGCTTGCTGCAGTGTGAAAGGACATTATTGAACCAACAAGCAGTGTGTAGGCTTTTCTCCAGGCCACCGGAGGGCAGCCTTTCCATGAAAAACAGGACTTTGACATGTTTTTTTTAGTGCACACATTCCTTATTTTTCCCCCCTAAACTCTCCCATCTAACTCTTTCTCAGCTCAGGTAGAGAATATCATTTCACACCACGACAACTGAAATCAATGAGCCGAATTCCTACCCGGTGTAAATTCATCAGTCTTGCTGGCAGTTGACACAGCACTGGTACCCTTATCTGTTGGAATTATTGCAGCAGGTACAAACTCATGGTTTGAGTTTGGATGCTCAAAGATGCATTTTTATGGGAAAACCAAAGGCTTTTCTGTCCATATGGCAAGGTCTCCCTATGTGTGGCCTAAAGGCTGGGAGGAAGACCATCACAGAACAAAGCATTTATACAACAGCTTATAAAAGGAGACCTGTTCTTCAACCAGGGCACGTCGTGCTCCCATTACAGATCTAATGCCACAGAAATACAAATGTATGCAGGGGGGTTCATGTGTCACACATGTTTCTTTGTATGGGACAGGCCATGCTTGCATCCCTTTGTTCCCTTTGGAAAGGAAGCATGGTATGTGCTAGGCACACATGCTCTACGCTCTCAAAGGCTGTCCTCTACAGAACTACACAGTTGAAACAGCTTGCAGTTGAAAGCCAGCTGCACAAAATGTAGTCCCAAACATGCCTTTCAAAAGCTTCACAAATGCCAATTACATTAAGCGATATGAGAAAAAGCAACCAAGTAATGTGCCTAATTAACAAAGCTAGAGATGGAGCCAGCCACTTGGTTTGAAGTACTTCCAAGAGAGATGTTAAATGCAACAGTCAGGGCAACTCTGGAAGAAATAAATTAACATGCTGGGTTAATATTTCAAGCTCTGTGGGAGTAAAAAGTGTGTGGTGAGGGGAAACAAAGGTAAAAATATCACAGGGTGCTATTCTGTCTGTTTGTTTGCCAAGGACACTTTAGCCTTTGCCATTTATTATTCTTCATGGTATGCTCGAAATTATGCAAGAAGACATAAAAGTGTCAGCATTGCATCACTGGATTTCCTAAATTTATCTTTTACCCACCTGTTAAACCTCAGCTCAAGGTCAAGAGAAACAACCATTTTGAGTGAGTGGACAATGAGATAGACACATTCATGAAAAATATCTTAGTAGGGTTCTTTTATCTTTAGTACTACTTGCAACCCAGCTTAAAAGATTCCCCACACCATAGGACAAGAGTGGGTTTTTCTGGTCCTCATAAATAAGAACTGACTGACAGCTGCCTGGTTCCAAATCTTAGATACCTGTGGTTGGGGAAGCTCAGGCCATCACAAACTCTCAAGTTCCAGCAAGTAGTGTGCCTTGAATCCATTCCAGTACTCATCTGTTGGCAGCTGTTTCCATCTGCTCCTTCTTGAAACGTTCTGCTCAGTCCCTAGGGAAGAGCAGGAAGATTGTCACGCAATGAACTCGCTTGTTGTGAGCTGGCTGCTCGTGTTTTACCTGAATCTGTCATTTCAGCTCATCTGCTCTCTGGCCTTTTTTTGCCAAAAGAATTCTGAGTTCTGCTGTGCATCTAAGTGCGAAAAAAACCCCAGACCAACTATTCCTCAGATGTGGGTACCAAAACATTATTCCTTCTTTTAAGTACAAATAATTATTATTAACAAGAGATCAGAAGAGATCAATCAGATCACTTAGTCCTCACAGCTGTTAGGTACACAGTGATTCCTGCATGCATACTTGGTAGCTAACCGTGTCTGACATACCTTCACTTTGTGAAGAGGGAAGGCAAACGCCCTTCAAGCACTCCATGACCATTATCCGTGGCCTTTTTTTTGTTTGGTTTTGTGGTAAAACACACAGTGGAGAAAGAGAAAAAAAAATCAAAAAGAACATTTTCTATTTTAGACACCACTATTTATGTTTCCAGACTTGCAGCTGACCCTTTAGGAACTTTGGTTGACTGACAAAATGTCTGTGCACATTAAGGTTCCTCTCTTAATTTGTCCCATTGCTATTTTATGTACTTGTTAACTTGATATCGACACATTAACATTAATCAGCCAGAGTAAGCAGAAGATTTTACTTTTTCTTAACCAAGATAATTAGTTTTATATTTTCATCTTTGAAAGCTTTAATTCATACTTTGATACATTATCTCTAGCCTGATTTCCAACTGGACCAAATCCCCCCAAATCTCTTAGGCCTTCCAAACGTTCAGGTGTACCTGAAAATGAAAACTTTTGTTTAGAAACAACTTTTTTTTTTTTTAATCTCAAAGTACCTGAAAATACATCCCTGAATATGAGCAGCATTCTGCAGATCCTATTCAGTCTAGGGTTGGGAGGGGAGAAATAGTCAATAAGACAAGAAATACAACATTATATGGAAACAAAGCTGAAGAAGATTCCATTTGTAACCCAAATGCAATCTGGATTTTCCCTAACCAGAATTATACATATTTGTGTATATATTGGTCAAAATACCTCCTAAGGGCTGTATAAGGATAAATTCAGGAAAACTGAGAGTAATTTCACTGACTTCCCACATCACCTTTTCTGTGGTGCACTTTCCTTTGGACCATACATCTCTCTGCTTGGATTATGCAGTGGTCAAACTGAGCCACACAAGCACAGAGCCACTTCAGCACTTCTGTATGAAGACCTTTCCATACAATGAAGGGTTCTTAAGGGGGTTGGCATGATAAAGCAAATAAGAAACATCTTTTCCCACATCCTGAATTACTACCACACAAGCAATTTTTTCCTCCACTTTTTAACAGGCAGGATAAGATGGAGAACAATTTTAGAAGAACTTGCAGATATCTATTGTATTTTTTATTACAGTTAGAAAATTTTCAAAAAAAAAAAAAGGTTTTTATTATAGATTTGAGAACTGGACACTGCTTTTTTCTCATTGCTTCATCGGAAAGCTAATAAAAATGCTATTGTAGGCCCTCTTAGGATGAGAATCCATCCCAGAAGAACAGAAAGGTCCAATTTTGTATGAGAATGGAGCATTTCTAAAGGAAAACCCAATTCTGATTTCTTGCTGGCCAACTCTGAATGTATTGTCCCACTATGATCTTTCTCTGCTTCCTCGTTATTCCCCAATTCCTTCTACTGCTGGACTACCTAGAGGCAAAGACTACAATTGCAAAACCTGGCAGAATCCACAGATGAATCAGACTGAAACAGTAAACAATGACTAAAAGTGTAGTGTCATAGGAACAAGCATATCACTATGCTTCTTAAACTAAATCATTTAAATACAAACCTGCTGCAAATCTTGCATGTTACCAGGAATTCCAGCTACTGTCTGGAGGGTTGGTATAGTCCTTTTGCACTGGATTCCTACAGAAGTCTTCCCCAGGTCCTGGAAACTCTGGGTAAAGCATCTTCCTGCTTCCTGGAGTGCAGAGAACGTTCATTATAGTATGCTCCAGAAAGGAAACGCAGAGGACAAGCTAATAGAGGTGCCATCCCTTCAATATGGGCTTTAATCAAGCTCTCACCACTTCATTTAACTGGAACAAAAGGCTGCTGTTAATGCTAAGGCATAGGTCCAGGCATGAGACAGGATAAAGAAACCTGCATTCCCAGCAGCTGGCCCAAGATTTGGGACAGCAAGTGGATTTTCCTTTCCATTCACTCACACTTATATTGTATAAATCCTGGCTATTGACAAAAGAAAAGCAGCAGATTTCATCCTTAGTGCCAATTATTGGACTAGCATCACTGGAACTATTATACTTTATATCTCCTCATATGCAGCATTCAAATAATTACTTAGGATTAAATGTCATATTTCATGGGACTGGCTGCATAAATATTTACAAAGCTAGACGAGAGAAAAGACATCTCAGAGTTATTGATTCATTTCAAATATTGAGAAACTGGGTTAATCAAGGGATTTAAGCAATGCTTTAAACCTTTGAATCAGCATTGTTGAGATTTATTTAAACCGCTCTTACCTTTCAACATCTAAAGTTTTACAAAAGGTTTATAACAATAAAGACTTCCAGGCCATTTTCCCATCTGCTTGTCTGAGGACTTCTCAGTTACTATTGTGAACTCAGAGTAGGCTGAAGAAGTAATAACAGCTGTGAAAAGTGAATCATTTAACAAAAATAAAGTTCTAGTTTCAGTAAAAAAAAAAAGATAAGAAATGTTCTAATTGTTTTGATGTATTAGAGAAACAGTCAGCTGATGGGCAAGCACATACATTTTATAAAATGGAGCATATTCCATTCTCCTTGGTCAGAAACAGACCCTATGGTTTTTTCATTTTTTTGATGGTTAAATGAAAAAGATACACTTGCAGCACTGAGAGCTGCATGCCTTTTTCAAGAAAAGACTAGCACCTCCTGTTCTGTATTCTGTATATAGTAGTTGTGAAATACATATGTCTGTATCTATGTGTTTGTGTCTGTTGCTATGTTCATGCACCTGCAAATCGGCTGAGATCTTAAAAACATAATGACAGCATTAGTAGAGTTTTGTTTTCAGAAAAGGCTGACTAGGCCAGTCTGAGAAAATCAAGGACCTCTTAGGACTCCCTGAAACAAACCAACTAATAAAATAAAGCCCAAGTCCCTGGCCCTTTCTGAGACTCTAGCTATAGTACATGGTAGGAGTTAAATAGTTCTGACCTATGTGTGCCCTTTTGGCAATGCAGATTGGGAGCCCTCAGGATGACTGAGCTCAGCTCATAGTAACAGAAGTTTAGATACGGGTGTTTTTGTTATGTGCTGACAGGAAACTTCCAATTGTGTAAGCTCAATTTTCCTCGTCACCAGCTGTTTTTTTGCTGGATCACACCTAGATCAGCAGGAAGAAGACAGGACATCTATATCCTTCCATAGCTCCGCATTGTAACAAAGTGGCACATTAGCTGGATGCCTAATTTCAGATGCACAAAGTAGATCTTGCTGTGATTTAGCGCCATGATTTCTTGAGGAACAATTATTTCTGTTTTGCTGGAATGTCTCATCAAAGACAAATCCTGACACTTTTACTACAGCCTTGAGTCGAGGATGTTCTCCAAAAGCACAGTGTCTCACCCAGTCCAGCTACGTGGTGGATTTAGGAAGCTGGGGGTGAGGCAGACAACTCAGCAGTTGTTTGCAGTGCTTATTGCCCTTTTTGCCAGGAAGGAGAAGGAAAGACAGTTTCCCTAGAGGAAAGACAGTTTGGAAATCTCCCTAGTCCTTCAGCAAGCAGCATAACACCACTTCCACCACCTCGCCTTACTTGTGTGCACCATCTCTATCGTTGTATCTGCTCAGTTCCATCTCCCATAAATTTTCAGCAAAACCAAATGGATTCAGGTGGGAGTTTCTCTTAGTTAATGGAGTGAATAAAGACCAAAGATTATCTCTAACATGTCACAATATTACTTCCATTTTTTTCCAGAGCAGATTCCATTTATCTCACAGTTTGATGTGCACTTTCTGAAGGATCCCAAAGGAATTTGCAAATCAAAAAGAACCTTCACTCACAAATGTCAGCCCAGTAGAAATGGATGAAGAACAAGTGCAACTCATCAGGCAGAGCACAGCAAATGCTTCTCAGCTGAAAGCAAAGCCATGCAACTATTGAAAAACATGGATGGAAATGAAGTACATATTCAAGGAAAATTGAAGTAATTAAGAATAAAAAATCCAGCTATAAAAGTGCAGAAACTAGCATTTAGCCATAAGTTCTGCTGCTCTGCTTACTCTCATTAAAAGCATCATGACAGCTTTGGGCTACACAGCTCTTCAGGTATGCAGCATCTCCATGACTGCCTCAGTCAACATCAAGCACCAACCTACAATTTTTTTCTCCATTCTCATTCTTTCTATGAAAGGCTTTTATCCAATTAATGACAATTCAGAGGGGCAAGGCAAATCTAGCCTTTCAGAAAAGTAATAACATCTATGCAATTGCAGCTGCTTTATTTTTAAATTATTTTCAAGGACAAAATGAGTACATTGCATGCTGAGGTGCATCACAGCTTTCCATTTGAAGACCTCAAACCAAATGATTTACAAGGATCAATGCTAACAGATAGAGCAATTCACAGCATGATGTAATCTAAAACTGATAAAGAACTGCACTGAAATACTGTTGAGTTGTCATGAATTTAATACAAGAGAGCATAGGCTGAATTATAGCATTCAAGCATTGCAAAACTGGCCTTCCAAACCTGGCTGCCTTTTCTTTTGAGATTATAACTCTTACAAATAATTCTCTCAGCCTCCTCCAGCTTTCAAACATTTTGAATGTACTCTCCAGTTATATTCATAGTTGTGCACAAAGTCACAGGTTCTCTCAACAACTCCTTTTCCTCTTCATATTGTTACAATGGGTCAATCTTTTTCTTTGAAGATAAACTGACTGATGAACTCAGAGCTGGGCTTACATTTCAGGAGTGGGAGCTTCTTCAGCTGTCACCATTGTTGGTCTCCTCACTAGAAACCCTGGTGAAGGAAGAGGCTACAGAGGTGTGCAGAATCAGGTACTCTTGATACACTAGTGAAGCTCCAAAGAATACAGCAAAGCTTCCGAATGTGCATTTCTTATTTCTGTGCCTGTACAGCACTGGGATTTGGATCTGTCAATCCAGCATCTTTAGTAAGTGGCAAAATATCTTCATACAATAATGAAAAAGATAAAATAAAATAAAATAAAATAAAATAAAATAAAATAAAATAAAATAAAAGTTCCACTTCAAATTAATGAGTTACTAAGTTTAGGAGTATTAGGGAATATATGCTCAGTCATCTCCCACATTGGGAAGAAAGCTCCTTTAGAGTTAGACAGAAATCACTGCAGTTCTCAGCTAAAGAAGTAAATAGGGAGCAGGGGGATTAACAAAAGAGGAGAATGTGAACCCATAAGGTTTTTTTTTAGTTTGTAGACAGAATTTAGACTTCTGTCTGAAAGACAACCTACCTTTCACTGTATGTGATTGCCCTGGGGGAGCTGTAGGGCAACAAGGTGATCCCAGTATATCAGCCACAGAGGGGAAAGAAGGACTTACTCTTCCTGTGTCATCAGAACAGTGAGGTGACCTAACACCAGTGATAAAATTAGTAAGGGGACTCACTCTCTAACTCAGCTACACAGCAGTTTAGAAACTAAAATATATCTACAGCTTAAAGTTGTTTTTCCACTATCACCATTAAAAATTTTGAATTGGAAGAACAGCTAAAATTATAGGTAGACCAACAGGACTGCTCAAAGTGCACATATACTTTCCTGAGTAGTAGGTGTGCCACAAGAGAGGCCTTCAGAGAGACTTTTCTAAACTCTACAGCTTTTTTTCCTCACTTATGCCAGATTTTGGTCAGCCCCAGCTCAACATAGATGATCATCAAAATCTCTCACCAGTTATTAGAATCAGTTAGGAAACAAAATGTATTTCCAAGGTGAATAGCTTTTAATGCATTTAAAAATTTTCTGATAACAACACCTGCTGCTGCTATACCATAATCCTTTTCCAAACACACTGTGAACTATTTGGATAACCTCCCAACTCCATGCTTCCTACACAGGTCTCCCAGCATTATTAAAGCTGGTTTAGTTCTTTTTAGCATGTAAAACTTAGTAAGATTAATTAATAATTTAACTTAAAATGACAAGCAGTATCACAGAAAAACCAGGTAACTCCTGGACTTACACATCCACCTTCACATTAAATCTTCCTTAAAGATATCAAATATAAACCAGATGTTTAAAGACTTAAAGATGTCAAACAAACCAGAATAAAACCCAATTATAATATTGTTATTTTTCATGGGACTAGGAGGACAGAAGTACCACTGTCAAGTTTGGGATTAGTCAAAATTCCATAGGAAGTTTTTGCCTGCAAATTAGAACTTGAAAAATTAGTTGATTTGTTTTGTCTATCATAATCCAAACATTTCTAATTATGGAAAATTATGTCTTAAAATTAAACTAGAATTTTATATTGCTATATGGCAAGCTTAAACAAAACTTTCCTCAGACACAGCAGCTGCTAGACTGTATTAAAACTTTCATTCCATGAAAACCAACAATCTATCCAGTGTTATCAACTATGGCTAATTGAACAAATGCAAATCATGCTATAATCTACCATGCAAAGCAAACTCTTTGTGCCTTAACATGCAGTTATTTTGTGCCATGATCCTTTTTAAAGAAAGATATTAGTTTTGAACACTTTCCCTCTCAAGCTTCAATATAAACTTCAAACACTTTGTTATCTTTCATTTTCTACATGAAAATAATGTCTAAACTTAGGTTCCAATTTATATGTCTAAAAGACCTTCTATTTCAGCAGCTATCTTGCTCCAGATCTCACAAGCTCCCACTTGCCTATCAGTCTCTGATTTGGGGCCCTCTTGCATGTCTTTTGAAATATCCAACTTCTCTGTTTCTACCAATTCTTCATTACAGCTTTAGTATCTTCAAAGAAACCTTGCAGGTCACTTAAGCGTGGCCTCCCCACCTGAGTCCATGAAAACTGTCTTTAAACAAGCTTTCTAGCTTTTAACATGTACTCCCAGATGACTTCTAAGGTCCTGCACCACCCTCCCTCAGTTCCCCAAACAAGAAGGGAAATCCAAGCGAGAGAAGCTGCACAATATCCTTTTCATCCCCACAGTCACCTTAGATCCCAACATGGATATTCCTATAGAGGAATCACTCACTGCAGGTAAGGTAACATGGAAGGCAGGAGCAAATGAGCTGGGAAAGAGTCTTTGCAGTTGTGGATGTGACCAGAAGGACCCACAAGCCTAGGATTCAGAGGCCCTTAACATATTACCTGGGTCACCTGCCCTCCTCAGCGTTCGTTAACTCCTCAGAACCTACCCTACAGTTCTTTCCCATTGATCCCCAGATCTATTATTAGCAAAACTAGGCACTTACTATGATTAAAAAGAATTTTCACATATATTATTTCTGTCAATGAATCAACATTCTCTTTTCCTTTCTTAATGCCAGGCTTAGGTTCACAGCCCTCTTTTCCCTCTGTGTCCTCTGGCTGGCAGTTCTCAAGGATTTTAGATAGTGTTTCTGTACTCGTGATTCTCAGATTCTCCCTCTGTCATCAACCTTTCTGCCTCTGTTCAGTCTCAGTGCTCAAGTTGCTGTCTGGCATCTCTTCCTGGAGATTTTTTCGTCAGTTTATGCTAGCTGAAGTGCAGAGTTGCCTTGATTTAGCCTCACTTTCCATTTCTCATTCATAGCTGATATGAGTAACATAGTCCCATTCCTAGTGTCTTCCCTCCCTTTTCCCAAGAGTCGCACACAAGTAGCACCAGGTCCCAGGCCTTCCTTCTACATCACCAGCTTCAAGACCAGTCTGTTACCATTTTCACAGACAAATCTGCTGGTTAGACCTCTTTGGAATATCTTACCACAGCTACTACAAAGTTTTCTTCTCTGCAACCCAACCATACAACACTCTTTGCAAGGAAGCTGCGGGTGACCAAACACCTCCTCTCACAAACCTGAGCACATTGAGTGCTCCTTGACGGCCCTCCAGGTGTTCTTCACCTGCTGTTCCCGCACATCTGAATTTCTGTCATACTTTGAAGTTCAACCTGACTGCATTCCCCTGGTCTGCCCTCTTCTGTAGAGCATCATGTTGTCCCTACTACTTGTACACTCCATCAGCATTCCCTAACCATGTACTCTTCAGTTGTATGTCTCACCACCCTAATCCATTCATCATGACATGACATCCCATGGTCAATCCACAAAGGCTCAGCTCTCCAGACTCTCCCATAAGCCTATTCCTCCTGAGACACTGGTAGCAAATAAAATACAGAACATGTCTACATACCTCTCTTACTTTCCTTCCACACAACCATCTTCCTGCTGTTCTTCACGCTCCTCACAAGACAGGAACCAGGGGTTTTTGAAATGTCCCTTGTCATTATTTGTGAATTAATGAGAATAAAAAAGAACAAAAAACACAAACCAAAATTGCAACTTTCTACCAACATAGGTGTTAGGAAAAAAACCCAAATGAACACTAGGAAAAGCAGAGAAAAGATGGAGAAGTGGTGTAGGTGGGACCAAGTAAAAGCACGACATGATAGGAAGTGACAACCCTGGGTACCCCTGCTCGTGAGACAACAAATTTACGCCTGGGGAGATCTTGAATTTTGCCCTTCAGCGAGTCCGGTTCACGCAGGACGAGCACAGCCGTGACTCACGTCAGGGATGCTCGAGAGGGTTGCTGAGAGCCGAGCGAGGGGCAGCACCGGGACACCCACCGCTCCCGAAGGGGACCCCTGCTGTGACCACCGCGCGGCCGCGGGAAGGTGAGCGGGGCGGCAGGGCGCTCTCCCCGCAGCCCCGGAGCGGGCACCCCTGTCCCGGCAGCTGCGGGGAGCGGCGGACGCGGCGGCGGGAGCCGGGGGCGCGGCCCGCGCTAGGACCCGGGCGGCAGCGGCGCCTGCGCGGCGGTGCCGGCGGCGGGCGGGCTGCACCGAGCGGCTCGGCAGCGGCGGCGGCAGCGGGAGGAGCAGCGGGAGGAGCAGCGGGAGGAGCAGCGGCAGCGCCGCGGGTCCCGCCGCCCGCACCGGCAGCGCTCGACCCGGGCCGGCCGGGCGCAGGCAGGGGCGGAGGCGGCGGGAGCGCGGCGCTGTCCCTTCAGCACCGGCGGCGCCCCCCGCCCCGCACCGCCGGGAGGGGCGCGGGCACAGCCCCGCGTTCCCCGCGGGGGCTGCAACCAGCACCGGCGCCCCGCAGCTCCGCGCACCTGTGGGCAGCGCCGGTGCCGTGATTTTTCTTCCACCCCCCCCCCTTTTTTTTTTCCCCTTTTTTTTTTTTTCCTTGTGCTTTTGGCCACGTCCAACCAGGGAAAGGCCCTCCCCCTCCGGCACCGCAGCGCCCGCGCTCGCGGAGCATGGCCCCCCCTGCCCCTGCCCCTCCGCCGCGGCTGCAGCTGCCGCGGACCCCGAGCGTCTGACTCCAGACGGAGGCGGCGCAGCGCCGGGAGCCACCGCCACCGGCATCGCCTCGGAGCGGCCCCGGGGGAGCGGGGCTGGCCGGGGCCCCTCGCCCCCGCGGGCCCGGAGCGGGGCTCGGCTTAGGCACCGACTGCCGCCGAGCAGCCGTCCCCTGACGGGCTTGCTGCCTGCCGTGCTTGCTTGGATGAGTCTGCGACATGCCTAATAAGAGACGAGATGGGCCAGGGCGACGAGAGCGACCGCATTGTGATCAACGTGGGAGGGACTAGGCACCAGACTTACCGCAGCACCCTGCGCACCCTGCCCGGCACGCGGCTGGCCTGGATCGCTGAGCCCGATGCCCACAGCCACTTTGACTATGACCCCCGCACGGATGAGTTTTTCTTTGACCGGCACCCGGGCGTCTTTGCCCACATCCTGAATTACTACCGCACTGGCAAGCTGCACTGCCCCGCGGACGTGTGCGGGCCCCTGTATGAGGAGGAGCTGGCCTTCTGGGGCATCGATGAGACCGATGTGGAGCCCTGCTGTTGGATGACCTACCGGCAGCACCGCGACGCTGAAGAGGCTCTGGACAGCTTTGGTGGGGCGCCCCTGGATAGCAGTGCTGAGGACGGAGACATAGATGGCACCGGAGACTCTGGTGATGGTGAAGATGAGCTGGAGATGACAAAACGCCTAGCACTTAGTGACTCCCCAGATGGCAGGTCTGGGGGCTTCTGGAGACGGTGGCAGCCCCGCATCTGGGCACTCTTTGAGGATCCCTACTCCTCCAGATATGCAAGGGTAAGCTATGCAATCAGCACCCTCATCAAAACACTCAAACCTTCCTGCAGTCCCACTTCCACCCAGCATCACCAGGGTTCTCTCCAGTGTCAGAGCAGAGCAGCCATCCATGTGTGTGGCCATACAAGAATCATGCAGGGTCTGTGGCAATGTAACCCAACTCAAGAAGGCCCTGTGCATTGGGAACAAGTAGACACCAAGACCTGATGCCCTCATCATGTGGGCCTCCAGAGACCCTTCTTTTCTAACAGGCTCCTAAAACTCCTAAAACAGCCTGGGGCAGGGTCCCATTCATGGGCCAGAGAGGCCTCCATTACACCAGCTAGTTTCCCTCTATGCACAGATCTTTACAGTCAGACATCCCCCAGTAAAGAGAGACACCTTGTCCAGCCCTCTTACAAGCTAATGGCTCTCTCCCCTTTACGAGATGGAGAAAGGATTATGGGAGCAGGCAGTCCCAGGGGTACCAGGGGATTTGGAGAGTTTCAGCCTGGACTGGAGTCAGTGCCTTTCTCTTTTCTCATACATACCAAGTTAAATATTTATGAACATGCTTCTCTGAAAATGGGTAATTCAGCTGCTCACTCTGTGTCTTCTTCCCTTGTGGGAAATGCAAAGTATTAATCATAGGAAAAGGTTTCATTCATGTAAAGGGACACTGTGTTTGACAGGTTTCTTGCCTGCTACTGAAGGACAACTCCTCCCCTCCTGGTGCCTGCGGTTGTTTTGGAAAGGGAATGCACACTGGTGCAGTTCACAGCATAGGTGTGGATAAAAATGGTCTGTAACAGTCATCCGACTCCTTTAAGTAGGCATCTCCTCATGCTGTGAGGGTAATTACATTAATTAGGGCCCAGTTCTGCTCCTGAAATCAAAAGTACTGAAAAGATTTACTTCAGGAACAGCAGCAGGATTAACTCCCAAGACAGTCAATTTGATAACTAGGGAAACAGATGGAGCATAGTGCCTTCATAAAGAAATTGGTTGGCATAGGCTTTACTCTTAAATGTAGCTTTGTTACAGCTTAATTGCTGCCAGCCCTCAGTAGGGATGAGTGGTGCTTTCCTGGGGGAGGGTGGTCAGTGTTCCTGAGAAGGATCAAAGGAGTGAGATCAGATTAGGGAGAAAATTGGATGGATGGAGGAAAGAGAAGTGGAAATGCAGGGAGCAGGGAGAGGGGAGCTGGCCATGTATGAATGGGTGGTGGAATAGCAGCTGCCAGAGACTTTGGGTCTGAGCGGAGACCTCCAGCAGGGAGACACCAGGTCTGCAAACAATGAATGGGGAAAGCTGGAGCAGAGCCTGGAGTTATAGCTTTCTGCATTTCTAAAGCTTCTTGTTTGAATACTGTTTGGAGACTTCCTCCCTGAACAAAGGAGTTCATATTTTAAATGAATTCCTTTAAACAGCATGGGGGATAAAGGAATAATAAAATATTTACCACAAGATGAGAAGATGATGCTGTTGTACTGTTGCTTTCAAATCCCTGATTTCTTCCAAGGGAACATGGAAAGGGAAAGGCAAGGCTGGAGGGTATCCTGCAAAATGCTTGGTTTCCATTAATCAAGCCCAGTGTTAGCCGGCGATCTGAATAGCAGATCTCTCTGGTACCCAGGAATCTGTTGGTAAAACACATTTCAAGTGAAAGTAATGTGCTTGTTCAAGATTTTGGGAAATGGTTCAAAAGCCAAATGGATAATGTTGTCTCAGTGAAAAGGATACAGAGGTTAAAACACCCTTTTGCTTGAAGGCATTATGATATTTTAGGTGAAGGACAAAAATTTATAACCAATATTAAGAGTCTTTGTGATGCAGGGGCAGGAATTCTGTGAGAATGTGAATTCTCTAAGGGTATTTTCATTTAGGAATAGGTGTTTTATAAAGTGATTTGGGTTTGTTGGTGGGTTGTTTTTTTTTTTGGAGTGGATGATGTACCATTTATTTACAATCACTTGTGCATACCTGTTAGAATTCAACTCCTGATTTACCTCTAACTTGTTCTTTCCTTAAAGGATTGTTAAAACTAGATAAATATGAGTACACTGAATATTTTGTGGGTTAAATATGATTCTTTAACTTGTATCTATGGAGACGTAGGCCACATGCATTAATATTTTGCATGAAGGAAGATGGCTTTCCTCATCAGCACATGCACACACTGTCCGTTAAGAAGACATTATAAGACACTTAACATTTCCTAATAAAAGCCATATGTTATGGTTATGGATGTAAAAAGAAATGGGAGTTTGGTTTATTCTCCTGTAACCTAACACAGACATTGCAAAAAGACCTCAAGCTCACAATAGCCAATTTATAGTAAAATAACTGATAACATGATGAAGCAGTGAATGGTATATTAAGGCAATCATTGGTAGAGTAAGGCAATAAATCCACTGTTACCCCACTTGTAATTACGTATGCTACTTTCAGTTACAAACTGCAATTCAGTTGTGCAAAAATCTAAATTCACATTGCCATTTTGTCAAAAAAATCACAAAATTTTCTCTTTCTAAATGGAGCTGGGACCCGTACTAAGGGCGGCTATTATACATGTTTGATGTTTACATATGGCACTACAATGCATGTCAAAATAACATGTCAATGTAAGCATCAGTTTACATAACCATCATAGTGTTACACTTGGGCAAGTAAAAGGAATACAGTCTCTGAATATTAAGATTAAATGAAAATCTGCATATCTGTATAAAGCAAGATTCTCTGGACTGTGTCTGGTACGCTAGATCAGTGAATGTTTAGGAACTGTCTATGAAAAGCTCAGCATTTACTCAAATCCAGCCATTCTTGGAGGATCTTGATGGACACTGCTTGCAAATACAAGTACATTTGACTGTTTTGCTTCACCTGCACCTGACTCATACTAAATTACTTCTGATCTCACTGTAGACAGCCAGGGAAGACTGGAAGTGCACTTGTGTATGTCAGGCAAAATCAGCTAACTCTGCAAATTTTGTTTATTTCTTAACTTACTTGGATTAAGCAAAGCTCCCAGTCACTAATCATTTGTCTTTAGGTGCAACACAGTCAACAGTTGCTTGTTAAAACAATAGTGGCTGATTTTAATTAATTTCTACTTTTCTGCACTCTAATTTCTTAAATAATGTAGCTAAAAAGAGGAAACACTTCAAAAGTTGCATCATCTTCTATATCTGTAATAAGAAAAGATAGCTTGTTTCAAATGACTGATTGCCTTGGACACCTCTCCTAGTAAGATAAACGGGTATTACACTTCTCCTTAACTTAAAGAATCCACATTTGCATATAGAGGCAAAGTCTGGTAACTGGAGGTCTGAACAGAGTAACAGACAAGGTGGTGGAAAAGATCCAGGGATTCAGGAGGGTTGTCAAAAGCATCTGTCCAGACAGCTAAATGTCACTGCACACACCTGAACTGGTGAGATGTTTCTTTGAAGCTCATTGGAACTGTCTTTTTTGCATCATCAGACAACTTTGTAGATTTATTTTTCGTAAGTAGGCACAAAGGGGGAAATAGAATCACCCAGAAAGCTACGGAGGTACACTAAAGCAGAGAGAGTTACACTGTAGTAGAGATCCTGCCCTCTGTACTTACTAGACTTCATAGGTCCCTCAGTACACAAACGTGTGAAAAATATTTTCTTGGCATCCTTTCTCCTTTATATTTATGTCTGGTCATGCTGTTCTTCCACTAGTAAAGCTCCCACTGACTTCCTGAGGAGTCTGGCCTGCAGGTATCTAGCATATTTATTCCCCTTCCTCCTCCTCCTCCTCCTCCACAGCAGGATAAGGTTGTGTTTGTGTTAATTCACATTCCTTGGGTTACTCAGTGTTTGGGAACGAGGAGCTTTCAGCTGAGATTCTGCGCTACTGCTCACATTCAAATTGGACAGTTAAGCTTTATTAATGAACCCTCAGGACCCTTTTGTAGTCCTTCCAAATAAACATTCTTAGTGTTTTTAAATAAAAGCCTGGTTGGGGTCCTATGGAAAGTCCTCAACAGCTTGACTTGTAATCCTGGAATATGCTGTACCACTTTGATCTTTAAGAGGAAAAGCAAAACTCTCACTCACCCTTCCCTCATGTTTTCCCTTCACATCCTGCAGAAGAATCTGGTTTCCTCAGTGGGTGACTTTTGAAGGACGAGTTTCTGACACTAAGAACGAGACAGGGAAAAGGATAGTGGTAAAGATAAGAGAAAGGTATTCCCCCAGGGATTTCTTCCATCTTTCTTTCATATGTTCAAGAGCATTTCAGCCTTGCTGTGTTCATTTAAACTGATTTTTCCCTATATAAAGTACAACTCACAAGTATAAAAAGGCTTACGGGATCCTAGTTCCTGAATAACCATACAGTCTTGAGGATTAGAGGCTGGGGCGATTCTGCTCGTTCCTTACCCCTGACCAGCATGGCTTAGCTCAGGAATTGAGGCAGGTATCAGGGAGTGGGAACAGATGCTCCTCATCCTTAACAAGGGGAGCTTATTCCACAGATGTGTGATGCAGGACACGCTTGGCACAGGAGCACTTCACGGAGAGTGGTCTGGGAACTGCCACCAAGCATGAGCAGACAGGGAGAGAGGGGACAAGACCTGCCCCACTCACTTTCTTCCACCCTCCTCAGGGATAGCTTCAAAGCACCCTGGTGGAGCTGCTCTCCCACCTTGAGCCTTTCTGGAAGGTCTCTCCTGCAGAGGCATATCTAATCCTGCACTGAAGCTGGCTGCAGGAATTCTCACCATATACTTTGACAATTAACGAGACAGCCTAATTTTAACTGTACGCTGCATTATAGCTCTGGAAAAATGAGAATCTTTCCACATCAAATGAGGTTTCCCTTGCACTTGTAGTATAA
The DNA here is from genome assembly GCF_020740725.1 of Corvus hawaiiensis. Taxonomy (NCBI): domain Eukaryota; kingdom Metazoa; phylum Chordata; class Aves; order Passeriformes; family Corvidae; genus Corvus; species Corvus hawaiiensis. Next base: position 50,274,649 of record NC_063218.1, on the reverse strand, counting down.
TGGAATTACAGACATCTATTAACTACCATTCTATCATCCATTATTAATACAGTTCCTAAAATTCCATTTTATTCCTATTTTCTCCCATCAAGGAACATGTTACTGCAAATCCTTATATAACCCATTAGTGAATATGTCCCTTCTCTGCATCCTGACCAAAGAAACCTTGGCAATGCCAGTTAGAAAGTGCTCACTGCTCACACCAAGTCCCACATGCAGTCCCTATCAGATTGGTTAGGGTGGGAGCAGGTACGCAAGTAACTCCTGGGAATTGTCTGTCCGACTTCAGAAGTAATACGTTTTTAAACTACTACACACACATACACACACAAAATTAAAAATATCAGAACAGCCGTGCAGAATCATGACTTCACCAGTTTGAGCTGTTCAGAAGCACACAGGAAGATATGATGCTGCCCAGAAAATCTTACAATCTCTTTGAAGTCACGATCTCACAGGGAGATGAGAGAGATGATGTTACCCACCTGACAAATCCATGGCTGCCTAGTACAGACTTAACAGTTTTGATTCAAGGACATTTTTTTAAAATCTATTTGCCTATTTCCAATTTTATTTCTATTATTCCAAAACCTTAAAAAAGAACAGCATCTGTTGCCATTTTAATTTAATTTTTTTTTAATCTCACTTAATTTTAATGTTTCTAGGTTACAAAATTTACTTGATTTAGCCAAGGCTGTGATTGTATGGATCATACCATCATATGCATACACATATATATGCCTTCCTATTGCTGCCACCTCCTACGATGCTGAGTGGGATTTCCATATGAGGAAGGACTTCAAAATTAAACCACCCCAAAATATTTCTGCAAAAGTAACCGTGGTGCCACTGAAATCAATGTGAATTTAGTGGCTGGGTTCAGAAAAAATATTTGGTCCCTTCTCTCTTTAATCCATCCCTATGTGCCTTCAGTTATTTTCTTTGCCCTTCTCCTGACATTTGCTATTTTGGTTTTGGTTAGGGCAAAAAAAGGCAACAAAATCCTGGTATTCTCTGTTGGTCTATCAAGAGACAAAGGATAAAAAGATCTGTGGATCAATTATAATGTTTCTATTTTAGAACTGCTCACAAAAATGGGATATATTAGACTATACCTAGGAAAACCATTTTTCCATCTTCTTCTTCCCTTCTGCTGTGCGGTCTAGTGTTTGACGGTATTTGTCTTTCTTATTTGTAAAAATACGTGACTGATCTGTGTATATTTATGGTAGTACTTTAGTAAAGTCTATACATACTGCCTTTCTCTTAACATAAGGAGAGATGTTAACAAATCAGCAACAGAGGGCCCAGCCTTACTGTTATGGAAGCTCAGTGCCAAAATTACCACCAACTTCAAGGATAGAAATGAATTTTCCTGCAGTATGGTTCAGGATAACAAATTAATTGCTGTGTACTGCTTTTTTTAATAGACACGGTGCATATTTCCATTCCAAAGCACTGAAGTGCAATAGATCTTAGCAATTTATTAGGAGCATACATACTCAAATACATGTTTTCATAATCCTTTAAAGACATGAGCATCTCCAGCACACTGCATCAAAACATAGAGCTCTAATACTGACAAAGCTCATCATGATCTTATTGGCATTTTTTACTGCAAAGGACTATAGAATACATCCCCCTTTAAACCACATGACTTCAATTAATGTTCAACTAAATCATATCCAAGTGCTGTGTTTCGTAATAAAAAGGGCAAGCAGGGGTATTCAGATTGGAAAATTGGGCCCTAATTGATAATCAAGTGAGTAAT